>NC_092224.1:41922897-42123280 GCF_036320965.1 Panulirus ornatus
TCTTAACGCTACCTTGCTAACGCGGGAAATGGCGAATAGTTTGAAAGAATGTGAATAAGAGCAAGGTCATTAGGTACAGTAGGGTTGAGGGTCAAGTCAATTGGGAGGTGAGTTTGAATGGAGAAAAACTGGAGGAAGTGAAGTGTTTTAGATATCTGGGAGTGGATCTGGCAGCGGATGGAACCATGGAAGCGGAAGTGGATCATAGGGTGGGGGAGGGGGCGAAAATTCTGGGGGCCTTGAAAAATGTGTGGAAGTCGAGAACATTATCTCGGAAAGCAAAAATGGGTATGTTTGAAGGAATAGTGGTTCCAACAATGTTGTATGGTTGCGAGGCGTGGGCTATGGATAGAGTTGTGCGCAGGAGGATGGATGTGCTGGAAATGAGTTGTTTGAGGACAATGTGTGGTGTGAGGTGGTTTGATCGAGTGAGTAACGTAAGGGTAAGAGAGATGTGTGGAAATAAAAAGAGCGTGGTTGAGAGAGCAGAAGAGGGTGTTTTGAAGTGGTTTGGGCACATGGAGAGAATGAGTGAGGAAAGACTGACCAAGAGGATATATGTGTCGGAGGTGGAGGGAACGAGGAGAAGAGGGAGACCAAATTGGAGGTGGAAAGATGGAGTGAAAAAGATTTTGTGTGATCGGGGCCTGAACATGCAGGAGGGTGAAAGGAGGGCAAGGAATAGAGTAAATTGGAGCGATGTGGTATACCGGGGTTGACGTGCTGTCAGTGGATTAAATCAAGGCATGTGAAGCGTCTGGGGTAAACCATGGAAAGCTGTGTAGGTATGTATATTTGCGTGTGTGGACGTGTGTATATACATGTGTATGGGGGGAGGTTGGGCCATTTCTTTCGTCTGTTTCCTTGCGCTACCTCGCAAACGCGGGAGACAGCAACAAAGTATAAAAAAAAAAATATATATATATATATATATATATATATATATATATATATATATATATATATATATATATATATATATATATATGTATCCCTGGGGATAGGGGAGAAAGAATACTTTCCATGTATTCCCTGCGTGTCGTAGAAGGCGACTAAAAGGGGAGGGAGCGGGTGGCTGGAAATCCTCCCCTCTCGTTTTTTTTTTTAATTTTCCAAAAGAAGGAACAGAGAAGGGGGCCAGGTGAGGATTTTCCCTCAAAGGCCCAGTCCTCTGTACTTAACGCTACCTCGCAAACGCGGGAAATGGCGAATCGTATGAAAAAAAAATATATATATATATATATATATATGTATATATATATGTGTGTGTGTGTGTGTGTGTGTATGTATGTATGTATATCTGATAGTGCCTTTTGACCATCTTTCCTGCTCACATCCATATACCTATGTATGTCTCTCTTTTTAAACCAGGTATTCCCAATCACTACTCTTTTATCTGCACACAGATCCATAAGGTCTGCACCATTTCCATTTACAACACTGAACACCCTATATACCCTCCACTGCCACAATACTAACCTTCACATTTAGAGCACCCATCACTATCAATCAGTCCCTTGCATCAAAGCTACTAACACACTCACTCGGATGCTTCCAAAACATTTGCCACTCATGATCATTCTTCTCATGACCAGGTGCATAAACACCAATAATCACCCATCTCTCCCCATCCACCTACAGTTTTACCAACAACAATCTAGAATTTACTTTGTTACACTTTATGACATACTCCCACAGTTCCTGCTTCAGGAGTAGTGCTTCTCCTTCCTTAGCATTTGTCCTCTCACCAACCTCTGACTTTACTCCCTAGACTCTCCCAAACCACTCTTCCCCTTTACCTTTAAACTTCATTTCACTCAGAGCCAGGACATCCAGGTTTCTTTCCTTAAACTTACTACTTATGTCTCCTATTTCTCATGTTGGTTACATCCACACACATTCAGACAACCCAGTCTGATCCCTCAAGGAGGATTAGCACTTCCTGCTTGACTCCTTCTTCTGTTTCCCTTTTTAGAAATTTGAATACAAGAAGGGGAGGTCTCCATCCCCTGGTCCTGTCCCTTTTAGTCGCATTTTACAGCACACAGGGAATATGTGGGAGGAATTTTTTCTCTATCCCCAGTGTTAATTGATATGTGTGTAAAAGAGAGACTTTTGGATGTTAATGTCCTGAGAGGGGAGGTCTGATCATTATGGTGTGGAGGCGAAGGTGAAGATTTGTAGAGGTTTTCAAAAAAGAAGAGAGAATGTTTGGGAGAAAAGAGTGGTGAGCGTAAGTGATCTTGGAAAGGAGACTTGTGTGAGGAAGTACCAGTAGAGATTGAGTCTAGAATGGCAAAAGGTGAGAGCAAATGACATGAGGGGAGTGGGTGAGTAATGGAATGTGTTTAGAGAAGCAATGATGGCTTGCACAAAAATGCATGTGAGTTGAGAAAGGTGGGAGGTGGGCAGATTAGAAAGGGTAGTGAGTGGTGGGATGAAGAGGTAGAGTTGTACGCGAAAGAGAAAAGAGAGGTGTTTGGACAATACTTGCAGGGAAGTAGTGCAGATGACTTGGAGATATATAAAAGAAAGTGGCAGGAGGTCAAGAAAAAGGTGCAAGGGTTGAAAAAGAGGGCAAATGAGAGTTGGGGTCAGAGAGTATCATTAAATTTTAGGGAGAATAAAAAGATGTTTTAGAAGGAGACAAACAAAGTGCATAAGACAAGGTAACAAATGGGAACATCGGTGAAGGGGGCAAGTGGAGAGGTAATAACAGGTAGCGATGAGGTAAGGAGATGGAGTGAGTATTTTGAAGGCTTTTTGAATGTGTTTGATAATAGAAAGGTAGATTTAGGGTGTTTTGTTTGAGGTGGTGTGTGAAGTGAGAGGGTCAGGGAGAATAGTTTGGTAAACAGAGATGAGGTAGTGAGAGCTTTGTGGAAGATGAAATCCAGCAAGTCAACAGGTTTGGATGGTATTGTTGTGGAATTTATTAAAAATGGGGGTGACTATGTTGTTGATTGGTTAGTAAGGATATTTAATATATGTATGGATCATAGTGAAGTACCTGAGGATTGGCAGAATGCATGCATAGTGCCATTGTACAAAGGCAAAGAGGATAAAGGTGAGTGTTCAAACAGCAGAGGCATAAGCTTGAGTATTCCTGGGAAATTATATGGGAGAGTATTGATTTATAGGGTGAAGGCATGTGAAAGCATTAGATTGGGGAAGAGCAGAGTGGTTTCAAAAGTGGTAGAGGATGTGTAGATCAGGTGTTTGCTTTGAAGAATATATCTGAGAAATAGTTAGAAAAACTGATGGATTTGTACGTAGCATTTGTGGATCTGGAGAAGGCATATTATTAGGTAGATAGAAATGCTTTGTTCCTTCTTTTGGAAAATATTCCCTCAGAGGCCCAGTCCTCTGTTCTTAACACTACCTTGCTAATGCGGGAAATGGCGAATAGTTTGAAAGAAAGAAAGAAGAAATGCTTTGTGGATGGTTTTAAGAGTAAATGGTGTGGGTGATAAGTTGTTAGAAGTAGCGAAATTTTTTTACCAAGGTTGTAAGACATGTGTATGAGTAGGAGGAGAGGAGAGTGAGTGGTTCCCAGTGAATGTTGGTTCACGGCAGGGGTGTGTGATGTCCCCACAGTTGTTTGATTTGTTTTATGGATGAGGTGGTTAGGGAGGTAAATGCAAGAGTTTTGGAGAGATGGGTTAGTATGCAGTCTGTTAGGGATGGGATGGCCTGGGAAGTGAGTCAGTTGTTGTTCACTGATGATATAACTCTAGTGGCTGATTCATTTGAGAAACTGCAGAAGTTGGTGACTGAGTTTGGTAAAGTGTGTGAAAGGAGAAAGTTGAGAGTAAATGTGAATAAGAGCAAGGTTATTAGGTTCAGTAGGGTTGAGGGACAAATTAATTGGGAGGTTAGTTTGAATGGAGAAAAACTAGAGGAAGTGGTGTTTTATATATCTGGGATTGGACTTAGCAGCGGATGGAACCATGGGAATGTCACTGGGTGGGGGAGGGGGTGAAGGTTCTGTGACCGTTGAAGAATGTGTGGAATGCGAGAACGTTATCTCGGAGAGCAACAATGGGTTTAAAGGAATAGTGGTTTCAACAATGTTATATGGTTGCGAAGCATAGGATATAGATTGGTGTTGTATGGTTGAGGGTGGATGTTTTGGAAATGAAATGTTTGAGGACAATATGTGGTGTGAGGTGGTTTGATCAGATATGTAACAAAAGGGTAAGAGAGATGTGTGGTAATAAAAAGAGAATGGCTGAGGTAGCAGAAGACAGTGTGTTGAAAAGGTTTGGTCATATGGAGAGAATGAGTGAGGAAAGATTGACAAAGAGAATATATTTGTCAGAGGTGGAGGGAACAAGGAGAAGTGGGAGACCAAATTGGAGGTGGAAGGATGGAGTGAAAAAGATTTTGAGCGATCGGGGCCTGAACATACAGGAGGGTGAAAAGCATGTATGGAATAGAGTGGTTTGGAATGATGTGGTATACCAGGGTTGACGTGCTGTTAATGGATTGAAGCAGGGCATGTGAAGCGTCTGGGGTAGACCATGGAAATATGTGTGGGGCCTGGATGTGGAGCTGTCGTTTCAGTGCATTACATATGACAGCTAGAGATTGAGTGTTACTGAATGTGGCCCTTTTTTTGTCTTTTACTTGCGCTACCTTCCTATACGGGGCTATTTCCTGTGTGGAGGGTACTCACGGGGATGGACGAAGGCAGCAAGCATGAATATATACATGTGTATGAATGTGCTCTGTGGAAGGTATTAAGGATATATGGTGTGGGAGGCAAGCTGTTAGAAGCAGTGACAAGTTTTTATCGAGGATGTAAGGCATGTGTACGTGTAGGAAGAGAGGAAAGTGATTGGTTCTCAGTGAATGTAGGTTTGCGGCAGGGGTGTGTGATGTCTCCATGGTTGTTTAATTTGTTTATGGATGGGGTTGTTAGGGAGGTGAATGCAAGAGTTTTGAAAAGAGGGGCAAGTATGCAGTCTGTTGTGGATGAGAGAGCTTAGGAAGTGAGTCAGTTGTAGTTCGCTGATGATACAGCGCTGGTGGCAGATTCATGTGAGAAACTGCAGAAGCTGGTGACTGAGTTTGGTAGTGTTTGAGAGAAGAAAGTTGAGGGTAAATGTGAATAAGAACAAGGTCATTAGGTACAGTAGGGTTGAGGGTCAAGTCAATTGGGAGGTATGTTTAAATGGAGAAAAACTGGAGGAAGTAAATTGTTTTAGATATCAGGGAGTGGATCTGGCAGTGGATGGAACCATTGAAGCAGAAGTGAATCATAGGGTGGGGGAGGGGGCGAAAATTCTGGGAGCCTTGAAGAATGTTTGGAAGTCGAAAACATTATCTCGGAAACCAAAAATGGGTATGTTTGAAGGAATAGTGATTTCAACAATGTTGTATGGTTGCGAGGCGTGGGCTATGGATAGAGTTGTGCGCAGGAGGGTGGATGTGCTGGAAATGAGATGTGTGAGGTGGTTTGATCGAGTAAGTAATAATAGGGTAAGAGAGATGTGTGGTAATAAAAAGAGTGTGGTTGAGAGAGCAGAAGAGGGTGTTTTGAAATGGTTTGGTCACATGGAGAGAATGAGTGAGGAAAGATTGACCAAGAGGATATATGTGTCAGAGGTGGAGGGAACGAGGAGGAGTGGGAGACCAAATTGGAGGTGGAAAGATGGAGTGAAAAAGATTTTAAGTGATCAGGGCCTGAACATGCAGGAGGGTGAAAGGCATGTAAGGAATAGAGTGAATTGGAACGATGTGGTATACCGGGGTCGACGTGCTGTCAATGGATTGAACCAGGGCATGTGAAGCATCTGGGTTAAACCATGGAAAGTTGTGTGGGGCCTGGATGTGGAAAGGGAGCTGTGGTTTCAGTGCATTATTACATGACAGCTCGAGACTGAGTGTGAACGAATGGGGCCTTTATTTTTTCCTAGCGCTACCCCGCACACATGAATTGGGAGGGTGTTGTTATTCCATGTGTGGCGGGGTGGCGATGGGAATGAATAAAGGCAGACAGTATGAATTATGTACATGGGTGTATATGTATATGTCTGTGTGGGTATATATATGTATACATTGAGATGTATAGGTATGTATATTTGCGTGTGTGGACGTGTATGTAGATACATGTGTATGTGGGTGGTTTAGGCCATTCTTTCTTCTGTTTCCTTGCGCTACCTCACTAATGTGGGAGACAGCGACAAAGCAAAATAATATAATAATGAATGTATATATCACTGTAAGTTTATGTATGTATATGTTGATATGTATATGTGTGTATATGTGCGTGTATGGGCATTTATGTAATTATGTATTTATTTTTGTATTTTATTATACTTTGTCTCCTGCGTCAGCGATGTAGTGCACTAAAAAGACGAAAGAATGGTCCAACCCACCCACATACACATGTATATACATACACGTCCACACACGCACATATACCTACCTATACATTTCAAGGTATACATATATACACATACACAGACATATGCATATATGCACATGTACATAATTCATACTTACTGCCTTTATTCATTCCCGTCGCCACCCTGCCACACATGAAATGACAACCCCCTCCCACCACATGCGCACGAGGTAGCTCTAGGTAAAGACAACAAAGGTCACATTCATTCACACTCAGTCTCTAGCTGTCATGTATAATGCACCAAAACCACAGCTCCCTTTCCACATCCAGGCCCCACAAAACTTTCCATAGTTTACCGCAGATGCTTCACATGCCCTGGTTCAATCCATTGACAGCACGTCGACCCCGAAATACCACATCTTTCCAATTCACTCTATTCCTTGCACGCCTTTCAGCTTCCTGCATGTTCAGGCTCCGATCGCTCAAAATCTTTTTCCCTCCATCCTTCCACCTTCAATTTGGTCTCCCACTTCTTCTTGTTCCCTCCACCTCTGACACATATGTCCTCTTTGTTAATCTTTCCTCACTCATTCTCTCCATGTGACCAAACCATTTCAAAATACCCTCTTCTGCTCTCTCAACCACACTCTTTTTATTACCACACATCTCTCTTACCCTTTCATTACTTACTCGATCAAACCACCTCACACAACATACTGTCCTCAAACATCTCATTTCCAGCATGTAGTATTTCCAATTTGGTCTCCCACTTCTCCTTGTTCCCTCCACCTCTGACACATATGTCCTCTTTGTCAATCTTTCCTCACTCATACTCTCCATGTGACCAAACTATTTCAAAATACCATCTTCTGCTCTCTCAACCACACTCTTTTTATTACCACACATCTCTCTTACCCTTTCATTACTTACTCGATCAAACCACCTCGCACAACATATTGTCCTCAAACGTCTCATTTCCAGCACATCCACCCTCCTCTGCACAACTCTATCTATAGCTCATGCCTCGCAACCATGTAACATTGTTGGAACCACTATTCCTTCAAACATACCCATTTTTGCTCTCCGAGATAATGTTCTCGTCTTCCACACATTTTTCAACGCTCCCAGAACTTTCATCCCCTCCCCCACCCTGTGATTCACTTCCGCTTCCATGATTCCATCCACTACCAAATCCATTCCCAGATATCTAAAACACTTCACTTCCTCCAGTTTTTCTCCATTCAAACTTACCTCCCAGTTGACTTGTCCCTCAACCCTACTGTACGTAATAACCTTGCTCTTATTTACATTTACTCTCAGCCTTCCTCTATCACACACTTTACCAAACTCAGTGACCAGCTTCTGCAGTTTCTCATCCAAATCAGCCACCAGCACTGTATCATCAGCGAACAACACTCACTTCCCAAGCTCTCTCATCCACAACAGACTGCATACTTGTCCTTCTTTCCAAAACTCTTGCATTCACCTCCCTAACGACCCCATCCATAAACAAATTAAACAACCATGGAGACATCACACACCCCTGCCGCGAATCAACATTCACTGAGAACTAATCACTTTCCTCTCTTCCCACTCGCACACATGCCTTACATCCTCGATAAAAACTTTTCACTGCTTCTAACAACTTGCCTCCCACACCATATATTCTTAATACCTTTCACAGAGCACCTCTATCAACTCTTATCTTATGCCTTCTCCACATCCATAAATACTACATACAAATCCATTTGCTTTTCTAAGTATTTCTCATATACATTCTTCAAAGCAAACACCTGATCCACACATCCTCTACCACTTCTGAAACCACACTTGCTCTTCCCCAATCTGATGCTCTATACATGCCTTCACCCTCTCATTCAATACCCTCCCCTATAACCTCCCAAGAATGCTCAACAAACTTCTTCCTCTGTAATTTGAGCACTCACCTTTATCCCTTTTGCCTTTGTACAACGGCACTATGCATGCATTCCGCCAGTCCTCAGGCACCTCACTATGGGTCATACACACATTACAGTGAATATCCTTACCAACCAGTAAACAACACAGTCACCCCCTTTCGTAATAAATTCCACTGCAATACTATCCAAACCAGCTGCTTTGCTGTCTTTCATCTTCCACAAAGCTTTTACTACCTCTTCTCTGTTTACCAAATCATTCAGTCTAACCCTCTCACTTCGCACACCACCTCGTCCACAACACCCGATATCTGCCACTCTATGATCCAACACATTCAACAAACCTTCAAAATGCTCACTCCATCTCCTCACATCACCACTACTTGTTATCACATCCCCATTAGCCCCCCTTCACCAGTGTTCCCATTTGTTCCCTTGTCTTACGCACTTTATTTACCTTCTTCCAAAACATCTTTTTATTCTCCCTAAAATTTAATGATACTCTCTCATCCCAACTCTCTTTTTTCCTCTTTTTCACCTCTTGCACCTTTCTCTTGACCTCCTGCCTCTTTCTTTTATACATCTCCCAGTCATTTGCACTATTTCCCTGCAAAACTTGTCCAAATGCTTCTCTTCTCTTTCACTAATAATCTTACTTCTTTATCCCACCATTCACTACCCTTTCTAATCTGCCCACCTCCCACACTTCTCATGCCACAAGCATCTTTTGCGCAAGCCATCACTGCTTCCCTAAATACATCCCATTCTCCCCCCCCCCCACCCCCTTACGTCCTTTGCTCTCACGTTTTCCCATTCTGCACTCAATTTCTCCAGGTACCTCCTCACACAAGTCTCCTTCATAAGCTTGCCTACACTTACCACTCTCTTCACCCCAACATTCTCTCTTCTTTTCTGAAAACCTCAATAGATCTTCACCTTTGCCTGTACAAAATTATGGTCAGACATCCCTGCAGTTGCACCTCTAAGCACATTAAAATCCAAAAGTCTCTCTTTTGCATGGCTATCAATTAACACATAATCCAATAACGCTCTATGGCCATCTCTCCTACTTACATATGTATACTTATGTATATCTCTCTTTTTAATCACCAGTCCTCTTTTACAACACAAATCTACAAATGTACAAGGTCTTCACCACTTCCATTTACAACACTGAACACCCTATGTACACCAATTATTCCCTCAACTGCCACATTACTCACTTTTGGATCCAAACCACCCATCACTATAACCCGGTATTGTGCATATAACGACTAACACACTCACTCAGCTGCTCCCAAAACACTTGCCTCTCATGATCTTTCTTCTCATGCCCAGGTGCATATGCACCAATAATCACCCATCTCTCTCCATCTACTTTCAGTTTTACCCATATCAATCTAGAGTTTACTCTCTTACACTCTATCACATACTCCCACCACTCCTGTTTCAGTAGTGCTACTCCTTCCCTTGCTCTTGTACTCTCACCAACCCCTGACTTTACTCCCAAAACATTCCCAAACTACTCCTCCCCTTTACCCTTGAGCTTCATTTCACTCAGAGCCAAAACACCCAGGTTTGTTTCCTCAAACATACTGCCTATCTCTCCTTTTTTGTCATCTTAGTTACACCCACACCCTTAGGCACCCCAATCTGATCCTTCGAGGAGGATGAGCACTCCCTGCTTGGCTCCTTCTTCTGTTTTCCCTTTTAGAAAGTTAATATACAAGGAGGGAAGGGTTTCTAGCCCCCCCCACTCCCATCACCTTTAGTCACCTTCTATGACACGTGAAGAATGCATGGGAAGTATTCTTTCTCCCCTATCCCCTATTTATATATGTGTGTGTGTATATGAGTGGTTGGGCCATTTTTCGTCTGTTTCTTTGTTCTACCTCAGTGACACTGGAAACAGTGGTTAAGCATAATAAATGACATATATATGTATATGTATATCCCTGGGGATAGGGGAGAAAGAATACTTCCCACGCATTCCTCACGTGTCATAGAAGGCGACAAAAGGGGACGGGGCGGAGGGCTACAAACCCTCCCTTCCTTATATTTTAACTTTCTAAAAGGGGAAACAGAAGAAGCAGTCACGCGGGGAGTGCTCATCCTCCTTGAAGGCTCAGATTGGGGTGTCTAAATGTGTGTGGATGTAACCAAGATTAGAAAAAAGGAGAGATAGGTAGTATCTTTGAGGAAAGAAACCTGGATGTTTTGGCTCTGAGTGAAACGAAGCTCAAGGGTAAAGGGGAAGAGTGGTTTCGGAATGTGTTGGGAGTTAAGTCAGGTGTTAGTGAGAGGACAAGAGCAAGTGAAGGAGTAGCACTACTCCTGAAACAGGAGTGGTGGGAGTATGTGATAGAGTGTAAGAAGGTAAACTGGATTGATATGGGTAAAACTGAAAGTTGATGGAGAGAGATGGGTGATTATTGGTGCATATGCACCTGGGCATGAGAAGAAAGATCATGAGAGGCAAGAGTTTTGGGAGCAGCTGAATGAGTGTGTTAGTGGTTTTGATGCACGAGACCGGGTTATAGTGATGGGTGATTTGAATGCAAAGTTGAGTAATGTGGCAGTTGAGGGAATAATTGGTATACGTGGGGTGTTCATTGTTGTAAATGGAAATGGTGAAGAGCTTGTAGATTTATGTGCTGAAAAAGTACTGGTGATTGGGAATACCTGGTTTAAAAAGAGAGATATACATAAGTATACGTATGTAAGTAGGAGAGATGGCCAGAGAGCATTATTGGATTACGTGTTAATTGATAGGTGCACAAAAGAGAGACTTTTGGATGTTAATGTGCTGAGAGGTGCAACTGGAGGGATGGCTGATCATTATCTTGTGGAGGCGAAGGTGAAGATTTGTAGACGTTTTCAGAAAAGAAGAGAGAATGTTGAGGTGAAGAGTGTGGTGAGAGTAAGTGAGCTTGGGAAGGAGACTTGTTTGAGGAAGTACCAGGAGAGAATGAGTACAGAATGGAAAAAGGTGAGAACAAAGGAGGTAAGGGGAGTGGGGGAGGAATGGGATGCATTTAGGGAAGCAGTGATGGCTTGCGCAAAAGATGCTTGTGGCATGAGAAGCGTGGGAGTAGGGCAGATTAGAAAGGGTAGTGAGTGGTGGGATGAAGAAGTAAGATTATTAGTGAAAGAGAAGAGAGAGGAATTTGGATGATTTTTGCAGGGAAATAATGCAAATGACTGGGAGATGTATAAAAGAAAGAGGCAAGAGGTCAAGAGAAAGGTGCAAGAGGTGAAAAAGAGGGCAAATGAAGGTTGGGGGGAGAGAGTATCATTAAATTTTAGTGAGAATAGAAAGATGTTTTGGAAGGAGGTAAATAAAGTGCGTAAGACAAGGGGACAAATGGGAAGTTCAGTGAAGGGAGCTAATGAGGAGGTGATAACAAGTAGTGGTGATGTGAGAAGGAGATGGAGTGAGTATTTTGAAGGTTTGTTGAATGTGTTTGATGATAGAGTGGCAGATATAGGGTGTTTTTGTCAAGGTGGTGTGCAGAGTGAGAGGGTTAGGGAAAATGATTTGGTAAACAGAGAAGAGGTAGTAAAAGCTTTGCGGAAGATGAAAGCCAGCAAGGCAGCGGGTTTGGATGGCATTGCAGTGGAATTTATAAAAAAAAGGGGGTGACTGTATTGTTGACTGGTTGGTAAGGTTATTTAATGTATGTATGATTCATGGTGAGGTGCCTGAGGATTGGCGGAATGCTTGCATAGTGCCATTGTACAAAGGCAAAGGGGATAAGAGTGAGTGCTCAAATTACAGAGTTATAAGTTTGTTGAGTATTCCAGGTAAATTATATGGGAGGGTATTGATTGAGAGGGTGAAGGCATGTACAGAGCATCAGATTGGGGAAGAGCAGTGTGGTTTCAGAAGTGGTACAGGATGTGTCAATCAGGTGTTTGATTTGAGGAATGTATGTGAGAAATACTTAGAAAAGCAAATGGATTTGTATGTAGTGTTTATGGATCTTGAGAAGGCATATGATAAAGTTGATAGAGATGCTATGTGGAAGGTATTAAAAATATATGGTGTGGGAGGCAAGTTGTTAGAAGCAGTGAAAAGTTTTTATCGAGGGTGTAAGGCATGTGTACGTGATTGGTTCTCAGTGAATGTAGGTTAGCGGCAGGGATGTGTGATGTCTCCATGGTTGTTTAATTTGTTTATGGATGGGGTTGTTATGGAGGTGAATGCAAGAGTTTTGGAAAGAGGGACAAGTATGCAGTCTGTTGTGGATGAGAGAGCTTGGGAAGTGAGTCAGTTGTTGTTCGCTGATGATACAGCGCTGGTGGCTGATTCATGTGAGAAACTGCAGAAGCTGGTAACTAAGTTTGGTAAAGTGTCTGAAAAAAGAAAGTTGAGAGTAAATGTGAATAAGAGCAAGGTTATTAGGTACAGTAGGGTTGAGGGTCAAGTCAATCGGGAGGTAAGTTTGAATGGAGAAAAACTGGAGGAAGTGAAGTGTTTTAGATGTCTGGGAGTGGATTTGGCAGCGGATGGAACTATGGAAGTGGAAGTGAATCATAGGGTCGGGGAGGGGGCAAAAATTCTGGAAGCCTTGAAGAATGTGTGGAAGTCAAGAACATTATCTCCGAAAGCAAAAATGGGTATGTTTGAAGGAATTGTGGTTTCAACAATGTTTTATGGTTGCGAGGTGTGGGCTATGGATAGAGTTGTGCGCAGGAGGGTGGATGTGCTGGAAATGAGATGTTTGAGGACAGTATGTGGTGTGAGGTGGTTTGATCGAGGAAGTAATAATAGGGTACGAGATATGTGTTAATAAAAAGAGTGTGGTTGAGAGAGTAGAAGAGGGTGTTTTGAAATGGTTTGGTCACATGGAGAGAATGAGTGAGGAAAGATTGACCAAGAGGATATATGTGTCAGAGGTGGAGGGAACGAGGAGAAGAGGGAGACCAAATTGGAGGTGGAAAGATGGAGTGAAAATGATTTTGAGCTATTGGGGCCTGAACATGCAGGAGGGTGAAAGGCATGCAAGGAATAGAGTAAATTGGAACGATGTGGTATACCGGGGTCGACATGCTGTCAATGGATTGAATCAGTGCATGTGAAGCATCTGGGGTAAACCATGGAAAGTTCTGTGGGGCCTGGATGTGGAAAGGGATCTGTGGTTTCGGTGCATTATTACATGATAGCTAGAGACTGAGTGTGAACAAATGTGGCCTATATTGTCTTTTCCTAGCGCTACCTCGCACACATAAGGGGGGAGGGGGTTGTTATTTCATGTGTGGCGGGTTGGCGATGGGAATGAATAAAGACAGCCAGTATGAATTATGTGTATGTGTATATATGTATATGTCTGTGTGTGTATATATATGTATACGTTGAGATGTATAGGTATGTATATGTGCGTGTGTGGACGTGTATGTATATACATTTGTATATGGGTGGGTTGGGCCATTCTTTCGTCTGTTTCCTTGCGCTACCTCGCTAACGTGGGAGACAGCAACAAGGCAAAATAGAAATAAAATATATATATATATTTTTATTATCATTTTGCGTTGTCGCTGTCTCCCACGTTAGTGAGGCAGCGCAAGGAAACAGATGAAAGAATGGCCAACCCACCCACATACACATGTATATACATACATGTCCACACACGCAAATATACATACCTATACATGTCAATGTACACATATACATACACACACAGACATACACATTTATACACATGTACATAATTCATACTGTCTGCCTTTATTTATTCCCATTTACATATCGCCACACATGGAATAACAACCCCCTCCCCCCTCATCTGTGCGAGGTAGCGCTAGGAAAAGACAACAAAGGCCCCATTCGTTCACACTCAGTCTCTAGATGGCATGTAATAATGCACCGAAACCAAAGCTCCTTTTCCACATCCAGGCCCCACAGAACTTTCCATGGTTTACCCCAGACGCTTCACATGCCCTGGTTCAATACATTGACAGCACATCGACCCCGGTATACCACATCATTCCAATTCACTCTATTCCTTGCACACCTTTCACCCTCCTGCATGTTCAGGCCCCGATCACTCAAAATCCTTTTCACTCCATCTTTCCACCTCCAATTTGGTCTCCCACTTCTCCTCATTCCCTCCACCTCTGACACATATATCCTCTTGGTCAATCTTTCCTCACTCATTCTCTCCATGTGACCAAACCATTTCAAAACACCCTCTTCTGCTCTCTCAACCACACTCTTTTTATTTCCACACATCTCTCTTACCCTTACATTACTTACTCGATCAAACCACCTCACACCACATATTGTCCTCAAACATCTCATTTCCAGCACATCCACCCTCCTGCACACAACTCTATCCATAGCCCACACCTCGCAGCCATACAACGTTGTTGGAACCACTATTCCTTCAAACATACCCATTTTTGCTTTCCGAGATAATGTTCTCGACTTCCAAACATTCTTCAAGGTTCCCAGAATTTTTGCCCTCTCCCCCACCCTATGATTCACTTCTGCTTCCATTGTTCCATCCGCTGTCAGATCCACTCCCAGATATCTAAAACACTTTAGTTCCTCCAGTTTTTCTCCATTCAAACTTACCTCCCAATTGACTTGACCCTCAACCCTACTGTACCTAATAACCGTGCTCTTATTCACATTTACTCTTAACTTTCTTCTTTCACACACTTTACCAAACTCAGTCACCAGCTTCTGCAGTTTCTCACATGAATCAGCCACCAGCGCTGTATCATCAGCGAACAACAACTGACTCACTTCCCAAGCTCTCTCATCCACAACAGACTGCATACTTGCCCCTCTTTCCAAAACTCTTGCATTCACCTCCCTAACAACCCCATCCATAAACAAATTAAACAACCATGGAGACATCACACACCCCTGCCACAAACCTACATTCACTGAGAACCAATCACTTTCCTCTCTTCCTACACGTACACATGCCTTACATCCTCGATAAAAACTTTTCACTGCTTCTAACAACTTGTCTCCCACACCATATATTCTTAATTCCTTCCACAGAGCATCTCTATTAACTCTCTCATATGCCTTCTTCAGATCCATAAATGCTACATACAAATCCATTTGCATATCTAAGTATTTCTCACATACATTCTTCAAAGCAAACACCTGATCCACACATCCTCTACCACTTCTGAAACCACACTGCTCTTCCCCAATCTGATGCTCTGTACATGCCTTCACCCTCTCAATCAATACCCTCCCATATAATTTACCAGGAATACTCAACAAACTTATACCTCTCTTATTTGAGCACTCACTCTTATCCCCTTTGCCTTTGTACAATGGCATTATGCAAGCATTCCGCCAATCCTCAGGCACCTCACCATGAATCATACATACATTAAATAACCTTACCAACCAGTCAACAATACAGTCACCCCCTTTTTTAATAAGTTCCACTGCAATACCATCCAATCCTGCTGCCTTGCTTTCATCTTCCGAAAAGCTTTTACTACCTCTTCTCTGTTTACCAAATTATTTTCCCTAACCCTCTCACTTTGCACACCACCTTGACCAAAACACCCTATATCTGCCACTCTGTCATCAAACACATTCAACAAACCTTCAAAATCCTCACTCCATCTCCTACTCACATCACCACTACTTGTTATCACCTCCCGATTAGCCCCCTTCACTGTAGTTCCCATTTGTTCCCTTGTCCCTCACACTTTATTTACCTCCTTCCTAAACATCTTTTTATTCTCCCTAAAATTTAATGATACTCTCTTACCCCAACTCTCATTTGCCCTCTTTTTCACCTCTTGCACCTTTCTCTTGACCTCCTGGCTCTTTCTTTTATACATCTCCCACTCATTTGCATTATTTCCCTGCAAAAATCATCCAAATGCCTCTCTCTTCTCTTTCACTAATAATCTTACTTCTTCATCCCACCACTCGCTACCCTTTCTAATCAACCCACCTCCCACGCTTCTCATGCCACAAGCGTATTTTGTGCAAGCCATCACTGCTTTCCTAAATGCATCCCATTCCTCCCCCACTCCACTTACCTCCTTCGTTCTCACCTTTTTCCATTCTGTGTTAAGTCTCTCCTGGTACTTCCTCACACAAGTCTTCTTCCCAAGCTCACTTGCTCTCACCATGCCTGCCTCTTGCACAGGGGTCCTGGGTTCGATCCTGGCTGTTGGAGGTCTGTATGTTCTATGAAGGTGCGCGTTCATATGCACTTTATTCGTATTCATATACCTCCGCGTTGTACAGTTATGTTCGGTAAAACGCTTTCAGCTGGCTATGTGCGTCTGTTTGGAAATAACCGGTATTGACCCCGTTGCTCACCATTGTGAGACGAAGGGTATTCGAGTACTTAGTATTTCGAATAGTTGTTTCCTATTATACAGTCCCATAGCCTAGCGGTTAGCATGCCTGCCCTTGCACAGGGGTCCCAGGTTCGATCCTGGCTGTTGGAGGTTTGTATGTTCTATGAAGGTGCGCGTTCATATGCACTTTATTCGTATTCATATACCTCCGCGTTGTACAGTTAGGTTCGGTAAAACACTATCAGCTGGCTATGTGCGTCTGTTGGGAAATAACCGGTATAGACCCCGTTGCTCACCATTGTGAGACGAAGGGTATTCGAGTACTTAGTATTTCGAATAGTTGTTACCTATTATACAGTCCCATAGCCTAGTGGTTAGCATGCCTGCTTCTTGCATAGGGGTCCCGGGTTTGATCCTGGCTGTTGGAGGTTTGTATGTTCTATGAAGGTGCGCGTTCATATGCACTTTATCCGTATTCATATACCTCCACGTTGTCCAGTTAGGTTCGGTAAAACGCTATCAGCTGGCTATGTGCGCCTGTTGGGAAATAACCAGCATAGACCCCGTTGCTCACCATTGTGAGACGAAGGGTATTCGAGTACTTAGTATTTCAAGTAGTTGTGTCCTATTATACAGTCCCATAGCCTAGCGGTTAGCATGCCTGCCTCTTGCACAGGGGTCCCGGGTTCGATTTTGGCTGTTGGAGGTTTGTATGTTCTATGAAGGTGCGCGTTCATATGCACTTTATTCATATTCATATACCTTCGCGTTGTACAGTTAGGTTCGGTAAAACGCTATCAGCTGGCTATGTGCGTCTGTTGGGAAATAACCAGTATAGACCCCGTTGCTCACCATTGTGAGACTAAGGGTATTCGAGTAATTAGTATTTCGAATAGTTATTTCCTATTATACAGTCCCATAGCCTAGCGGTTAGCATGCCTGCCTCTTGCACAGGGGTCCCGGGTTCGATTTTGGCTGTTGGAGGTTTGTGTGTTATATATATATATATATATATATATATATATTTTATTTTGCTTTGTCGCTGTCTCCCGCGTTTGCGAGGTAGCGCAAGGAAACAGACGAAAGAAATGGCCCAACGCACCCCCATACACATGTATATACATACGTCCACACACGCAAATATACATACATACACAGCTTTCCATGGTTTACCCCAGACGCTTCACATGCCCTGATTCAATCCACTGACAGCACGTCAACCCCGGTATACCACATCGATCCAATTCACTCTATTCCTTGCCCTCCTTTCACCCTCCTGCATGTTCAGGCCCT
The DNA here is from genome assembly GCF_036320965.1 of Panulirus ornatus. Classification (NCBI taxonomy): domain Eukaryota; kingdom Metazoa; phylum Arthropoda; class Malacostraca; order Decapoda; family Palinuridae; genus Panulirus; species Panulirus ornatus. Next base: position 41,940,751 of record NC_092224.1, read on the forward strand.
GATCACACAAAATCTTTTTCACTCCATCTCTCCACCTCCAATTTGGTCTCCCACTTCTCCTCGTTCCCTCCACCTCCGACACATATATCCTCTTGGTCAATCTTTCCTCACTCATTCTCTCCATGTGCCCAAACCATTTCAAAACACCCTCTTCTGCTCTCTCAACCACGCTCTTTTTATTTCCACACCTCTCTCTTACCCTTACGTTACTTACTCGATCAAACCACCTCACACCACACATTGTCCTCAGACATCTCATTTCCAGCACATCCATCCTCCTGCGCACAACTCTATCCATAGCCCACGCCTCGCAACCATACAACATTGTTGGAACCACTATTCCTTCAAACATACCCATTTTTGCTTTCCGAGATAATGTTCTCGACTTCCACACATTCTTCAAGGCTCCCAGGATTTTCGCCCCCTCCCCCACCCTATGATCCACTTCCGCTTCAATGGTTCCATCCACTGCCAGATCCACTCCCAGATATCTAAAACACTTTACTTCCTCCAGTTTTTCTCCATTCAAACTTACCTCCCAATTGCCTTCACCCTCAACCCTACTGTACCTAATTACCTTGCTCTTATTCACATTTACTCTTAACTTTCTTCTTTCACACACTTTACCAAACTCAGTCACCAGCTTCTGCAGTTTCTCACATGAATCAGCCACCAGCGCTGTATCATCAGCGAACAGCAACTGACTCACTTCCCAAGCTCTCTCATCCCCAACAGATTTTATACTTGCCCCTCTTTCCAAAACTCTTGCATTCACCTCCCTAACAACCCCATCCATAAACAAATTAAACAACCATGGAGACATCACACACCCCTGCCGCAAACCTACATTTACTGAGAACCAATCACTTTCCTCTCTTCTTACATGTACACATGCCTTACATCCTTGATAAAAACTTTTCACTGCTTCTAACAACTTGCCTCCCACACCATATATTCTTAATACCTTCCACAGAGCATCTCTATCAACTCTATCATATGCCTTCTCCAGATCCATAAATGCTACATACAAATCCATTTGCTTTTCTAAGTATTTCTCACATACATTCTTCAAAGCAAACACCTGATCCACACATCCTCTACCACTTCTGAAACCACACTGCTCTTCCCCAATCTGATGCTCTGTACATGCCTTCACCCTCTCAATCAATACCCTCCCATATGATTTACCAGGAATACTCAACAAACTTATACCTCTGTAATTTGAGCACTCACTCTTATCCCCTTTGCCTTTGTACAATGGCACTATACACGCATTCTGCCAATCCTCAGGCACCTCACCATGAGTCATACATACATTAAATAACCTTACCAACCAGTCAATAATAGTCACCCCCTTTTTTGATAAATTCCACTGCAATACCATCCAAACCTGCTGCCTTGCCGGCTTTCATCTTCCGCAAAGCTTTTACTACCTCTTTTCTGTTTACCAAATCATTTTCCAGTAGGTGGCGACTGGAGGGGACGGGAGCGGGGGGCCAGAAATCCTCCCCTCCTTGTATTTTTTAACTTTCTAAATTGGGAAACAGAAGAAGGAGTCACGCGGGGAGTGCTCATCCTCCTCGAAGGCTCAGACTGGGGTGTCTAAATGTGTGTGGATGTAACCAAGATGTGAAAAAAGGAGGGATAGGTAGTATGTTTGAGGAAAGGAACCTGGATGTTTTGGCTCTTAGTGAAACGAAGCTCAAGGGTAAAGGGAAGAGTGGTTTGGGAATGTCTTGGGAGTAAAGTCAGGGGTTAGTGAGAGGACAAGAGCAAGGGAAGTAGTAGCAGTACTCCTGAAACAGGAGTTGTGGGAGTATGTGATAGAATGTAAGAAAGTAAATTCTCGATTAATATGGGTAAAACTGAAAGTTGATGGAGAGAGATGGGTGATTATTGGTGCATATGCACCTGGGCATGAGAAGAAAGATCATGAGAGGCAAGTGTTTTGGGAGCAGCTGAATGAGTGTGTTAGTGGTTTTGATGCACAAGACCGGGCTATAGTGATGGGTGATTTGAATGCAAAGGTGAGTAATGTGGCAGTTGAGGGAATAATTGGTATACATGGGGTGTTCAGTGTTGTAAATGGAAATGGTGAAGAGCTTGTAGATTTATGTGCTGAAAAAGGACTGGTGATTGGGAATACCTGGTTTAAAAAGCGAGATATACATAAGTATACGTATGTAAGTAGGAGAGATGGCCAGAGAGCGTTATTGGATTACGTGTTAATTGACAGGCGCGCGAAAGAGAGACTTTTGGATGTTAATATGCTGAGAGGTGCAACTGGAGGGATGTCTGATCATTATCTTGTGGAGGCTAAGGTGAAGATTTGTATGGGTTTTCAGAAAAGAAGAGTGAATGTTGGGGTGAAGAGGGTGGTGAGAGTAAGTGAGCTTGGGAAGGAGACTTGTGTGAGGAAGTACCAGGAGAGACTGAGTACAGAATGGAAAAAGGTGAGAACAATGGAAGTAAGGGGAGTGGGGGAGGAATGGGATGTATTTAGGGAATCAGTGATGGATTGCGCAAAAGATGCTTGTGGCATGGGAAGAGTGGGAGGTGGGTTGATTAGAAAGGGTAGTGAGTGGTGGGATGAAGAAGTAAGATTATTAGTGAAAGAGAAGAGAGAGGCATTTGGACGATTTTTGCGGGGAAAAAATGCAATTGAGTGGGAGATGTATAAAAGAAAGAGACAGGAGGTCAAGAGAAAGGTGCAAGAGGTGAAAAAAAGGGCAAATGAGAGTTGGGGTGAGAGAGTATCATTAAATTTTAGGGAGAATAAAAAGATGTTCTGGAAGGAGGTAAATAAAGTGCGTAAGACAAGGGAGCAAATGGGAACTTAAGTGAAGGGCGCAAATGGGGAGGTGATAACAAGTAGTGGTGATGTGAGAGGGAGATGGAGTGAGTATTTTGAAGGTTTGTTGAATGTGTTTGATGATAGAGTGGCAGATATAGGGTGTTTTGGTCGAGGTGGTGTGCAAAGTGAGAGGGTTAGGGAAAATGATTTGGTAAACAGAGAAGAGGTAGTGAAAGCTTTGCGGAAGATGAAAGCCGGCAAGGCAGCAGGTTTGGATGGTATTGCAGTGGAATTTATTAAAAAAGGGGGTGACTGTATTGTTGACTGGTTGGTAAGGTTATTTAATGTATGTATGACTCATGGTGAGGTGCCTGAGGATTGGCGGAATGCGTGTATAGTGCCATTGTACAAAGGCAAAGGGGATAAGAGTGAGTGCTCAAATTACAGAGGTATAAGTTTGTTGAGTATTCCTGGTAAATTATATGGGAGGGTATTGATTGAGAGGGTGAAGGCATGTACAGAGCATCAGATTGGAGAAGAGCAGTGTGGTTTCAGAAGTGGTAGAGGATGTGTGGATCAGGTGTTTGCTTTGAAGAATGTATGTGAGAAATACTTAGAAAAGCAAATGGATTTGTATGTAGCATTTATGGATCTGGAGAAGGCATATGATAGAGTTGATAGAGATGCTCTGTGGAAGGTATTAAGAATATATGGTGTGGGAGGAAAGTTGTTAGAAGCAGTGAAAAGTTTTTATCGAGGATGTAAGGCATGTGTACGTGTAGGAAGAGAGGAAAGTGATTGGTTCTCAGTGAATGTAGGTTTGCGGCAGGGGTGTGTGATGTCTCCATGGTTGTTTAATTTGTTTATGGATGGGGTTGTTAGGGAGGTAAATGCAAGAGTTTTGGAAAGAGGGGCAAGTATGAAGTCTGTTGGGGATGAGAGAGCTTGGGAAGTGAGTCAGTTGTTGTTCGCTGATGATACAGCGCTGGTGGCTGATTCATGTGAGAAACTGCAGAAGCTGGTGACTGAGTTTGGTAAAGTGTGTGGAAGAAGAAAGTTAAGAGTAAATGTGAATAAGAGCAAGGTTATTAGGTACAGTAGGGTTGAGGGTCAAGTCAATTGGGAGGTGAGTTTGAATGGAGAAAAACTGGAGGAAGTGAAGTGTTTTAGATATCTGGGAGTGGATCTGGCAGCGGATGGAACCATGGAAGCAGAAGTGGATCATAGGGTGGGGGAGGGGGCAAAAATTCTGGGGGCCTTGAAGAATGTGTGGAAGTCGAGAACATTATCTCGGAAAGCAAAAATGGGTATGTTTGAAGGAATAGTGGTTCCAACAATGTTGTATGGTTGCGAGGCGTGGGCTATGGATAGAGTTGTGCGCAGGAGGATGGATGTGCTGGAAATGAGATGTTTGAGGACAATGTGTGGTGTGAGGTGGTTTGATCGAGTGAGTAACGTAAGGGTAAGAGAGATGTGTGGAAATAAAAAGAGCGTGGTTGAGAGAGCAGAAGAGGGTGTTTCGAAGTGGTTTGGGCACATGGAGAGAATGAGTGAGGAAAGATTGACCAAGAGGATATATGTGTCGGAGGTGGAGGGAACGAGGAGAAGAGGGAGACCAAATTGGAGGTGGAAAGATGGAGTGAAAAAGATTTTGTGTGATCGGGGCCTGAACATGCAGGAGGGTGAAAGGAGGGCAAGGAATAGAGTGAATTGGAGCGATGTGGTATACCGGGGTTGACGTGCTGTCAGTGGATTGAATCAAGGCATGTGAAGCGTCTGGGGTAAACCATGGAAAGCTGTGTAGGTATGTATATTTGCGTGTGTGGACGTATGTATATACATGTGTATGGGGGGGGTTGGGCCATTTCTTTCGTCTGTTTCCTTGCGCTACCTCGCAAACGCGGGAGACAGCGACAAAGTATAAAAAAAAAAAAAAAAAATATATATATATATATATATATATATATATATATATATATATATATATATATATATATATATATATATATATATTTTGCAACTAAATCAGAGCTGACAACTTAAAGGGCAATATTACAAATGCAACCTGAAAGATGCAACTCTGTGTTGTAAGTAAATATTGAATTTAAGGTACTGCTTGTCAGTTCTTGAAATAGTTTGAACAAAGTTTATTAGTAGCATGAAAAGATTTTAAAAACTAAATGCTGTTCATTTTTTAACCAATTTTATGAAAGCAAGGAAATAAGTAAGAAATTCCTTGAGACGGGATGTACAATGTATAATTCTTGATATTTATATTTATCTGTAAACAACTCTAATCAGTTTCTTTGTAGAAGTAGCAATTGTCTAATCAAGTTTATAAGGTATTTAGCTTATGAGAATTAAGCAATTTTCTCTCATGTAATATCTCGTGTTTTTGAGAATCCATTGCTGTGATATGTTTGCTCAGTGCTACAGATTTCAGTGTTGAGTATATTGGCTTAAAAGTAGTTTAGCTTTAGAATTTAATGTATAAGTATGTTATTCACCTTGATAGTTGTTTTAGGGTTTATTTTTTATGGTTATGGTATACAAAATACATTTGCTAAAATCTATTCAATGTCACTGCATTATCACTGTTTTAGATATTACACAATATTTTAAAATTTTTTCATATGTTGTCACTTGCACAGTAAGTTTACAGAAAAAAAAAGTGCTGAGCTTTAAGATTTTAGCCTACACTCATAATTGTACAGTCAGCTCATATATCTACTAGTTTTGAAGCAGCTACAAAGTCTTAGGTTAGGGTGGATGTGCCTTTTTCTGATCTGCTAAGTTTTAAGCTGGATTTTTTCTTTATTCAAAGATGAATTTAATGGATAGTGTAGTACTAAGGTATTATTTGTACTATCCAGTCTTCTTTCACTGAATTTGAAATTTGTTTTGCCGCTATCATCTCATGTCTAGTTTAAACTGGCATTGTTCTGAATTGCCAGAACATATTTTAGATGCCCTTATTATTTGCTTTAGTTTGGAAAATTAATTCTGGGGGGCTTAAAGATTAAGGATTTTACTCCAGCCATACAATTCAGGAAATGGCGAGCCTTTGGATTTTGAAAACTCGGAACATCAAAATTGATGTATGTATATTATTCATTTATAATTGCCTAAGTACCAATTTTTGTGAAACAGAGCTGGTGTAAAGAACTTTTCTAATGGCTCTCGCAAGCCAAGGCTGCACTACTATTAGTAGCAGGGAAATGTAGACTCCTTTTTCATAGAAATGTCTTTGATAGACTGTAATCATGATGATACAGCCTTGCCAAAGATTACTTTTGGTGCAACCTCTTGCTGGTGAATCCCAATAATGCCTGAATATATATATATATATAGTACTTCCCACGTATTCCCTGCGTGTCGTAGAAGGCGACTAAAAGGGGAGGGAGCGGGGGGCTGGAAATCCTCCCCTCTCGTTTTTTTGTTAATTTTCCAAAAGAAGGAACAGAGAATTGGGCCAGGTGAGGGTATTCCCTCAAAGGCCCAGTCCTCTGTTCTTAACGCTACCTCGCTAATGCGGGAAATGGCAAATAGTTTGAAAAAAAAAAAATATATATATATATATATATATATATATATATATATATATATATATATAGTCATACTTGATTTGTGGATCCCTCAGCAAAGTATTTGCAGATAGAGATGAAGAAAGGGAACATTCGTTCACACTTATTCTCTAACTTTCATGTGTAATGCACCGAAACCACAGTTCCCTGTTCACAACCATGCCTCAAGGACCTTTCTTTGGATTACTTCAAATGCTTCATGTGCTCTGGTTCAGCCATTTGACAGGACATTGTTCTAATTCACTCTATCCCATACAGGCCTTTCACCCTCCTGCATGTTCAGGCCCTGATCACTCAAAATCTTTTTCGTTCCATCCTTCCATCTCCAATTTGGTCACCCCATTCTCCTTGTTCCTTCCACTTCTGACACATATATCCTCTTTGTCACCCTCTCCTCATCCATTTTTTCTTTATGTCCATTCCAACTCATTACACTCTATTTTGCTCTTTGAACCACACTCTTTTTATTCCTATTTATCTCTCTTACCCTTTCATTACTTTCAGTTCATCTCACACCACATATTGTCCTTAAACATTTAATTTCCTACACATCCCCCCACCCTTTACATAGTTTTATCTGTAGCCCATGCCTTTCATACATATGATATTGCTATGATTACTGTTCCTTAAAACATAGCTATTTTTGCCCTCCCAGATAATGTTCTTTATTTCCTTGCATTCAGTGCTCCCAGAACCTTTGCCACTTCCCCTACCTTATGAATCATGTACTCTTCCATGGTTCCATTTACTGCCATGCCCACTCCAAGGTATTTCTAACACATCACTTCCTCCAATTTTTTTTTCCATTCAAACTCACTTCCCAGCTGACCTGTCTCTCAACCCTGCTAAACTTATTAGCTTTGCTTTTCATCAAATTTAATCTCAAGTTTCTTGTTTCACACACACTTCCAAACTTGGTCACCAACTTCTACTGTTTCTCACTTGAATCTGCCACCAGTGCTGTATCATCAGCAAACAACAGACTCACTTCCCAGGCCCGCTTATTCCCAACAGATTGCATACTCGCCCCTCTTTGCAAGACTCTTGCATTTACCTCCCTCACCACCCCATCCATAAAGAAATTGAACAACCGTGGTGATATTACACACCCTTGCCACAGACCAGCCTTCACTTGGAACCATTCACTCCCTTTCTTCCTACTCTTACACATGCCATATGCCCTTGAAAAACTTCTCACTTCTTCCAGCAGCTTTCCTCCCATATTGTATATTCTTAAGACCTTCCACAAAGCATCTCTGTTAACCTTATCATACGCTTTTTGCAGATCCATAAATGCCACATAAATCCATTTGTTTCTCATTTGTATTTCTTACTGACATTCCTTAAAGCAAACACCTGATCCACACATCCTTTACCACCTCTGAAACCACACTGCCCCAACCCATAATGATGCTCTGGACATGCTTTCACCCTCTCAATCAATACCCTTCCATACAACTTACTAGTTGTACTCAGCAGCAAACTTATACCTTTGTAGTTTCAACCCTTGACCTTTATCCCCCTTGCCTTTATACAGTGGTACTATACATGTATTTCATTAGTCCTGAGGTACCTCACTGTGATCCAAACTTTGAAAATCCCTACCACCTAATGAATAAACAATCAACCCATTCTTAAATTCAACTGCAGTGCAATTAATTTTTTCTTCAACTTCTTGCAACTTTCTTATGTAATGCTATATTGTTTACTAATCAATTGCTTTTTTCAAATTAGAAAAAAGTGTCCTTTATTTTCCTATTTATCATTGTTTCACATATTTTGATGAACTGGTAGTTTACCAAGAATAAATCCATGCTGTCATTCACATATGCATCTTTTTGAAATATGATTTTCCACTATGATTTTTTAAATCATTCTTTTAAATGTTTTATTATTCATGACATTTGCAAGCTAGTCTTTATTGTTTCAGCAGTAAAGTGGACCCTCCTTTGTTTATTGGTTTATGTCAGTACTGTCCAGTTTGCTTTCCTGTAGTTAGTGAAATTCTTTATGGTGACTGTGCAGGTTGGTTGGACCAGGTAGTGTTATCAGGCCCATGTGTGCAATGCTGGTGAGCCAGATGTAATGTCTGGCAAGGTTGGCTGCTGAAGTTGGTTTGTTGGGAGTATGGTTCTTGGTTGTGTAGGTTGAGAGTGTTGATTGGATGCAGTTTATTTGTATTTAGCTGACCTTAAGAATCTTGGTTGTGAGTGTTGAGCCAAGGGGGATTGAAATCATTGCAAAAATAAGTGTTAGGTGTTTTGGTCGGGGAGTGTATCAAAATAGGCTTTTAGTGGGGAAGGTACTGTGAAATTTCATTTCTATGGATTGTATTTCAAGGGTGTTGTAATTGTCTGTGGGTTGTTTTTAACTCCAAGTGATGTTAGAGAATAGTATGGTTTGTGGAGAATGGCATGGCTTGGTGGACAAGTGATTGAGTCTTTCTTCTCTTTGTTTTTTGATTTGTCATAAGGTTGTATAGTTGTAGAAAGGTGTGTGTGTGTGTGTGTGTGTGTGTGGGGGGGGGGGGGTGATCTTGATGTAAGTCTGGTTTCTTAGATTAGGACAATATGGGTGTTGTGTAGTCAGTGGTGGTTGAGCTTTTTTGTGTTTGTTTATAATGCTATTGGCATTGAGTTGTAGGATGCTTAGTTAATTAGTATATATAGTGTAGAATTTCTCAAAAACACATCTGTGAATGAGTCGGACAGTTCTACCCTCATTCATAGTATTTTGTTTTTGTTGACTGACATGCATCCCATGAAAAAAACAGCTTTTAAAGTTGCATTGCATATTTTGCCATTACCCTTTTTTTCAGTGCATGTGATGAACTTCTTCCTACCCATCTCTAAGACCTTATCTATGGACAATCCTGGTTATGAAATGGTGCAATAACCAGGTACATTAATGTGGCAAACCACACATGCCCAGTCCCTTTGTATTGTGACATGGGTCCATCAGCTTTTCATTGATTTAATTTTCTTGTTAGATGCAAGTTATGACTAAGCTTATATAAGCTGGTATACAGGCATCTCTACATGATTCATTAAAAGAGAGTGAAGAGAAAAAGCTCTGATCCTTCTGAGCATTTACTTCTTTTGCATATAGTTGCTACACTGATTTTTATTTTTTTGGAATGTAATGAAATCTTTAATTTCAGGGATATATAATAAAGAAAATTGAAGAGCGAAAGAAGGCAGATGGTAGCACTGAGGAAGTGCCCATATACCAGGATTTTATGCCATTTCTTTTTTCACAATATGCACATTCTCCTTTTGAGAGGCTTCCAACCTTCAACCAAGGTAAGTTTTACGATCATATTCGTATATTCCTAAATGGTTGAATTGTTGCCTTTCTTGCATAAATGATAAATTTCTTTATATACTTTATTGTTGCTTCCCTCTTTAGTGAGGTAGCATTAGGAACAAATGAAGAACAGTTGCATCTTTTTTACAACTATTCTGTATCTGTCATGTGAAGTTCACCAAAGGCACAGGTCCCTATCTACAACCAGGCCCCTCAAACCTTTCTATGGCTTACTCCAAATGCTTCACATGCTTTAGTTCAGTCCATTGACAGCACATCAACACCAGTATATCAGATCATTCCAATTTACTGTATCCTGTGCATTCCTTACACCCACTTCCATGTTCATGCCCTATCAATTGAAATCTTTTTCATTCCATCCTTCAACCTCCAGTTTGGTCTCCCTCTTTTCCATGTTCCCTTCACATCTGACGTATATTCTCTTGTCAGCCTTTCTTTACTCAGTCTCCCCATATTTCCAGACCATTTCAACACACCCTCTATAGCTTTCTCAACCATGGTCTTCATTATTTCCTTTCATTATTTGCTCATCAAACACCTCACATCACATATTGTCCTCAAAAGTTTCATTTCCAATACATCCACCTTCCACATATCCTTATTTGTAGTTCATACCTCACATCCATATAATATTTTAGGAATGGTATACCTTCAAACATACCCATTTTTGCCCTCCCAGATAACATTCTCTCTGTCCATACATTTTTCAGCCTTCCCAGAACTTTCACCCCCTCACCCATCATATGACTCACTTTCACTCCCATGATTCCATTTACTGCCATGTCCACTCCCTTGTATCTAAAACATTTCACTTCCTCCAATTTTTCTCCATTCAAACTCGATCTCCAACTAACCTCTTCCATAACTCTACTAAACTTAATAACTGCTTTTATTCATGTTTACTGTCAGCTTCCTTCTTTCACTCAGTCTTCCAAACTCAGTCATCAATGTCTGCAGTTTCTCACTTGAATCTGCTGCTAGTGCTGTATCATCAGCAAACAACTGACTCACTTCTCATGCCCTCTCATCCTCCACAGTCTGCATACTCATCCCACTCTCCAAGACTTGCATTTACCTCCTGCACCACCCCATCCATAAACAAATTGAACAAACAAGGTGACAGCACACACCCCTGCTGCAGAACAACCTTTACCTGGAACCATTCACTCTCCTCTCCTCGTACTCAAACATATGCTTTACACCCTTGATAAAAACTTCTCACTGCTTCTGTCAGCTTTCCTTCCACACAGTATACTCTTAAGACCTTTCACAGGGCATCTCTATTAACCTTGTCAAATGCTTTCTCCAGATTCATGAATGCCACATACAGATCCATCTGTTCCTCCAAGTATTTCTCTTACATATTTAAATCAGACATCTGATCCACACTTCCACTACCTTTTCTGAAATCACATTGTTCCTCCCTAACCTGTTTCTCTGTACATACCTTCAGTTTCTTAATCAGTTCCCTTCCATACAATTTACCAGATATGCTCAACAAACTTATACTTCTGTACTTTGAACACTCATTTTTATCCCCTTGCCTTTATACAGTGGCACTGTACTCATCCTGCCAATTCTTAGGCACCTCACCATAAACCATACATATATTGAAACTCCTTACCAGCCATTTAACAACAGCCACCCCCTTTCTTAATAAATTCAACTTCAGTATCATCCACTCCAGCCACCTTGCTGCATCTTGTCATACATATGGCTTTCACCTCCTCTTTTCTCTTTACCAAACCACTCTTCATAATTCTCTCCCTTTGCATTAAGCCCCAACCCAAACACCCTACATCTGCACCCCTGTCATCAAGCACATTTACATGCTCAGTTCAGTCCCATCCTCTCTTCATCACTACCTATTATCACTTCCCCTTTTGCCTCCTTCAATGATGTACCTTATTTTGTATTGTTTTTCGCACATTATTAACTTTCTTCCTAAGCAGTTTCTCACCCCCTGTCATCAAGCACATTCACATGCTCAGTTCAGTCCCATCCTCTCTTCATCATTACCTATTATCACTTCCCCTTTTGCCTCCTTCACTGATGTACCTTATTTTGTCTTGTTTTTCACACATTATTAACTTTCTTCCTAAACATCTTATTCTCCATAAATTTTACTAATACTCGCTCCCCCCACCTCTCATTTCCCATCTTTTTCAATCCTTGCACCTTCCTCTTGGCCTCCTGCCACTTTTATTCATACATCCCCGCTTATATGTACTCCTTCTTTGTAAGTACCTCCCGTGCCTATCCTTTCTCTTTTACTATCAACTTTATTTCTTCATACTGCCAATCTACACTTTCTGATCTGCTTACCTCCCATCATTGGTATGCCTCATGCATCTCTTGCACATACCAACCTAAGTACCTCCCATTCCTCACCCACTCCCCAAGCTTCATTTTGTCATACGTTTTGCCATTCTACACTCATTTTCTCCTGGTATTTCTTCTCACAAGTCTCTTTTCCAAGCTCATTTACTCTTAACACCCTCCTCTCGCTGCTATTGTTTTCTTTTTTCCGAAAACCTCTACAAATCTTTACCCTCACCTCCACAAGACAGTAATCAGACATAGCTGCCCCTCTCAGCACATTTACATCCAAAAGTCTCCCTTTTACAGCCTGTCAATTAATTTGTAATCCATTGATAGCTGCTGATTATCTCTCCTATTCACATATGTATACCTGTGTACGTGCCACATTTTAAACCAGGTATTCGCAGTCACTAGTCTGTTTTCAGCACACAACTCCACCAGCTGTTAACAATTTCCATTCATAATACTGAATACCCCATGCACCCCAATTATATCTTCAACTGCTACTTTACTCATCTTCACGTTTAAAGCACCCATCACTAATGCTCAGTCTCTTACAGTAAAACAGCTGACACATTCACGCAGCTGCTTCAAAAGCACTTGCCTTGCATGATCTCTTTTCTCATAGCCAGGTACATAAGTGCTAGTAACCAATCATATCTTACCATCCACTTTGAACTTAACTTACATCAACCTAGGATTTATTTCCTTACACTTTCTTGCTTCAGTAGTAGTGCTACCCCTTCCTTAGCTCTTCTCGCCGACCTCTAACTTTACTCATAACATTCCAATCCATTCTTCCCCTATGTCCTTGAGCTTTTTTCACTCAAGGTCAGAAATCCAGGTTTCATTCCTCGAGCATACTACATACATATCTCTCCTCTCTTCTCATCTCAGTTACATTCACACACATTTACACAACCCACCCAGAACCGTTGAGGAGGATGAACACTCCTTGCTTGGCTCCTTTTTCTGTTCTTTCCTTTAAAATTTGAAATACAAGAAGGAGGGGTTTCCAGTCCCCCATTTCTGCCAGGAATACAGATTCAGAATTCTTTTTTCCCCACCCAGGGATAAAATGATAACTGTCTTGAAGGTATCAATACACTTTGTCTTTGTTAAACTTTATGCAAGTTTCCCTTTATTTGGTTGACCATTGGTGGTGATTTGCTTATCTAGGGTTCATGAAAAAATAAACTGATGTAAACATGAGAAGAAAAATTACAGTTTCAAAAACTGCACACAGTAAAAGTTGGTGATTGTCAAGAGTTTTCCTTGTTAGAATTATCATTTGCTAACAAGTGTCAGTGTCCATTAAGATATCTGCAATATTCAGTTTTGTCATTTTCTTGTTGCTGAAGAATCCACCATATATATAGCTGACAAAATTTATGATTTAAGACATTTGAAAACCCTTCTTCCCCTTTTTTTTTGAGCTTTATTTCACTCACGGCCAGAACATTCAGGTTTCTTTCATCAAACATACTACTTACCTTTCCTCTCTCCTCATCGTGGTTACATCCTTACACATTTATTAACCTTCTTTTTGGAAGCATCTCTACTGCATCATGAATGATGTGAAATGTAACACATTTATAGGTAAAAGATTAAGAATTTGTTGCATATGGGGATAGAGGAGAAAGAATACTGCCCATGTATTCTTTGCATGTCATAGAAGGCGAATAAAAGGGGTGGGAGTGGTTGGCTGGAAATTCTTCCTTCCTATGTTAATTTCCAAAGAAGGAACGAGCAAGAAGCCATGTGAGGAATTTTCCCTCTTAAGGCTCACTCATCTGTTCTTGATCCTACCTCACTTACATAGGAAATGGCGAGCATGTATGAAAAAGTAGACAGCCAGGGCTATGAATTAATTTGAAAGTGAAAGATGAGGTGGTGTGGTGGCAGAGGAGGAAATTACACTGTATTTTCATTCCTCTTGTTAGCTCATGCTTCATCACTACAGGCCCTCTTGGCTGGCTTTTTCTTTTTTTTTTTAATTCTATGTTCAGTGTTTTTACTGTACATCCTGTATTATTTTTGTTCTACACAATTGTGAAAGAAGCACTACTGTATTAGTAATGATACAGGGGGAGATGGGCGAGAAGAAAGTATCCACTAGCTCCCCTCTTTTTCGCTTGCTCCATCACTCTGGGCCTTCACAGTTTGGTTCTTTTATTGGTTGTTAGTGTATAAATATCTCCTCATTAATTGTACATTTAGTCTATCTACTTATCTATATCTCTGATGCCTGTTCCCTCTGGGAACCCCCATCAAGGGGTGGTCATGGCAAAGAGTCTCCACTTATCCCTATCCTTACATGCCTCCTTTGCATACACCATTCCATGTATTCTTCCACTATTTCTCTCCCTCTAGTATTTCTCCACCCTATTTGCCCATGTCACAGGTGGTCCTCCACTCACACCAACCCCTTTAATTGTACTATCATACATTCTCCTTGTAAACTCCCAGTCATGCATTCTTTCCACATGCCCAAACCACATTCAGTGTTCAAAAAATATCCTGTTTGTACAAGAGCATACTTAAGTGTGCTTGAAAGATAAAGTTGATATGGTGGTAGCAGAGGGAGGCAGGTGATGAGGGAGTAATCTCCAATGCTGGTCCATCTGTCCTTCATGTTTGGGGTGGCAATACAGTACAACTCAATTTTTTTTCATACTTCATTGTCATTTCCCACATTAGTGAGGTATTGCCAGGTATTGACAAAGAAAGATCATATTCCCTCACATCCATTCTCTAGCTGTCATGAGCAGTGCCCCAAAACTGCAACTTTCTATCCACAATCAGACCACACAGACCTTTCCATGGTTTACCCTGGCCACTTCATATTCCCTGTTTAAGTCTATATACAGCACATTGACCCCTTACACCAACATTCTAATTCACTTTATCCCATGCACACCTCTCATTCTCCTTCATGCTCAGGCCCCAATCACTCAGAATCCTTTTCATACCATCCTTTCATCTTCTGTTTGGTATCCCCCTCTTTCTCCTTGTTCCTTCCACTTCTGACTCTTTGTCAACCTTTCCTTACTCATTATCTCCTTCTCTAAACCATTTCAGCCTAGCTTCTTCAGCTTTCTTAACTGCATTCTTTTTATTATCACACTTGTATCTTACCCTTTTATTATTTACTCAGTCAAACCACCTCACACTACATACTGTCTATAAACATTTCATTTCCAACACATCCATCCTCCTTCACACAGCCTTATCTATAAACCATGTTTTCCATCGGTATGATATTGCTGGGACTACTGTACCTTCAAACATACCCACATTTGCCCCCCCAGTTAACAGTCTCTCTTTCTATACATTCTTCAGTGCTTCCAGAACCCTTGCCCCCTCACCCTCACTTCTGCTTCCATGGCTCCATTCAATGCCATATCCACTCCCAGTCTCCATTCATACTCACACCCCAACTAACCTGACCCTCGGCTCTTGCTTTTATTCACATTTACCTTCAGCTTCCTCCTATCACACACTCATACAAACTCAAATATCACCCTATGGAGTTTCTTGAATGTGCTATCATTACTGCATCATCAATAAACAGCAGCTTACCCATTTTCCAGGCCCTCTCATCCCCTACACACTGCATATTCACCTCTCTATACAAGACTTGCATTTACCTCCCTCACCATAAACAAATTGGACAACCATGGTGACATCACATACCCCTGCCACAGACCAACCTTCTCATGGAACAATTCATTCTCCTCTTTTCCTACTTGTACACATTCCTTACACCCTTGATGAAAACCTCACTGATTCCAGTGGCTTTACTCCCACACTATGTATATTATGAATACCTTCTTACAGAAATCTCTATCAACCCTGTCATTTGCACTGTCCGATCCACAAATGCCAAAATCAAATCCATCTGTTTTTCTAAGTATTTCTCATACACATTCTTTGAAGCAAACACATAATCCACACATCCTCTACCACTTCTGAAATCACACCGCTTCTCCCATGTGATGCTCTGCACATGCCTTCACCCTTCCAATCACCACCCTTACCACCCTTCCATATGACTTAAGAGGTAGAGTCAACAGACTTATACCTCTGTAGTTTGAACACTCACCTTTATCCCCCTTGTCTTTATATGGTGGCTGTATACATGCTTTCCACCAGTCCACAGGCATCTCACCAACATCCATATATACATTGCAAATCGTAATAAACCAATCAGCAACACAGTCTCATCATTCTTAATAAATTCAACTGCAGTACCTTCCACTTCAGCCTTCTTGTCACATTTCATTTTATGCAAGGCTTTCGCCACCTCTCCTCTCTTCACCACTCCATTCTCCACGACTCTTACTTTCACACATCACCCTGTCCCAAACGTCCTGCATCTGCCACTGTATCATCAGACACATTCAACAATCCTTCAGAATATTTATTCTATCTCTTTCATCACAACCTGTTACCACTTACCCTTTTACCCCATTCATCAATGTACCTGTTTATTCTCTTGTTTTTTGAACATTTTTAACCTCTTAACATTTTACTCTCCCTAAAGTTTTCTGGTATTCCCTGACCCCAACTTTCATTTGCCCTCTTTTTCAACCCCTGCTCCTTCTCTTGACCTTTTGCCACTTTTTTTTTTTTTATTTAACATCCCTCATCATTTGTACCCTTTCCCTGTAAGTACCACCCAAACGTCTCTCCATTAGCAACTGTTCATTAGCAACTGTTTTCCATCACTTCAGCACTTGCTACCCTCTCTAATCTGCCCACCTCTCACCTTTTGCATGCCACATACATCTCTCATACATGCCAGCACTGCATCCCTAAAGGCAAGTATTCCCATTCCTCTTGTTTCATTTACTTTCACCTTTTGCCATTCTACACCCAGTGTCTCCTGGTATTTCTTCTCACAAATCCTTCCTTGTAAGTACTGCCTAAATGTCTCCTTTTTTTCTTTCACTAGCAATTATATTTCATCACTTCATCACCCACTACCCTCTCTAATCTGCCCAACTCCCACCTTTTGCATGCAACATGCATCTCTCGGACAAACCAGCACAGCATCCCTAAATGCAAATACTCACTCTCCTCACCCACTCCTCTTGCTTCTTTTACTCTCATCTTTTATCATTCTACACCCAGTCTCTTCTGGTATTTCTTTTCTCAAATCCCTTTTCTAAGCTCTTTTATTCTCACCACTTTCCCTTCACCGCTATTGTTTGCTCTTTTCCAAAAACCTCTGCAAATGTTCACTCTTTCCTGTGCAAGATAGTGATCAGACAACCCACAAGCTGCCCCTCTAAGCACATTATCATCTTAAGGTTTTTTTTCAAATCCCTCTCAATTGATATGTAATCCAATAATGCCAATTGACCATCTCTCTTACTCACATACATATACTTGTATATGTCCCTCTTTTCAAATTAAGCATTTCTTACATACTTGTGTGTATCCCTCTTTTCAAACCAGGTATTCCTAATTGCCAGTTTTTTCCAGCACACTACTGCACAAGCTGTTCACCATTTCCATTTATAATGCTGAATACCCCATTCCCCTCATTATACCCTCAACTGCCACTTTAATCACCTTCACATTCAAATCAACCATCATTAATCCCTGGTCTCTTTCATCAAAACTGCTGATATACTCTCTAATCTGCTCCCAAAACGCTCACCTCTCTTGATCTTTCTTTCACGGGTAGGAGCATAAGCACTAATAATCACCCATTTCTTAACATTCACTTTCTGTTTTGCGTATAGCAATCTAGGATTCACTACCTTACATTCGTTCACACACTCTCACAACTCCTGCTTCGGGAGTAGTGCTACTCCTTCCCTAGTGCTTATCCTCTCACCAACCCCTGACTTTACTCCTAAGACATTTCCAAGCCATTCTTCCCCTTTAGCTCTGTGGTTTGTTTCATTCAGAGCCAGAATATCCAGGTTTTTCTAAAATGTACTACTTACCTCTCCTCTTTTGTCATCTTTGTTACATCCACACACATTTAGACATCCCACCCTCATCCAAATTCTTATGTTGTGAAATTTTTATATCATTGTGTTGTATGAATTGTTATTTGTTTTATTACAAATGTATTGCAAAGGAAATAACATTTAAACTTCTTTTTGGAAGCATCTTACTACTTCATAAAATAATGTGTATAGTATTTGTCAATGACGTGAATTCCAGCACATTTATTTTTAACAAAATTTATGATTATTTGCATAAAGAATAAACAGGTAGTGCTATGAATGAGTTTGAAAAGGAAAGATGAGATGGTGTGGTAGCAGACGGAAGGTCAGCAGAGGATTAAGTAACTCCACATGCTCATTCCTATTCCCTACATCCTGTTAGCTCATGCTCCATTATTAAATACCCTCACAGCTAGCATCTTTGATCACTTGTTATTGTGCAAATCTCTTCCTTTCTATAATTTTACACTCAGTTTTTATACATTACATTCTTTATTATATTTGTTTAGCACAATTTTGAAAGAATCAGTACTGTAATAGTAATGATACATTGAGGAGGTATTCACAACTTCCTCTCTATGTTGCTCACTTCACCACTCTAGGCCTTCTTGGTTGACTTCTTTTATTGGTTGTTTTGTATAAATTTTATATTCATTTTATTTTAAGATACTTTGTCGCTGTCTCCCATGTTAGTGAGGTAGCGCAAGGAAACAGACGAAAGAATGGCCCAACCCACCCACATACACATGTACATACATACACGTCCACACACGCTCATATAGATACCTATACATCTCAACGTATACATATATATACACACACACAGACATATACATATATACACATGCACATAATTCATACTGTCTGCCCTTATTCATTTCCGTCGCCACCCAGCCACACATGAAATGACAACCCCCTTCCCCCACAAGTGCGCGAGGTAGCACTAGGGAAAGACAATAAAGGCCACATTCGTTCACACTCAGTCTCTAGCTGTCATGTATAATGCACTGAAACCACAGCTCCCTTTCCACATCCAGGCCCCACAAAACTTTCCATGGTTTACCGCAGATGCTTCACATGCCCTGGTTCAATCCATTGACAGCACATCGACCCCGGTATACCACATTGTTCCAATTCACTCTATTCCTTGCATGCCTTTCACCCTCCTGCATGTTCAGGCCACGATCACTCAAAATCTTTTTCACTCCATCTCTCCACCTCCAATTTGGTCTCCCACTTCTCCTCGTTCCCTCTACCTCTGACACATATTTGTCAATCTTTCCTCACTCATTCTCTCCATGTGACCAAACCATTTCAAAATACCCTCTTCTGCTCTCTCAACCACACTCTTTTTATTACCACACATCTCTCTTACCCTGTTATTACTTACCCGATCAAACCACCTCACACCACATGTTGTCCTCAGACATCTCATTTCCAGCACATCCACCCTCCTCCGCACAGCTTTATCTATAGTCCATGCCTCGCAACCATATAACATTGTTGGAACCACTATTCCTTCAAACATACCCATTTTTGCTTTTCAAGATAATGTTCTCGACTTCCACACATTTTTCAACGCTCCCAGAACTTTTGCCCCCTCCCCCACCCAACGATTCACTTCCACTTCCATGGTTCCATCTGCTGCCAAATCCACTCCCAGATATCTGAAACACTTCACTTCCTCCAATTTTTCTCCATTCAGACTTACCTCCCACTTGACTTGTCCCTCAACCCTACAGTACCTAATAACCTTGCTCTTATTCACATTTACTCTCAGCTTTCTTCTTTCACACGCTTTACCAAACTCAGTCACCAGCTTCTGCAGTTTCTCACCCGAATCAGCCACCAGCGCTGTATCATCAGTGAACAACAACTGACTCACTTCCCAAGCTCTCTCATCCACAACAGACTGCATACTTGCCCCTCTTTCCAAAACTCTTGCATTCACCTCCCTAACAACCCCATCCATAAACAAATTAAACAACCATGGAGACATCACGCACCCCTGCCACAAACCAACATTCACTGAGAACCAATCACTTTCCTCTTTTCCTACTCATACTCATGCCTTACATCCTTAATAAAAACTTTTCATTGCTTCTAACAACTTGCCCCCC
The DNA here is from genome assembly GCF_036320965.1 of Panulirus ornatus. Taxonomy (NCBI): domain Eukaryota; kingdom Metazoa; phylum Arthropoda; class Malacostraca; order Decapoda; family Palinuridae; genus Panulirus; species Panulirus ornatus. Next base: position 41,960,864 of record NC_092224.1, read on the forward strand.
ACACCATATATTCTTAGTACCTTCCACAGAGCATCTCTATCAACTCTATCATATGCCTTCTCCAGATCCATAAATGCTACAAACAAATCCATTTGCTTTTCTAAGTATTTTCTCACATACATTCTTCAAAGCAAACACCTGATCCACACATCCTCTACCACTTCTGAAACCACACTGCTCTTCTCCAATCTGATGCTCTGTACATGCCTTCACACTCTCAATCAATACCCTCCTATATAATTTCCCAGGAATACTCAACAAACTTATACCTCTGTAATTTGAGCACTCACTCTTATCCCCTTTGCCTTTGTACAATGGCACTATGCAAGCATTCCGCCAATCCTCAAGCACCTCACCATGAGTCATACATGCATTAAATAACCTTACCAACCAGTCAGCAATACAGTCACCCCCTTTTATAATAAATTCCACTGCAATACCATCCAAACCCACTGCTTTGCTGGCTTTCATCTTCTGCAAAGCTTTTACTACCTCTTCTCTGTTTACTCTCATTCAGTACCCTCCCTTATAATTTCTTAGGAACACTCAACAAACTTATACCTATGTAATTTCAACACTTACCTTTATCCCCTTTGCCTTTGTACAGTGGAACTATGCATGCATTCTGCCAATCCTCAGGCACTTCATGAACCATTCATACATTGAATATCCTTACCAACCAGTCAACAACACAGTCACCCCCTCTTCTAATAAATTCCACTGCAGTACCATCCGAACCCTCACCATTGCTGGCTTTCATCTTCCACAATGCTTTCACTACCTCTTCTCTGTTCACCCAACCATTCTTCCTGACCCTCTCACTTCGCACACCAATGTGACCAAAACACCCTATATCTGCCACTCTTATCATCTAACACATTCAACAAACCTTCAAAATACTCACTCCATCTTCTCACATCACCACTACTTGTTATTACCTCCACATTGTCCCCCTTCACTGATGTTCCCATTTGTTCTCGTGTCTTATGCATTTTATGTATTTCCTTCCAAAACATCTTTTTATTATATTTTTTTTTATTATACTTAGTCTTTGAGAGGATGAAGGCATGTAAAGAGTGGTAGAGGATGTATGGATTTAGTGTTGACTTTAAAGAATACATTTTAGAAATACTTAGACAAACAGAAGGATTTGCATGCGGCATTTTTGGATTTGTAGAGATGGCTTGTGGAAGGTCTTATGAATATATTGTGTGAGAGGGAAGCTATTAGAAGCTGTGAATGACGAATATATGGTTTGTGTGTATGTAAAGAAAAGGGTGAGTGGTATCAAGTGAGAGTTGGTTTGGAGTAGGGGTGTGTGATTTCACCATGGCTGTTTCATTTTTTATGGCTGGGGTGGTGACGGACGTAAATACAAGGGACATGAAGAAGGGCATAAGTATGCAGCCTGTAAGAGTGAGAGGGTTTGGAAGTGAGTCAAGTGTTGCTTGCTGATGACAGAGCACTGGTGGCAGATTTGAGTAAGAGACTACAGAAATTAGTGTCTGAATTGGGAGTATGTGTGAAATGAAGAGGATGAGAGTGAATGTGAATACGTTATTAAGGTTAGCAGGGTAGAGGAACAGATTGGTTGGGATTTTACTTTGAATGGAGAAATTTTGGAGGAAGTAAGATGTTTTACATAAGTGAGAGTGTATGTGGTAGTGATTGGAACCGTGGAAGCAGAAGTGAGTCACGGAGTGTATGAGGGAGCAAAGATTCTAGGAGTATTAAGGAATGTTTTGGAAAGAGAGGTTGTTATCTGGGAGGGTAAAGATGGGTATGTTGGAAGGTATGGTAGTGCCAATGATGTTGTATGGACATGAAGCATTAGCTGTAGATAAGAATGTGAGGAGGAGGATGGATTTGTTGGAAATGAAATGTTTGAGGACTAAATAAGTGATAAAAAAGTGAGAGAGAAGTGTATTCATATGAATAGTGAGGTTAAGAGAGCTGAGAGAGGGTTTGCTAAAATGGTCTGGACACATGTGGAGAATAGAAGAGGAGAGATTGACAAAGAGGATATATGTGTCAGGAGTAGAAGGGTCGAGGAAACGTGGTAAACCAAATTAGAGATGTAAGGATGGAGTGAAAAATATTTTCAGTGATCAGAGCCTCGACATGCAGTGCAGGGAGGTGAAAGGTATGTACAGGATAGAGTGAATTAGAGCAGTGCCATATACATGGGATGCTTTTTACTGTCATTGGATTGGAACAGGGGATATGAAGCAGCTGGGGAAAACCATAGTAAGATCTGTGGGGCTTGGTAGTGAATAGGGGGCTGTGGTTTAGGCACATTACATACGATGGCTGGAGAATGGATGTAAGCAAGTGAGGCCTTTCTTTGTCTGTTCCTGGCATCACCTTTCTGACTCAGAAAATGACAAGTAAGTAAGTATGAAATGAAACAAATGCAGTATTATGTGCTTTATGTTTTGTTAAGATACTTAGATACCATCCCTTGGGTAGGGGAGAAATAATTTGATCTCTGTATTCCCTGCATGTCCAAGAAGGCAACTAAATGGGGCCTGAACCCCCCCTCCCTCCTTTTATTTCAGTTTCTAAAAGGGATCAGAAGAAATAGCTGAGCAGGGAGAGCTCATCCTGCTCAAAGTTTTAGACTAAATGTCCAAATGTGTGTGGATGTAACCAAGATGAGAAGTAGGAGAGATAGGCAGTATGTTCGAAGAAAGAAACCTGAATGCTCTGGCTCTGAATGAAACATAGCTCATGGGTATAGGAAGAATGTTTGGAAATGTCTTCGGAGTAAAGTCAGGGGTTGGTGAGAGGACAAGAGCTAAGGAAGGAGTTGTGGAAGTGTGTGATAGAGTGTAAGTAAGTGAATTTTAGATGGATGTAGGTAAAACTGAACGTGGATGGTGATAGATGATTATTAATGCTTATCCACCTGGCCATCGAAGGAAGATCATGAGAGGCAAGTATTTTGGGAGTGGTTGAGTGAGTTCATCAGCAGTTTTGATGTAAGAGACCAAGTATTAGTGAAGGATGATTTAATGCCACGATGAGAAATGTGGCAATTGAGGGTATAATTGGGGAGTTGGGGTATTCAATTTTATAAATAGAAACTGTGAACAGCTTGTGGAGTTGTGTGCTGAAAAAGGACTGATGACTAGAATTTTTTTTCATACGTATACTTAATCGCTGTTTCTCCATCAGTGAGGTAGTGCTAGGAAACAAAGAATGGCCCATCCACTCATATACATATAAATATACATAAATGCCCATATGCACACATATGCATACAAATACATATACATATCAGTATATACACATATTGTGTTGTTGAGTGGTTGATAAGGATATTCACTGTATGTATGGTTCATGGGGTTGACAAGAGGGTTGACGGAATGCATGCATAGTGCCATTATACAAAGGCAAAGGGGATAAGAGTGAGTGCTCATATTACAGAGGTATAAGTTTGTTGAGTATTCCTGGTAAATTATATGGGAGGGTATTGATTGAGAGGATGAAGGCATGTACAGAGCATCAGATTGGGGAAGAGCAGTGTGGTTTCAGAAGTGGTAGAGGATGTGTGGATCAGGTGTTTGCTTTGAAGAATGTATGTGAGAAATACTTAGAAAAGCAAATGGATGTGTATATAGCATTTATGGATCTGGAGAAGGCATATGACATAGTTGATAAAGATGCTCTGTGGAAGGTATTAAGAGTATATGGTGCGGGAGGTAAGTTGCTGGAAGCAGTGGAAAGTTTTTATTAAGGATGTAAGGCATGTGTATGAGTAGGAAAGGAAGAAAGTGATTGGTTCCTAGTGAATGTCGGTTTTTGGCAGGGGTGCGTGATGTATCCATGATTGTTTAATTTGTTTATGGATGGGGTTGTTAGGGAGGTGAATGAAAGAATTTTGGAGAGAGGGGCAAGTATGCAGTCTGCTTTAGATGAGAGAGCTTGGAAAGTGAGGCAGTTGTTGTTCGCTGTTGATACAGCGGCGCTGGTGGCTGATTCAGGTGAAAAACTGCAGAAACAGGTGACTGAGTTTGGTAAAGTGCGTGAAAGAAGGAAGGGGAGAGTAAATGTGAATAAGAGCAAAGGTTAGTAGGTTAAGTAGGGTTGAGGAACAAGTTAATTGGAAGGTACGTTTGAGTGGAGAAAACCTGCAGGAAGTGAAGTCATTTAGATATCTGGGAGTGGATTTAGCAGCGGATGGAACCTTGGAAGCGGAATTGAGTAACAGGGTGGGGAAGGGGTGAAGGTTCTGGGAGCGTTGAAGAATGTGTGGAAGACAAGAACGTTATCTTGGAGAGCAAAAATGGATATGTTTGAAGGAATAGTGGTTCCAACAATGTTACATGGTTATGAGGCATGGACTATAAATAGGGTTGCGTGGAGGAGGATGCATGTGTTGGAAATGAAATGTTTGAGGACAATATGTGGTGTGAGTGGTTTGATCGAGTAAGTAATACAAGGGAAAGAGAGATGTGTGGTAATGAAAAGAGTGTGGTTGAGAGAGCAGAAGTGGGTGTTTTGAAATGTTTTGTCACATGGAAAGAATGAGTAAGGAAAGATTGACAAAGAGGATATATGTGTGGAGTGAACGAGGAGAAGTGGGAGATGAAATTGTAGGTGGAAAGATGGAGTGAAAAAGATTTTAAGTGATCGGGGCCTAAACATGCAGGAGGTTTCAAGGCGTGCAAGGAATACAGTGAGTTGGAACGATGTGGTGTACCGAGGTCGACGTGCTGTCAGTGGATTGAACCAGGGCATGTGACGCGTATGGGGTAAACCATGGAAAGTTCTGTGGGGCCTGGATGTGGAAAGGGAGCTGTGGTTTTGGTGCATTATTACATGACAGCTCGAGACTGAGTGTGAACGAATGTTGCCTTTGTTGTCTTTTCATACCACTACCTTGCGCACATGAGGGGGGAGGGGGTTGTTATTTCATGTGTGGCAGGGTGGCGATGGGAATGAATAAAGGCAGACAGTATTAATTATGTACATGTGTATATATGCATATGTCTGTGTGTGTGTATATATATATGTATACGTTGAGATGTATAGGTATGTATATTTGCGTTTGTGGACATGTATGTATGTACATGTGTATGTGGGTGGATTGGGCCATTTCTTTCGTCTGTTTCCTTGCACTACCTCGTTAACGCGGGAGACAGCGACAAAGGAAAATAAATGTGAGAGTAAATGTGAATAAGAGTAAGGTTATGAGGTACAGTAGGGTTGAGGGTCAAGTCAATTGGGAGGTAAGTTTGAATGGAGAAAAACTGGAGGAAATGAAGTGTTTTAGATATCTGGGAGTGGATTTGGCAGCAGATGGAACCATGAAAGCGGAAGTGAATCATAGGGTGGGGGAGGGGGCGAAAATTCTGGGAGCCTTGAAGAATGTTTGGAAGTCGAGAACATTATCTCTGAAAGCAAAAATGGGTATGTTTGAAGGAATATTGGTTCCAACAATGTTGTATGGTTGCAAGCCATGGGCTATGGATAGAGTTGTGCGCAGGAGGGTGGATGTGCTGGAAATGAGATGTTTGAGGACAATATGTGGTGTGAGATGGTTTGATTAAGTAAGTAATAATAGGGTAAGAGAGATGTGTGGTAATGAAAAGAGTGTGGTTAAGAGAGCAGAAGAGGGTGTTTTGAAATGGTTTGGTCACATGGACAGAATGAGTGAGGAAAGATTGAGCAAGAGGATATATGTGTCAGAGGTGGAGGGAACGAGAAGTGGGAGACCAAATTGGAGGTGGAGAGATGGAGTGAAAAAGATTTTGAGTGATCGGGGCCTGAACATGCAGGAGGGTGAAAAGCATGCAAGGAAGAGAGTGAATTGGAATGATGTGGTATACCGGGGTTGACGTGCTGTCAATGGATTGAACTAGGGCATGTGAAACGTCTGGGGTAAACCATGGAAAGTTCTGTGGGGCCTGGATGTGAAAAGGGAGCTGTGGTTTTGGTGCATTATTCCATGACAGCTAGAGACTGAGAGTGAACAAATGGGGACTTTGTTGTCCTTTCTTAGCGCTACCTCGCACACATGAGAGAGGAGGGGGCTGTTATTCAATGTGTGGCGAGGTGGCGATGGGAATGAATAAAGGCAGACAATACAAATTATGTACATGTGTATATATGTATATGTCTGTGTGTGTATATATATGTATACGTTGAGATGTATAGGTATGTATATTTGCATGTGTGGATGTGTATGTATATACATGTGTATGTGGGTGGGTTGGGCCATTCTTTCGTCTGTTTCCTTGTGCTACCTTGCTAACGCAGGAGACAGGGACAAAGCAAAATAAATGAATAGTATATATAAATACTATATATATATATATATATATATATATATATATATATATATATATATATATATATATATATATATATGGGTAAAACTGAAAGTTGATGGAGAGAGATGGGTGATTATTGGTGCATATGCACCTGGGCATGAGAAGAAAGATCATGAGAGGCAAGTGTTTTGGGAGCAGCTGAATGAGTGTGTTAGTGGTTTTGATGCACGAGACCGGGTTATAGTGATGGGTGATTTGAATGCAAAGGTGAGTAATGTGGCAGTTGAGGGAATAATTGGTATACATGGGGTGTTCAGTGTTGTAAATGGAAATGGTGAAGAGCTTGTAGATTTATGTGCTGAAAAAGGACTGATGATTGGGAGTACCTGGTTTAAAAAGCGAGATATACATAAGTATACTTATGTAAGTAGGAGAGATGGCCAGAGAGCGTTATTGGATTACGTGTTAATTGACAGGCGCGCGAAAGAGAGACTTTTGGATGTTAATGTGCTGAGAGGTGCAACTGGAGGGATGTCTGATCATTATCTTGTGGAGGCTAAGGTGAAGATTTGTATGGGTTTTCAGAAAAGAAGAGTGAATGTTGGGGTGAAGAGGGTGGTGAGACTAAGTGAGCTTGGGAAGGAGACTTGTGTGAGGAAGTACCAGGAGAGACTGAGTACAGAATGGAAAAAGGTGAGAACAATGGAAGTAAGGGGAGTGGGGGAGGAATGGGATGTATTTAGGGAATCAGTGATGGATTGCGCAAAAGATGCTTGTGGCATGAGAAGAGTGGGAGGTGGGTTGATTAGAAAGGGTAGTGAGTGGTGGGATGAAGAAGTAAGAGTATTAGTGAAAGAGAAGAGAGAGGCATTTGGACGATTTTTGCAGGGAAAAAATGAAATTGAGTGGGAGATGTATAAAAGAAAGAGACAGGAGGTCAAGAGAAAGGTGCAAGAGGTGAAAAAAAGGGCAAATGAGAGTTGGGGTGAGAGAGTATCATTAAATTTTAGGGAGAATAAAAAGATGTTCTGGAAGGAGGTAAATAAAGTGCGTAAGACAAGGGAGCAAATGGGAACTTCATTGAAGGGCGCAAATGGGGAGGTGATAACAAGTAGTGGTGATGTGAGAAGAAGATGGAGTGAGTATTTTGAAGGTTTGTTGAATGTGTTTGATGATAGAGTGGCAGATATAGGGTGTTTTGGTCGAGGTGGTGTGCAAAGTGAGAGGGTTAGGGAAAATGATTTGGTAAACAGAGAAGAGGTAGTAAAAGCTTTGCGGAAGATGAAAGCCGGCAAGGCAGCAGGTTTGGATGGTATTGCAGTGGAATTTATTAAAAAAGGGGGTGACTGTATTGTTGACTGGTTGGTAAGGTTATTTAATGTATGTATGACTCATGGTGAGGTGCCTGAGGATTGGCGGAATGCGTGCATAGTGCCATTGTACAAAGGCAAAAGGGATAAGAGTGAGTGCTCAAATTACAGAGGTATAAGTTTGTTGGGTATTCCTGGTAAATTATATGGGAGGATATTGATTGAGAGGGTGAAGGCATGTACAGAGCATCAGATTGGGGAAGAGCAGTGTGGTTTCAGAAGTGGTAGAGGATGTGTGGATCAGGTGTTTGCTTTGAAGAATGTATGTGAGAAATACTTAGAAAAGCAAATGGATTTGTATGTAGCATTTATGGATCTGGAGAAGGCATATGATAGAGTTGATAGAGATGCTCTGTGGAAGGTATTAAGAATATATAGTGTGGGAGGCAAGTTGTTAGAAGCAGTGAAAAGTTTTTATCGAGGATGTAAGGCATGTGTACGTGTAGGAAGAGAGGAAAGTGATTGGTTCTCAGTGAATGTAGGTTTGCGGCAGGGGTGTGTGATGTCTCCATGGTTGTTTAATTTGTTTATGGATGGGGTTGTTAGGGAGGTGAGTGCAAGAGTTTTGGAAAGAGGGGCAAATATGAAGTCTGTTGGGGATGAGAGAGCTTGGGAAGTGAGTCAGTTGTTGTTCGCTGATGATACAGCGCTGGTGGCTGATTCATGTGAGAAACTGCAGAAGCTGGTGACTGAGTTTGGTAAAGTGTGTGAAAGAAGAAAGTTAAGAGTAAATGTGAATAAGAGCAAGGTTATTAGGTACAGTAGGGTTGAGGGTCAAGTCAATTGGGAGGTGAGTTTGAATGGAGAAAAACTGGAGGAAGTGAAGTGTTTTAGATATCTGGGAGTGGATCTGGCAGCGGATGGAACCATGGAAGCGGAAGTGGATCATAGGGTGGGGGAGGGGGCGAAAATTCTGGGAGCCTTGAAGAATGTGTGGAAGTCGAGAACATTATCTCGGAAAGCAAAAATGGGTATGTTTGAAGGAATAGTGGTTCCAACAATGTTGTATGGTTGCGAGGCGTGGGCTATGGATAGAGTTGTGCGCAGGAGGATGGATGTGCTGGAAATGAGATGTTTGAGGACAATGTGTGGTGTGAGGTGGTTTGATCGAGTAAGTAACGTAAGGGTAAGAGAGATGTGTGGAAATAAAAAGAGCGTGGTTGAGAGAGCAGAAGAGGGTGTTTTGAAATGGTTTGGGCACATGGAGAGAATGAGTGAGGAAAGATTGACCAAGAGAATATATGTGTCGGAGGTGGAGGGAACGAGGAGAAGAGGGAGACCAAATTGGAGGTGGAAAGATGGAGTGAAAAAGATTTTGTGTGATCGGGGCCTGAACATGCAGGAGGGTGAAAGGAGGGCAAGGAATAGAGTGAATTGGAGCGATGTGGTATACTGGGGTTGACGTGCTGTCAGTGGATTGAATCAAGGCATGTGAAGCGTCTGGGGTAAACCATGGAAAGCTGTGTAGGTATGTATATTTGCGTGTGTGGACGTCTGTATATACATCTGTATGGGGGTGGGTTGGGCCATTTCTTTCATCTGTTTCCTTGCGCTACCTCGCAAACGCGGGAGACAGCGACAAAGCAAAAAAAAAAAAAAAAATCCTCCCCTCCTTGTATTTTCTTAACTTTCTAAAATGGGAAACAGAAGAAGGAGTCACGCGGGGAGTGCTCATCCTCCTCGAAGGCTCAGATTGGGGTGCCTAAATGTGTGTGGATGTAACCAAGATGTGAAAAAAGGAGAGATAGGTAGTATGTTTGAGGAAAGGAACCTGGATGTTTTGGCTCTGAGTGAAACGAAGCTCAAGGGTAAAGGGGAAGAGTGGTTTGGGAATGTCTTGGGAGTAAAGTCAGGGGTTAGTGAGAGGACAAGAGCAAGGGAAGGAGTAGCAGTACTCCTGGAACAGGAGTTGTGGAAGTATGTGATAGAATGTAAGAAAGTAAATTCTCGATTGATATGGGTAAAACTGAAAGTTGATGGAGAGAGATGGGTGATTATTGGTGCATATGCACCTGGGCATGAGAAGAAAGATCATGAGAGGCAAGTGTTTTGGGAGCAGCTGAATGAGTGTGTTAGTGGTTTTGATGCACGAGACCGGGTTATAGTGTTGGGTGATTTGAATGCAAACGTGAGTAATGTGGCAGTTGAGGGAATAATTGGTATACATGGGGTGTTCAGTGTTGTAAATGGAAATGGTGAAGAGCTTGTAGATTTATGTGCTGAAAAAGGACTGATGATTGGGAATACCTGGTTTAAAAAGCGAGATATACATAAGTATACTTATGTAAGTAGGAGAGATGGCCAGAGAGCGTTATTGGATTACGTGTTAATTGACAGGCGCGCGAAAGAGAGACTTTTGGATGTTAATGTGCTGAGAGGTGCAACTGGAGGGATGTCTGATCATTATCTTGTGGAGGCTAAGGTGAAGATTTGTATGGGTTTTCAGAAAAGAAGAGTGAATGTTGGGGTGAAGAGGGTGGTGAGAGTAAGTGAGCTTGGGAAGGAGACTTGTGTGAGGAAGTACCAGGAGAGACTGAGTACAGAATGGAAAAAGGTGAGAACAATGGAAGTAAGGGGAGTGGGGGAGGAATGGGATGTATTTAGGGAATCAGTGATGGATTGCGCAAAAGATGCTTGTGGCATGAGAAGTGTGGGAGGTGGGTTGATTAGAAAGGGTAGTGAGTGGTGGGATGAAGAAGTAAGAGTATTAGTGAAAGAGAAGAGAGAGGCATTTGGACGATTCTTGCAGGGAAAAAATGCAATTGAGTGGGAGATGTATAAAAGAAAGAGACAGGAGGTCAAGAGAAAGGTGCAAGAGGTGAAAAAAAGGGCAAATGAGAGTTGGGGTGAGAGAGTATCATTAAATTTTAGGGAGAATAAAAAGATGTTCTGGAAGGAGGTAAATAAAGTGCGTAAGACAAGGGAGCAAATGGGAACTTCAGTGAAGGGCGCAAATGGGGAGGTGATAACTAGTAATGGTGATGTGAGAAGGACATGGGGTGAGTATTTTGAAGGTTTGTTGAATATGTTTGATGATAGAGTGGCAGATATAGGGTGCTTTGGTCGAGGTGGTGTGCAAAGTGCAAGGGTTAGGGAAAATGAGTTGGTAAACAGAGAAGAGGTAGTAAAAGCTTTGCGGAAGATGAAAGCCGGCAAGGCAGCAGGTTTGGATGGTATTGCAGTGGAATTTATTAAAAAAGGGGGTGACTATATTGTTGACTGGTTGGTAAGGTTATTTAATGTATGTATGACTCATGGTGAGGTGCCTGAGGATTGGCGGAATGCGTGCATAGTGCCATTGTACAAAGGCAAAGGGGATAAGAGTGAGTGCACAAATTACAGAGGTATAAGTTTGTTGAGTATTCCTGGTAAATTATATGGGAGGGTATTGATTGAGAGGGTGAAGGCATGTACAGAGCATCAGACTGGGGAAGAGCAGTGTGGTTTCAGAAGTGGTAGAGGATGTGTGGATCAGGTGTTTGCTTTGAAGAATGTATGTGAGAAATACTTAGAAAAGCAAATGGATTTCTATGTAGCATTTATGGATCTGGAGAAGGCATATGATAGAGTTGATAGAGATGCTCTGTGGAAGGTATTAAGAATATATGGTGTGGGAGGCAAGTTGTTAGAAGCAGTGAAATGTTTTTATCGAGGATGTAAGGCATGTGTACGTGTAGAAAGAGAGGAAAGTGATTGGTTCTCAGTAAATGTAGGTTTGCGGCAGGGGTGTGTGATGTCTCCATGGTTGTTTAATTTGTTTATGGGTGGGGTTGTTAGGGAGGTGAATGCAAGAGTTTTGGAAAGAGGGGCAAGTATGAAGTCTGTTGGGGATGAGAGAGCTTGGGAAGTGAGTCAGTTGTTGTTCGCTGATGATACAGCGCTGGTGGCTGATTCATGTGAGAAACTGCAGAAGCTGGTGACTGAGTTTGGTAAAGTGTGTTAAAGAAGAAAGTTAAGAGTAAATGTGAATAAGAGCAAGGTTATTAGGTACAGTAGGGTTGAGGGTCAATTCAATTGGGAGGTGAGTTTGAATGGAGAAAAATTGGAGGAAGTGAAGTGTTTTAGATATCTGGGAGTGGATCTGGCAGCGGATGGAACCTTGGAAGCGGAAGTGGATCATAGGGTGGGGGAGGGGGCGAAGATTCTGGGAGCCTTGAAGAATGTGTGGAAGTCGAGAACATTATCTCGGAAAGCAAAAATGGGTATGTTTGAAGGAATAGTGGTTCCAACAATGTTGTATGGTTGCGAGGCGTGGACTATGGATAGAGTTGTGCGCAGGAGGATGGATGTGCTGGAAATGAGATGTTTGAGGACAATGTGTGGTGTGAGGTGGTTTGATCGAGTAAGTAATGTAAGGGTAAGAGAGATGTGTGGAAATAAAAAGAGCGTGGTTGAGAGAGCAGAAGAGGGTGTTTAGAAATGGTTTGGTCACATGGAGAGAATGAGTGAGGAAAGATTGACCAAGAGGATATATGTGTCGGAGGTGGAGGGAACGAGAAGAGGGAGACCAAATTGGAGGTGGAAAGATGGAGTGAAAAAGATTTTGTGTGATCGGGGCCTGAACATGCAGGAGGGTGAAAGGAGGGCAAAGAATAGAGTGAATTGGAGCGATGTGGTATACCGGGGTTGATGTGCTGTCAGTGGATTGAATCAAGGCATGTGTATGGGGGTGGGTTGGGCCATTTCTTTCGTCTTTTTCCTTGCGCTACCTCGCAAACGCGGGAGACATCGACAAAGCAAAAAAAAAAAATAAATATATATATATATATATATATATATATATATATATATATATATATATATATATATATATATATATATATATATATATTTGCTTTGTCGCTGTCTCCCACGTTAGCGAGGCAGCGCAAGGAAACAGACGAAACAATGGCCCAACCCACCCACATACACATGTATATACATACATGTCCACACACAGCACATATACATACCTATACATCTCAATGTATACATATATATACACACACAGACATTTACATATATACCCATGTACATAATTCATACTGTCTGCCTTTATTCATTCCCGTCGCCACCCGGCCACACATGGAATAACACCACCCTCCTCCCTCGTGTGCAAGGTAGCGCTAGGGAAAAAACCAACAAAGGCACCATTCGTTCACACTCAGTCTCTAGCTGTCATGTAATAATGCACCGAAACCACAGCTCCCTTTCCACATCCAGGCCCCACAGAAATTTCCATGGTTTACCCCAGACGCTTCACATGCCTTGGTTCAATCCACTGACAGCACGTCGACCCTGGTATACCACATCGTTCCAATTCACTATTCCTTGCATACCTTTCACCCTCCTGCATGTTCAGGCCCCGATCTCTCAAAATCTTTTTCACTCCATCTTTCCACCTCCAATTTGGTCTCCCACTTCTTCTCGTTCCCTCTACCTCTGACAAATATATCCTCTTGGTCAATCTTTTCTCACTCATTCTCTCCATGTGACCAAGCCATTTCAATTTCAAAACACCCTCTTCTGCTCTCTCAACCACACTCTCTTTATTACCACACATCTCTCTTTCCCTATTATTACTTACTTGATCAAACCACCTCACACCACATATTGTCCTCAAACATCTCATTTCCAGCACATCCACCCTCCTGCACACAACTCTATCCATAGCCCACGCCTCGCAACCATACAACATTGTTGGAACCGCTATTTCTTCAAACATACCCGTTTTTGCTTTCAGATTTAATGTTCTCGACTTCCACACATTTTTCAATGCTCCTAGAATTTTTGCCCCGTCCCCCACCCTATGATTGACTTCCACTTCCATGGTTCCATCCGCTGCTAAATCCACTCCCAGATATCTAAAACACTTCACTTCCTCCACTTTTTCTCCATTCAAACTTACCTCCCAATTTACTTGACCCTCAACCCTACTGTACCTAATGACCTTCCTCTTATTCACATTTACTCTCAACTTTCTTCTTTCACACACTTTACCAAACTCAGTCACCAGCTTCTGCAGTTTCCCACATGAATCAGCCACCAGCGCTGTATCATCAGCGAACAACACGTGATTCACTTCCCAATCTCTCTCATCCACAACAGACTGCATACTTGCCCCTCTTTCCAAAATTTTGCATTCACCTCCCTAACAACCCCATCCATAAACAAATTAAACAACCACGGAGACATCTCACACCCCTGCCGCAAACCTACATTCACTGTGAACCAATCACTTTCCTCTCTTCCTACATGTACACATGCCTTACATCCTTGATAAAAACTTTTCACTTCCTCTAACAACTTGCCTCCCACACCATATACTCTTAATACCTTCCACAGAGCATCTCTATCAACTCTATCATATGCCTTCTCCAGATCCATAAATGCAACATACAAATCCATTTGCTTTTCTAAGTATTTCTCACATACATTCTTCAAAGCAAACACCTGATCCACACATCCTCTACCACTTCTGAAACCACACTGCTCTTCCCCAATCTGATGCTCTGTACAAGCCTTCACCCTATCAATCAAGACCCTTCCATACAATTTACCAGGAATACTCAACAAACTTGTACCTCTGTAAGTTGGGCACTCACTCTTATCGCCTTTGCCTTTGTACATTGGCACTATGCAAGCATTCCGCCAATCCTCAGGCACCTCACCATGAATCATACAAACATTAAATAACCTTACTAACCAGTCCACAATACAGTCACCCCCTTTTTTAATAAGTTCCACTGCAATACCATTCAAACCCACAGCCTTGCCGGCTTTCATCTTTTGCAATGCTTTTACTACCACTTCTCTGTTTACCAAATCATTTTCCCTAACCCTCTCACTTTGCACACCACCTCGACCAAACCACCCTATATCTGCCACTATCATCAAACACATTCAACTAACCTTCAAAATACTCACTCCATCTCCTTCTCACATCACCACTACTTGTTATCTCCTCCCCATTAGCCCCCTTCACTGAAGTTCCCATTTGTTCCCTTGTCTTACGCACTTTATCTACCTCCTTCCAAAACATCTTTTTATTCTCCCTAAAATTTAATGATACTCTCTCACCCCAACTCTCATTTGCCCTCTTTTTCACCTCTTGCACCTTTCTCTTGACCTCCTGTCATTTGCATTATTTCCTTGCAAAAATCGTCCAAATGCCTCTCTCTTCTCTTTCACTAATGATCTTACTTCTTCATCTTTCTAATCTGCCCACCTCCCACACTTCTCATGCCACAAGCCTCTTTTGCGCAAGCCATCACTGCTTCCCTAAATACATCCCATTCGTTCCCCACTCCCCTTACGTACTTTGTTCTCACCTTTTTCCATTCTGTACTCAGTCTCTCCTGGTACTTCCTCACACAAGTCTCCTTCCCAAGCTCACTTACTCTCACCACTCTCTTCAGCCCAACATTCTCTCTTCTTTTCTGAAAACCTCTACAAATCTTCACCTTCGCCTCCACAAGTTCATGATCAGACATCCCTCCAGTTGCACCTCTCAGCACATTAACATCCAAAAGTCTCTCTTTCGCGTGCTTATCAATTAACACTTAATCCAATAATGCTCTCTGGCCATCCCCCCTACGTACATACGTATACTTATGTATATCTCACTTTTTAAACCAGGTATTCCCAATCACCAGTCCTTTTTCAGCACATAAATCTACAAGCTCTTCACCATTTCCATTTATAACACTGAACACCCTATGTATACCAATTATTCCCTCAACTGCCACATTACTCACCTTTGCATTCAAATCACCCATCACTATAACTCGGTCTCGTGCATCTAAACCACTAACACACTCATTCAGCTGCTCCCAAAACACTTGTCTCTCATGATCTTTCTTCTCATGCCCAGGTGCATATGCACCAATAATCACCCATCTCTCTCCATCAACTTTCAGTTTTACCCATATCAATCTAGAGTTTACTTTATCACACTCTATCACATACTCCCACCACTCCTGTTCCAGGAGTAGTGCTACTCCTTCCCTTGCTCTTGTCCTCTCACTAACCCCTGACTTTACTCCCAAGAATGAATAAAGGCAGACAGTGTGAATTGTGTGCATGTGTATATATGTATATGTCTGTGTGTATATATTTGTGTACATTGAGATGTATGGGGGTCTATATTTCCGTGTGTGGACGTGTATATATATACATGTGTATTGGGTTGGGTTGGTCCATTTCTTTCGTCTGTTTCCTTCCGCTACCTCGCAAACACGGGAGACAGCGACAAAGCAAAATAATAATAATATATATATATTTGGGAGCGGGGGGCTGGAAATCCTCCCCTCTCATTTTTTTTTCCAAAAGAAAGAACAGAGAAGGGGGCCAGGTGAGGATATTCCCTCAAAAGCCCAGTCCTCTGTTCTTAACGCTACCTCGCTAATGTGGGAAATGGCAAATAGTGAGAGAGTATCATTAAATTTTAGGGAGAATAAAAAGATGTTCTGGAAGGAGGTAAATAAAGTGCGTAAGACAAGGGAGCAAATGGGAACTTCAGTGAAGGGCGCAAATGGGGAGGTGATAACAAGTAGTGGTGATGTGAGAAGCAGAAGGAGTGAGTATTTCGAAGGTTTGTTGAATGTGTTTGATGATAGAGTGGCAGATATAGGGTGTTTTGGTCGAGGTGGTGTGCAAAGTGAGAGGGTTAGGGAAAATGATTTGGTAAACAGAGAAGAGGTAGTGAAAGCTTTGCGGAAGATGAAAGCCGGCAAGGCAGCAGGTTTGGATGGTATTGCAGTGGAATTTATTAAAAAAGGGGGTGACTGTATTGTTGACTGGTTGGTAAGGTTATTTAATGTATGTATGACTCATGGTGAGGTGCCTGAGGATTGGCAGAATGCGTGCATAGTGCCATTGTATAAAGGCAAAGGGGATAAGAGTGAGTGCTCAAATTACAGAGGTATAAGTTTGTTGAGTATTCCTGGTAAATTATATGGGAGGGTATTGATTGAGAGTGTGAAGGCATGTACAGAGTATCAGATTGGGGAAGAGCAGTGTGGTTTCAGAAGTGGTAGAGGATGTGTGGATCAGGTGTTTGCTTTGAAGAATGTATGTGAGAAATACCTAGAAAAGCAAATGGATTTGTATGTAGCATTTATGGATCTGGAGAAGGCATATGATAGAGTTGATAGAGATGCTCTGTGGAAGGTATTAAGAATATATGGTGTTGGAGGAAAGTTGTTAGAAGCAGTGAAAAGTTTTTATCGAGGATGTAAGGCATGTGTACGTGTAGGAAGAGAGGAAAGTGATTGGTTCTCAGTGAATGTAGGTTTGCGGCAGGGGTGTGTGATGTCTCCATGGTTGTTTAATTTGTTTATGGATGGGGTTGTTAGGGAGGTAAATGCAAGAGTTTTGGAAAGAGGGGCAAGTATGAAGTCTGTTGGGGATGAGAGAGCTTGGGAAGTGAGTCAGTTGTTGTTCGCTGATGACACAGCGCTGGTGGCTGATTCATGTGTGAAACTGCAGAAGCTGGTGACTGAGTTTGGTAAAGTGTGTGGAAGAAGAAAGTTAAGAGTAAATGTGAATAAGAGCAAGGTTATTAGGTACAGTAAGGTTGAGGGTCAAGTCAGTTGGGAGGTGAGTTTGAATGGAGAAAAACTGGAGGAAGTGAAGTGTTTTAGATATCTGGGAGTGGATCTGGCAGCGGATGGAACCATGGAAGCGGAAGTGGATCATAGGGTGGGGGAGGGGGCGAAAATTCTGGGGGCCTTGAAGAATGTGTGGAAGTCGAGAACATTATCTCGGAAAGCAAAAATGGGTATGTTTGAAGGAATAGTGGTTCCAACAATGTTGTATGGTTGCGAGGCGTGGGCTATGGATAGAGTTGTGCGCAGGAGGATGGATGTGCTGGAAATGAGATGTTTGAGGACAATGTGTGGTGTGAGGTGGTTTGATCGAGTGAGTAACGTAAGGGTAAGAGAGATGTGTGGAAATAAAAAGAGCGTGGTTGAGAGAGCAGAAGAGGGTGTTTTGAAGTGGTTTGGGCACATGGAGAGGATGAGTGAGGAAAGATTGACCAAAAGGATATATGTGTCGGAGATGGAGGGAACAAGAAGAGGGAGACCAAATTGGAGGTGGAAAGATGGAGTGAAAAAGATTTTGTGTGATCGGGGCCTGAACATGCAGGGGGGTGAAAGGAGGGCAAGGAATAGAGTGAATTGGAGCGATGTGGTATACCGGGGCTGACGTGCTGTCAGTGGATTGAATCAAGGCATGTGAAGCGTCTGGGGTAAACCATGGAAAGCTGTGTAGGTATGTATATTTGCGTGTGTGGACGTATGTATATACATGTGTATGGGGGGGTGTTGGGCCATTTCTTTCGTCTGTTTCCTTGCGCTACCTCGCAAACGCGGGAGACAGCGACAAAGTATAAAAAAAAAGAAAAAAAAAAATATATATATATATATATATATATATATATATATATATATATATATATATATATCCCTGGGGATAGGGGATTAAGAATACTTCCCATGTATTCCCTGCGTGTCGTAGAAGGCGACTAAAAGGGGAAGGAGCGGGGGGCTGGAAATCCTCCCCTCTCGTTATTTTTTTTTTTTTTAATTTTCCAAAAGAAGGAACAGAGGGGGCCAGGTGAGGATATTCCAAAAAACGCCCAGTCGTCTGTTCTTAACGCTACCTCGCTAACGCGGGAAATGGCGAAAAGATTAAAAGAAAAAAACAAATATATATATATATATATATATATATATATATATATATATATATATATATTTTTTTTTTTTTTTTTTTTTTTGCTTTGTCGCTATCTCCTGCGTTTTCGAGGTAGCGCAAGGAAACAGACGAAAGAAATGGCCCAACCCACCCCCATACACATGTATATACATACGTCCACACACGCAAATATACATACCTACACAGCTTTCCATGTTTTACCCCAGACGCTTCACATGCCTTGATTCAATCCACTGACAGCACGTCAACCCCGGTATACCACATCGCTCCAATTCACTCTATTTCTTGCCCTCCTTTCACCCTCCTGCATGCTCAGGCCCCGATCACACAAAATCTTTTTCACTCCATCTTTCCACCTCCAATTTGGTCTCCCTCTTCTCCTCGTTCCCTCCACCTCCGACATATATTCTCTTGGTCAATCTTTCCTCACTCATTCTCTCCATGTGCCCGAACCATTTCAAAACACCCTCTTCTGCTCTCTCAACCACGCTCTTTTTATTTCCACACATCTCTCTTACCCTTACGTTACTTACTCGATCAAACCACCTCACACCACATATTGTCATCAAACATCTCATTTCCAGCACATCCATCCTCATGCGCACAACTCTATCCATAGCCCACACCTCGCAACCATACAACATTGTTGGAACCACTATTCCTTCAAACATACCCATTTTTGCTTTCCGAGATATTGTTCTCGACTTCCACACATTCTTCACGGCTCCCAGAATTTTAGCCCCCTCCCCCACCCTATGATCCACTTCCGCTTCCATGGTTCCATCCGCTGCCAGATCCACTCCCAGATATCTAAAACACTTCACTTCCTCCAGTTTTTCTCCATTCAAACTCACCTCCCAATTGACTTGACCCTCAATCCTACTGTACCTAATAACCTTGCTCTTATTCACATTTACTCTTAACTTTCTTCTTTCACACACTTTAGCAAACTCAGTCACCAGCTTCTGCAGTTTCTCACATGAATCAGCTACCAGCGCTGTATCATCAGCGAACAACAATTGACTCACTTCCCAAGCTCTCTCATCCCCAACAGACTTCATACTTGCCCCTCTTTCCAAAACTCTTTCATTCACCTCCCTAACAACCCCATCCATAAACAAATTAAACAACCATGGAGACATCACACACACCTGCCGCAAACCTACATTCACTGAGAACCAATCACTTTCCTCTCTTCCTACACGTACACATGCCTTACATCCTCGATAAAAACTTTTCACTGCTTCTAACAACTTGCCTCCCACACCATATATTCTTAATACCTTCCACAGAGCATCTCTATCAACTCTATCATATGCCTTCTCCAGATCCATAAATGCTACATACAAATCCATTTGCTTTTCTAAGTATTTCTCACATACATTCTTCAAAGCAAACACCTGATCCACACATCCTCTACCACTTCTGAAACCACACTGCTCTTCCCCAGTCTGATGCTCTGTACATGCCTTCACCATGTCAATCAATATCCTCCCATATAATTTACCAGGAATACTCAACAAACTTATACCTCTGTAATTTGAGCACTGACTCTTATCCCCTTTGCCTTTGTACAATGGCACTATGCACGCATTCCGCCAATCCTCAGGCACCTCACCATGAGTCATACATACATTAAATAACCTTACCAACCAGTCAACAATACAGTCACCCCCTTTTTTAATAAATTCCACTGCAATACCATCCAAACCTGCTGCCTTGCCGGCTTTCATCTTCCGCAAAGCTTTTACTACCTCTTCTCTGTTTACCAAATCATTTTCCCTAACCCTCTCACTTTGCACACCACCTCGACCAAAACACCGTATATCTGCCACTCTATCATCAAACACATTCAACAAATCTTAAAAATACTCACTCCATCTCCTTCTCATATCACCACTACTTGTTATCACCTCCCCATTTGCGCCCTTCACTGAAGTTCCCATTTGCTCCCTTGTCTTACGCACTTTATTTACCTCCTTCCAGAACATCTTTTTATTCTCCCTAAAATTTAATGATACTCTCTCACCCCAACTCTCATTTGCCCTTTTTTCACCTCTTGCACCTTTCTCTTGACCTCCTGTCTCTTTTATACATCTCCCACTCAATTTCATTTTTTCCCTGCAAGAATCGTCCAAATGCCTCTCTCTTCTCTTTTACTAATACTCTTACTTCTTCATCCCACCACTCACTACCCTTTCTAATCAACCCACCTCCTACTGTTCTCATGCCACAAGCACCTTTTGCGCAATCCATCACTGATTCCCTAAATACATCCCATTCCTCCCCCACTCCCCTTACTTCCATTGTTCTCACCTTTTTCCATTCTGTACTCAGTCTCTCCTGGTACTTCCTCACACAAGTCTCCTTCCCAAGCTCATTTACTCTCACCACCCTCTTCACCCCAATATATATATATATATATATATATATATATATATATATATATATATATATATATATATATATATATATATATATTTTTTTTTTTTCTTTTTTTTTTTTGCTTTGTCGCTGTCTCCTGCGTTTGCGAGGTAGCGCAAGGAAACAGACGAAAAAAATGGCCCAACCTACCCCCATACACATGTATATACATACGTCCACACACGCAAATATACATACCTACACAGCTTTCCATGATTTACCCCAGACGCTTCACATGCCTTGATTCAATCCACTGACAGCACGTCAACCCCGGTACACCACATCGATCCAATTCACTCTATTCCTTGCCCTCCTTTCACCCTCCTGCATGTTCAGGCCCCGATCACACAAAATCTTTTTCACTCCATCTTCCCACCTCCAATTTGGTCTCCCACTTCTCCTCGTTCCCTCCACCTCCAACACATATATCCTCTTGGTCAATCTTTCCTCACTCATTCTCTCCATGTGCCCAAACCATTTCAAAACACCCTCTTCTGCTCTGTCAACCACGCTCTTTATATTTCCACACATCTCTCTTACCCTTACGTTACTTACTCAATCAAACCACCTCACACCACACATTGTCCTCAAACATCTCATTTCCAGCACATCCATCCTCCTGCGCACAACTCTATCCATAGCCCACGCCTCGCAACCATACAACATTGTTGGAACCACTATTCCTTCAAACATACCCATTTTTGCTTTCCGAGATAATGTTCTCGACTTCCACACATTCTTCACGGCTCCCAGAATTTTCGCCCCCTCCCCCACCCTATGATCCACTTCCGCTTCCATGGTTCCATCCGCTGTCAGATCCACTCCCAGATATCTAAAACACTTCACTTCCTCCAGTTTTTCTCCATTCAAACTCACCTCCCAATTGACTTGACCCTCAACCCTACTGTAACTAATAACCTTGCTCTTATTCACATTTACTCTTAACTTTCTTCTTTCACACACTTTACCAAACTCAGTCACCAGCTTCTGCAGTTTCTCACATGAATCAGCCACCAGCGCTGTATCATCAGCGAACAACAACTGACTCACTTCCCAAGCTCTCTCATCCCCAACAGACTTCATACTTGCCCCTCTTTCCAAAACTCTTGCATTCACCTCCCTAACAACCCCATCCATAAACAAATTAAACAACCATGGGGACATCACACACCCCTGCCGCAAACCTACATTCACTGAGAACCAATCACTTTCCTCTCTTCCTACACGTACACATGCCTTACATCCTCGATAAAAACTTTTCACTGCTTCTAACAACTTGCCTCCCACACCATATATTCTTAATACCTTCCACAGAGCATCTCTATCAACTCTATCATATGCCTTCTCCAGATCCATAAATGCTACATACAAATCCATTTGCTTTTCTAAGTATTTCTCACATACATTCTTCAAAGCAAACACCTGATCCACACATCCTCTACCACTTCTGAAACCACACTGCTCTTCCCCAATCTGATGCTCTGTACATGCCTTCACCATGTCAATCAATATCCTCCCATATAATTTACCAGGAATACTCAACAAACTTATACCTCTGTAATTTGAGCACTGACTCTTATCCCCTTTGCCTTTGTACAATGGCACTATGCACGCATTCCGCCAATCCTCAGGCACCTCACCATGAGTCATACATACATTAAATAACCTTACCAGCCAGTCAACAATACAGTCACCCCCTTTTTTAATAAATTCCACTGCAATACCATCCAAACCTGCTGCCTTGCCGGCTTTCATCTTCCGCAAAGCTTTTACTTTCTAAAATGGGAAACAGAAGAAGGAGTCACGCGGGGAGTGCTCATCCTCCTCGAAGGCTCAGATTGGGGTGCCTAAATGTGTGTGGATGTAACCAAGATGTGAAAATAAGAGAGATAGGTAGTATGTTTGAGGAAAGGAACCTGGATGTTTTGGCTCTGAGTGAAACGAAGCTCAAGGGTAAAGGGGAAGAGTGGTTTGGGAATGTCTTGGGAGTAAAGTCAGGGGTTAGTAAGAGGACAAGAGCAAGGGAAGGAGTAGCAGTACTCCTGAAACAGGAGTTGTGGGAGTATGTGATAGAATGTAAGAAAGTAAATTCTCGATTAATATGGGTAAAACTGAAAGTTGATGGAGAGAGATGGGTGATTATTGGTGCATATGCACCTGGGCATGAGAAGAAAGATCATGAGAGGCAAGTGTTTTGGGAGCAGCTGAATGAGTGTGTTAGTGGTTTTGATGCACGAGACCGGGTTATAGTGATGGGTGATTTGAATGCAACGGTGAGTAATGTGGCAGTTGAGGGAATAATTGGTATACATGGGGTGTTCAGTGTTGTAAATGGAAATGGTGAAGAGCTTGTAGATTTATGTGCTGAAAAAGGACTGATGATTGGGAATACCTGGTTTAAAAAGCGAGATATACATAAGTATACTTATGTAAGTAGGAGAGATGGCCAGAGAGCGTTATTGGATTACGTGTTAATTGACAGGCGTGCGAAAGAGAGACTTTTGGATGTTAATGTGCTGAGAGGTGCAACTGGAGGGATGTCTGATCATTATCTTGTGGAGGCTAAGGTGAAGATTTGTATGGGTTTTCAGAAAAGAAGAGTGAATGTTCGGGTGAAGAGGGTGGTGAGAGTAAGTGAGCTTGGGAAGGAGACTTGTGTGAGGAAGTA
This sequence comes from Panulirus ornatus, assembly GCF_036320965.1. Lineage (NCBI taxonomy): Eukaryota > Metazoa > Arthropoda > Malacostraca > Decapoda > Palinuridae > Panulirus > Panulirus ornatus. The sequence continues at coordinate 41,984,305 of NC_092224.1, forward strand.
CCAGGAGAGACTGAGTACAGAATGGAAAAAGGTGAGAACAATGGAAGTAAGGGGAGTGGGGGAGGAATGGGATGTATTTAGGGAATCAGTGATGGATTGCGCAAAAGATGCTTGTGGCATGAGAAGAGTGGGAGGTGGGTTGATTAGAAAGGGTAGTGAGTGGTGGGATGAAGAAGTAAGAGTATTAGTGAAAGAGAAGAGAGAGGCATTTGGACGATTTTTGCAGGGAAAAAATGCAATTGAGTGGGAGATGTATAAAAGAAAGAGACAGGAGGTCAAGAGAAATGTGCAAGAGGTGAAAAAAAAAGGGCAAATGAGAGTTGGGGTGAGAGAGTATCATTAAATTTTAGGGTGAATAAAAAGATGTTCTGGAAGGAGGTAAATAAAGTGCGTAAGACAAGGGAGCAAATGGGAACTTCAGTGAAGGGCGCAAATGGGGAGGTGATAACAAGTAGTGGTGATGTGAGAAGGAGATGGAGTGAGTATTTTGAAGGTTTGTTGAATGTGTTTGATGATAGAGTGGCAGATATAGGGTGTTTTGGTCGAGGTGGTGTGCAAAGTGAGAGGGTTAGGGAAAATGATTTGGTAAACAGAGATGATAAATGTAAAATATAATATATATTTATATTTATTTTATCCCTGGGGATAGGGGAGAAAGAATACTTCCCACGTATTCCCTGCATGTCGTAGAAGGCGACTAAAAGGGGAGGGAGTGGGTGGCTGGAAATCCTCCCCTCTCGTTTTTTTTTATTTTTCCAAAAGAAGGAACAGCGAAGGGGGCCAGGTGAGGATTTTTCCTCTAAGGCCCAGTCCTCTGTTCTTAACGCTACCTCGCAAATGCGGGAAATGGCGAATAGTATGAAAAAAAAAAAAAAAAAATTATTTTGGCTCTGAGTGAAACAAAGCTCAGAAGTAAAGGGGAAGAGTGGTTTGGGAATGTCTTGGGAGTAATGTCAGGGGTTAGTGAGAGGACAAGAGTAAGGGAGGGAGTAGCACTACTCCTGAAACAGGAGTGATGAGAGTATATGATAGAGTGTAAAAAAGTAAACTCTAGATTGATATGCATAAAACTGAAAGTTGATGGAGAGAGATGGGTGATTATTGGTGCATATGCACATGGGCATGAGAAGAAAGATCATGAGAGGCAAGTGTTTTGGGAGCAACTGATTGAGTGTGTTAGTGATTTGTTAGTGATTTTGATGCACAAGACTGGGTTATAGTGATGGGTGAGTTGAATGCAAAGGTGAGTAATGTGGCAGTTGTGGGAATAATTGGTATACATGGGGTGTTCAGTGTTGTAAATGGAATTGGTGAAGAGCTTGTAGATTTATGTACTGAAAAAAGACTGGTGATTGGGAATACCTGGTTTAAAAATCGAGATATACATAAGTATACGTATGTAAGTAGGAGAGATGGCCAGAGAGCGTTATTGGATTACGTGTTAATTGATAGGCGCGCGAAAGAGAGACTTTTGGATGTTATTGTGCTGAGAGGTGCAACTGGAGGGATGTCTGATCATTATCTTGTGGAGGCGAAGGTGAAGATTTGTAGACGTTTTCAGAAAAGAAGAGAGAATGTTGGGTTGAAGAGCGTGGTGAGAGTAAGTGAGCTTGGGAAGGAGACTTGTGTGAGGAAGTACCAGGAGAGACTGAATACAGAATGGAAAAAGGTGAGAACAAAAGACGTAAAGGGAGTGGGGGAGGAATGGGATGTATTTAGGGAAGCAGTGATGGCTTGCGTAAAAGATGCTTGTGGCAAGAGAAGCGTGGGAGGTGGGCAGATTAGAAAGGGTAGTGAGTGGTGGGATGAAGAAGTAAGATTATTAGTGAAAAAGAAGAGATAGGCATTTGGACAATTTTTGCAAGGAAATAATGCAAATGAGTTTGAGATGTAGAAAAGAAAGAGGCAGGAGGTCAAGAGAAAGGTGCAAGAGGTGAAAAAGAGGGGAAATGAGAGTTGGTTTGAGAGACTATCATTAAATTTTGGGGAGGATAAAAAGATGTTTTGTAAGGAGGTAAATAAAGTGCGTAAGACAAGGGAACAAATAGGAACTTCAGTGAAGGGGGCTAATGGGGAAGTGATAACAAGTAGTGGTGATGTGAGAAGGAGGTGGAGTGAGTATTTTGAAGGTTTGTTGAATGTGTTATATGATAGAGTGGCAGATATAGGGTGTTTTGGTCGAGGTGGTGTGCAAAGTGAAGGGGTTTGGGAAAATGATTTGGTAAACAGAGAAGAGGTAGTAACAGCTTTGCAGAAGATGAAAACTGGCAAGGCAGCGGGTTTGGATGGTATTGCAGTGGAATTTATTAAAAAAGGGGGTGACTGTATTGTTGACTCGTTGGTAAGGTTATTTAATGTATGTATGATTCATGGTGAGGTGCCTGAGGATTGGCGGAATGTTTGTATAGTTCCATTGTACAAAGGCAAAGGGGATAAGAGTCAGTGCTCAAATTACAGAGTTATAATTTTGTTGAGTATTCCTGGTAAATTACATGGGAGGGTATTGATTGAGAGGGTGAAGGCATGTACAGAGCATCAGATTGGGGAAGAGCAGTGTGGTTTCAGAAGTGGTAGAGGATGTGTGGATCAGGTGTTTGCTTTGAAGAATGTATGTGAGAAATACTTAGAAAAGCAAATGGATTTGTATGTAGCATTTATGGATCTGGAGAAGGCATATGATAGAGTTGATAGAGATGCTCTGTGGAAGGTATTAAGAATATATGGTGTGAGAGGCAAGTTGTTAGAAGCAGTGAAAAGTTTTTATCGAGGATGTAAGGCATGTCTATGTGTAGGAGGGGAGGAAAGTGATTGGTTCTCAGTGAATATGGGTTTGCGGCAAGGGTGTGTGATGTCTCCATGGTTGTTTAATTTGTTTATGGATGGGGTTGTTAGGGAGGTGAATGCAAGAGTTTTGGAAAGGGGCAAGTATGTAGCCTGTTGTGGATGAGAGAGCTTGGGAAGTGAAGTGTTGTTCACTGATGATACAGCACTGGTGGCTGATTCATGTGAGAAACTACAGAAGCTGGTGACTGAGTTTGGTAAAGTGTGTGAAAGAAGAAAGTTGAGGGTAAATGTGAATAAGGGTAAGGTTATTAGGTACAGTAGGGTTAAGGGTCAAGTAAATTAGGAGGTAAGTTTGAATGGAGAAAAACTGGAGGAAGTGAAGTGTTTTAGATATCTGGGGGTGGATTTGGCAGCGGATGGAACCATGGAAGCGGAAGTGAATCATAGGGTGGGGAAGGGGGCAAAAATTCTGGGAGCCTTGAAGAATGTGTGGAATTTGAGGACATATCTCTGAAAGCAAAAATGGGTATGTTTGAAGGAATAGTAGTTTCAACAATGTTGTATGGTTGTGAGGCATGAGCTATGGATAGAGTTGTGCGCAAGAGGGTGGGTGTGCTGGAAATGAGATGTTTGAGGACAATATGTGGTGTGAGATGGTTTGATCGAGTAAGTAATGATAGGGTAAGAGAGATGTGTGGTAATAAAAAGAGTGTGGTTGAGAGAGCAGAAGAGGGTGTCTTGAAATGGTTTGGTCACATGGAGAGAATGAGTGAGGAAAGATTGACCAAGAGGATATATGTGTCAGAGGTGGAGGGAACAAGGAGAAGTGGGAGACCAAATTGGAGTTGGAAAGATGGAGTGAAAAAGATTTTGAGTGATCGTGGCCTGAACATGCAGGAGGGTGAAGAGCGTGCAAGGAATAGAGTGAATTGGAACGATGTGGTATACTGGGGTCGACGTGCTGTCAATGGATTGAACCAGGGCATGTGAAGCGTCTGGGATAAACCATGTAAAGTTCTGTGGGGCCTGGATGTGGAAAGGGAGCTGTGATTTCGGTGCATTATTACATGACAGCTCGAGACTGAGTGTGAATGAATGGGGCCTTTGTTGTCTTTTCCTAGCGCTACCTCGCACACACGACGGGGAGGTTGATGTTATTCCATGTGTGGCGAGCTGGCGATGGGAATTAATAAAGGCAGACAGTATGAATTATGTACATGGGTATATATGTATATGTCTGTGTGTGTATATATATGTATACATTGAAATGTATAGGTATGTATATGTGCTGTGTGTGGATGTGTATGTATATACATGTGTATGGGGGTGGGTTGGGCCTTTCTTTTGTCTGTTTCTTTGCGCTACCTCGCTAACGCAGGAGACAGTGACAAAGCAAAATAAATAAAATAAATATTTATTTATTTTGCTTTGTCGCTGTCTCCCGCATCACAGAGGTAGCGCAAGGAAACAGACGAAAGGACGGCCCAACCCACCCACATACACATGTATATACACACACGTCCACACACACAAATATACATACCTATACATCTCAACGTATACATATATATACTCACACAGACATATACATATATACACATGTACATAATTCATACTGACTGCCTTTATTTATTCCCATCGCCACCCCGCCACACATGAAATAAGAACCCCCTCCCCCTCATGTGTGCGGGGTAGCGCTACGAAAACAACAAAGGCCCCATTCGTTCACACTCAGTCTATGTGTATATATAATATATAATATGAGAGTTGGAGTGAGAAAGTATCATTAAATTTTAGGGAGCTTGGGAAGTAGACTTGTGTGAGGAAGTACCAGGAGAGACTGAGTCAAGAATGGAAAAAGGTGAGAACAATGGAAGTAAGGGGAGTGGGGGAGGAATGGGATGTATTTAGGGAATCAGTGATGGATTGCGCAAAAGATGCTTGTGGCATGAGAAGAGTGGGAGGTGGGTTGATTAGAAAGGGTAGTGAGTGGTGGGATGAAGAAGTAAGATTATTAGTGAAAGAGAAGAGAGAGGCATTTGGACGATTTTTGCGGGGAAAAAATGCAATTGAGTGGGAGATGTATAAAAGAAAGAGACAGGAGGTCAAGAGAAAGGTGCAAGAGGTGAAAAAGAGGGCAAATGAGAGTTGGGGTGAGAGAGTATCATTAAAGTTTAGGGAGAATAAAAAGATGTTCTGGAAGGAGGTAAATAAAGTGCGTAAGACAAGGGAGCAAATGGGAACATCAGTGAAGGGCACTAATGGGGAGGTGATAACAAGTAGTGGTGATGTGAGAAGGAGATGGAGTGAGTATTTTGAAGGTTTGTTGAATGTGTTTCATGATAGAGTGGCAGATGTAGGGTGTTTTGGTTGAGGTGGTGTGCAAAGTGAGAGGGTTAGGGAAAATGATTTGGTAAACAGAGAAGAGGTAGTAAAAGCTTTGCGAAGATGAAAGCCGGCAAGGCAGCAGGTTTGGATGGTATTGCAGTGGAATTTATTAAAAAAGGGTGTGACTGTATTGTTGACTGGTTGATAAGGTTATTTAATGTGTGTATGACTCATGGTGAGGTGCCTGAGGATTGGCGGAATGCATGCATAGTGCCATTGTACAAAGGCAAAGGGGATAAGAGTCAGTGCTCAAATTACAGAGGTATAAGTTTGTTGAGTATTCCTGGTAAATTATATGGGAGGGTATTGATTGAGAGGGTGAAGGCATGTACAGAGCATCAGATTGGGGAAGAGCAGTGTGATTTCAGAAGTGGTAGAGGATGTGTGGATCAGGTGTTTGCTTTGAAGAATGTATGTGAGAAATACTTAGAAAAGCAAATGGATTTGTATGTAGCATTTATGGATCTGGAGAAGGCATATGATAGAGTTGATAGAGATGCTATGTGGAAGGTATTAAGAATATATGGTGTGGGAGGCAAGTTGTTAGAAGCAGTGAAACGTTTTCATCGAGGATGTAAGGCATATGTACATGTAGGAAGAGAGGAAAGTGATTGGTTCTTAGTGAATGTAGGTTTGCGGCAGGGGTGTGTGATGTCTCCATGGTTGTTTAATTTGTTTATGGATGAGGTTGTTAGGGAGGTGAATGCAAGAGTTTTGGAAAGAGGGGCAAGTATGAAGTCTGTTGTGAATGAGAGAGCTTGGGAAGTGCGTCAGTTGTTGTTCGCTGATGATACAGCGCTGGTGGCTGATTCATGTGAGAAACTGCAGAAGCTGGTGACTGAGTTTGGTAAAGTGTGTGAAAGAAGAAAGTTAAGAGTAAATGTGAATAAGAGCAAGGTTATTAGGTACAGTAGGGTTGAGGGTCAAGTCAAATGGGATGTAAGTTTGAATGGAGAAAAACTGGAGGAAGTAAAGTGTTTTAGACATCTGGGAGTGGATCTGGCAGTGGATGGAACCATGGAAGCGGAAGTGAATCATAGGGTGGGGAGGGGGCGAAAATCCTGGAAGCCTTGAAGAATGTGTGGAAGTCAAGAACATTATCTCGGAAAGCAAAAATGGGTATGTTTGAAGGAATAGTGGTTCCAACAATGTTGTATGGTTGCGAGGCGTGGGCTATGGATAGAGTTGTGTACAGGAGGGTGGATGTGCTGGAAATGAGATGTTTGATGACAATATGTGGTGTGAGGTGGTTTGATCGAGTAAGTTATGTAAGGGTAAGAGAGATGTGTGAAAATAAAAAGAGCGTGGTTGAGAGAGGAGAAGAGGGTGTTTTGAGATGGTTTGGTCACATGGAGAAAATGAGTGAGGAAAGATTGACCAAGAGGATATATGTGTCAGAGGTGGAGGGAACGAGGAGAAGTGGGAGACCAAATTGGAGGTGGAAAGATGGAGTGAAAAAGATTTTGAGTGATCGGGGCTTAAACATGCAGGAGGGTGAAAGGCGGGCAAGGAATAGAGTGAATTGGATCGATGTGGTATACCAGGGTCGACGTACTGTCAATGGATTGAATCAGGCCATGTGAAGCGTCTGGGGTAAACCATGGAAAGTTCTGTGGGGCCTGGATGTGGAAAGGGAGCTGTGGTTTTGGGCATTATTACATGACAGCTAGAGACTGAGTGTGAACGAATGGGGCCTTTGTTGTCTTTTCCTAGTGCTACCTCGCACACATGAGGGGGGAGGGGGATGTTATTCCATGTGTGGCGAGGTGGCGATGGGAATAAATAAAGGCAGACAGTATGAATTATGTACATGTGTATATATGTATATATCTGTGTGTGTATATATATGTGTACATTGAGATGTATAGGAATGTATATTTGTGTGTGTGGATGTGTATGTATATACATGTGTATGGGGGTGGGTTGGGCCATTTCTTTCGTCTTTTTCCTTGCGCTACCTCGCAAACGCGGAAGACAGCGACAAAATTATAATAATAAAAAGCAATATTATAATAATAAAATAGAATATAATATATATAATTTTCTAAGAGGGGAAACAGAAGAAGGAGTCATGCGGGGAGTGCTTTTCCTCCTCGAAGGCTCAGATTGGGGGTGTCTAAATGTGTGTGGATGTAACCAAGATGAGAAAAAAGGAGAAGGTAGTATGTTTCAGGAAAGGAACCTGGATGTTTTGGCTCTGAGTGATACAAAGCTCAAGGGTAAAGGGGAAGAGTGGTTTGGGAATGTCTTGGGAGTAAAGTCAGGGGTTAGTGAGAAGACAAGAGCAAGGGAAGGAATAGCACTTCACCTGAAACAGGAGTGGTGGGAGTATGTGATAGAGTGTAAGAAAGTAAACTCTAGATTGATATGTGTAAAACTGAAAGTGGATGGAGAGAGATGGGTGATTATTGGTGCATATGCACCTGGGCATGAGAAGAAAGATCATGAGAGGCAAGTGTTTTGGGAAGAGCTGAGTGAATATGTTAGTAGTTCTGATGAATGAGACCAGATTATAGTGATGGGTAATTTGAATGCAAAGGTAAGTAATGTTGCAGTTGAGCGAATAATTGGTGTACATGGGGTGTTTAGTGTTGTAAATGGAAATGGTGAAGAGCTTGTAGATTTATGTGCTGAAAAAGGGCTGGTGATTGGGAATACCTGGTTTAAAAAGAGAGACATTAATAAGTATACATATATAAGTAGGAGAGTTAGCCAGAGATTGTTATTGGATTACGTGTTAATTGATAGGTGCATGAAAGAGAGACTTTTTGATGTTAATGTGCTGAGAGGTACAACTGGAGAGATGCCTGATCATTATCTTGTGGAGGCGAAGGTGAAGATTTGTAGATGTTTTCAAAAAAGATGAGAGAATGTTGGGCTGAAGAGTGGTGAAAGTAAGTGAGCTTGGGAAGGAGACTTCTGTGAGGAAGTACCAGGAGAGACTGAGTACAGAATGGAAAATGGTGAGAACAAAGGAGGTAAGGGGAGGGGGGGAGGAATGGGATGTATTTAGGAAAGTAGTGATGGCTTGCGCAAAAGATGCTTGTGGCATGAGAAACGTGGAAGGTGGACATATTAGAAAGGGTAATGAGTGGTGGGATGAAGAAGTAAGATTATTAGTGAAAGAAAAGAGAGAGGCATTTGGACAATGTTTGCCAAGAAATAATGCAAATGAGTGGGCGATGTATAAAAGAAAGAGGTAGGAGGTCAAGAGAAAGGTGCAAGGGGTGAAAAAGAGGGCAAAGGAGAGTTGGGGTAAGAGAGTATCATTAGATTTTAGGGAGAATAAAAAGATGTTTTGGAAGGAGGTAAATAAAGTGTGTAAGACTAGGGAACATATGGGAACTTCAGTGAAGGGTGCAAGTGGGGAGGTTATAACAAGTAGTGGTGATGTGAGAAGGAGATGGAGTGAGTAATTTGACGGTTTGTTGAATGTGTTTGATGATAGAGTGGCAGATATAGGGTGGTTTGGTCGAGGTGGTGTGCAAAGTGAGAGGGTTAGGGAAAATGATTTGGTAAATAGAGGAGAGGTAGTAAAAGCTTTGAGGAAGATGAAAGCCGGCAAGGCAGCGGGGTTGGATGGTATTGCAGTGGAATTTATTAAAAAAGGGAGTGACTGTATTGTTGACTGGTTGATAAGGTTATTTAATGTATGTATGACTCATGGTGAGGTGCCTGAGGATTGGCGGAATGCTTGCATAGTGCCATTGTACAAAGGCAAAGGGGATAAAAGTGAGTGCTGAAAGTACAGAGGTATAAGTTTGTTGAGTATTCCTGGGAAATTATATGGGAAGGTATTGATTGAGAGGGTGAAGGCATTTGCAGAGCATCAGATTGGGGAAGAGCAGTGTGGTTTCAGAAGTGGTAGAGGATGTGTGGATCAGGTGTTTGCTTTGAAGAATGTATGTGAGAAATATTTAGAAAAGCAAATGGATTTGTATGTGGCATTTATGGATCTGGAGAAGGCATATGATAGAGTTCGTAGAGATGCTCTGTGGAAGGTATTAAGAATTTATGGTGTGTGTGGAAAGTGTTAGAAGCAGTGAAAAGCTTTTATTGAGGATGGAAGGCATGTGCACATGTAGGAAGAGGAAAGTGATTAGTTCTCAGTGAATGTTGCCTTGCAGCAGGGGTGTGTGATGTCTCCATGGTCGTTTAATTTGTTTATGGATGGGTTGTAAGGGAGGTGAATGCAAGAGATTTGGGAAGAGGGACAAGTATGCAGTCTGTTGTGGATGAGAGAGAGCTTGGGAAGTGAGTCAGTTGTTGTTCGCTTATGATACAGCACTGGTGGTTGATTTGTATGAGAAACTGCAGAAGCTGGTGACTGAGTTTGGTAAAGTGTGTGAAAGAAGAAAGGTGAGAGTAAATGTGAATAAGAATAAGGTTATTAGGTACAGTAGGGTTGAGGGACAAGTCAACTGGGAGGTAAGTTTGAATGGAGAAAAACTGGAGGAAGTGAAGTGTTTTAGATATCTGGGAGTGGATTTGGCAGCGAATGGAACCATGGAAGCAGAAGTGAGTCATAGGTTGGGGAGGGGTTGAAAATTTTGGGAGCGTTGAAGAATGTGTGGAAGTCGAGAACATTATCTCGGAAAGCAAAAATGGGTATGTTTGAAGGAATAGTGGTTCCAACATTGTTATATGGTTGCGAGGCGTGGACTATAGATAGAGTTGGGCGGAGGAGGGTGGATGTACTGGAAATGAGGTGTTTGAGGACAATGTGTGGTGTGAGGTGGTTTGACCGAGTAAGTATTAATAGGGTAAGAGAGATGTGTGGTAATAAAAATAGTGTGGTTGAGAGAGCAGAAGAGAGTGTTTTGAGATGGTTTGGTCACATGGAGAGGATGTGTGAGGGTAGATTGACAAAGAGGACATATTTGTCAGAGGTGGAGGGAACGAAGAGAAGTGGGAGACCAAATTGTAGGTGGAAAGATGGAGTGAAATTAATTTTGAGTGACTGGGCCTGAACATACAGGAAGGTGAAAGGCGTGCAAGGAATAGAGTGAATTGGAATGATGTGGTATACCGGGGTCAACGTGCTGTCAGTGGATCGAACCAGGGCATGTGAAGCGTCTGGGGTAAACCATGGAAAGTTCTGTGGGTGCTGGATGTGGAAAGGGAGCTGTGGTTTTGGTGCATTATTACATGACAGCTAGAGACTGAGTGTGAAAGAATGTGGCCTTTGTTGTCTTTTTCTAGTGCTACCTTGCGCACATGAGGGAGTAGGAGGTTGTTATTTCATGTGTGGCGGGGTGGCGATGGGAATGAATGAAGGTAGACTATGAATTATGTACATGTGTATATATGTATATGTCTGTGTGTGTGTATATATATGTATACGTTGAGATGTATAGGTATGTATATTTGCGTGTGTGGATGTGTATGTATATACCTTTGTATGTGGGTGGGTTCGGCCATTCTTTCATCTGTTTCCTTGTGCTACCTCGCTGACGCATTCCTCACGTGTCATAGAAGGCGATTAAAGGGGACGGGAGTGGGGGCTAGAAACCCTCCCCTCCTTGTATTTTAAATTTCTAAAAGGGGAAACAGAAGAAGGAGTCACGTGGGGAGTCCTCATCCTCCTCAACAGCTCAGATTGGGGTGTCTGAATGTGTGTGGATGTAACCAAGATGAGAAAAAAGGAGAGATAGGTAGTATGTTTGAGGATAGGAACCTGTATGTTTTGGCCCTGAGTGAAAGGGTGAAGGGGAAGAGTGGTTTGGGAATGTCTTGGGTGTAAAGTCAGGGTTAGTGAGAGGAGAAGAGCAAGGGAAGGAGTAGCACTACTGAAACAGTAGTGGTGGGAGTATGTGATAGAGTGTAAGAAAGTAAACTCTAGATTGATATGGGTAAAACTGAAATTGGATGGAGAGAGATGAGTGATTATTGGTGCATATGCACCTGGGCATGAGAAGAAAGATCATGAGAGGCAAGTATTTTGGGAGCAGCTGAGTGAGTGTGTTAGTAGTTTTGATGCATAAGAACAGGTTATAGAGTTGGGTGATTTGAGTGCAAAGGTGAGTAATATGGCAGTTGAGGCAATAATTGGTGTACATGGGGTGTTCAATGTTGAAAATGGAAATGGTTAAGAGCTTGTGGCTTTATGTGCAGAAAATGGAATAGTGATTGGGCATACCTGGTTTAAATAGTGATATATATGTACATAAGTATATGTATGTAAGTAGGAAATATGGCCAGAGAGTGTTATTGGATTATGTGTTAATTGATTGGCACGCGAAAGAGAGACTTTTGGATGTTAATGTGCTGAGAGGTGCAACTTGAGGGATGTTCGATCATTGTCTTGTGGTGGGGATGGTGAAGATTTGTTGAGGTTTTCAGAAAAGAAGAGAGAATGTTGGGGTGAAGAGAGTGGTGAGAGTAAGTGAGCTTAGGAAGGAGACTTGTGTGAGGAAGTACCAGTAGAGACTGAGTACAGAATGGAAAATGGTGAGAAAAAAGAGGTAAGGGGAGTGGGGGAGGAATGGGATGTATTTAGGGAAGCAGTGATGGCTTATGCAAAAGATGCTTGTGGTGTGAGAAGCATGGGAGGTGGGCAGATTAGAAAGGGTAGTGAGTGGTGGGATGAAGAAGTAAGATTATTAGTGAAAGACAAGAGAAAAGCATTTGGACGATTTTTGCATAGAAATAATGCAAATGATTGGGAGATGTATAAATGAAAGAGGCAGGAGGTCAAGAGAAAGGTGCAAGAGGTGAAAAAGAGGGCAAATGAGAGCTGGGGTGAGAGAGTATCATTAAATTTTAGGGAGAATAAAGAGATGTTTTGGAAGGAGGTAAATAAAGTGCATAAGACAAGGGAACAAATGGGAACATCAGTGAAGGGGGTTAATGGTTAGGTGATAACAAGTAGTGGTGATGTGAGAAGGAGATGGAGTGAGTATTTTGAAGGTTTGTTGAATGTGTTTGATGATAGAGTGGCAGATATAGGGTGTTTTGGTCAAGGTGGTGTGCAAAGTGAGAGGGTTAGGCAAAATGATTGGGTAAACAGAGAAGAGGTAGTAGAAGCTTTGCGGCAGATGAAAGCCGGAAAGGCAGCGGGTTTGGATGGTATTGTAGTGGAATTTATTAAAAAAGAGGGTGACTGTATTGTTGACTGGTTGGTAAGGTTATTTAATCTATGTATGACTCATGGTGAGGTGCCTGAGGATTGGCGGAATGCTTGCATAGTGCCATTGTACAAAGGCAAAGGGGATAAGAGTGTGCTGAAATTGCAGAGGTATAAGTGTGTCGAGTATTCCTGGTAAATTATATAGGAGGATACTGATTGAGAGGGCGAAGGCATATACATAGCATGAGATTGGTGAAGAGCAGTGTGGTTTCAGAAGTGGTAGAGGATGTGTGGATCAGGTGTTTGCTTTGAAAAATGTATGTGAGAAATACTTAGAAAAGCAAATGGATTTGTATGTAGCATTTATGGATCTGGAGAAGGCATATGATAGAGTTGATAGAGATGCTCTGTGGAAGGTATTAAGAGTATATGGTGTGGGAGGTAAGTTCTTAGAAGTAGTGAAAAGTTTTTATCGAGGATGTAAGGCATTTGTACGTGTAGGAAGAGAGGAAAGTGATTGGTTCTCAGGGAATGTTGGTTTGCGGCAGGGGTGCATTATGTCTCCATGGTTGTTTAATTTGTTTATGGATGGGGTCGTTAGGGAGGTGAATTCAAGAGTCTTGAAAAGAGGGGCAAGTATGCAATCTGTTGTGGACTAGAGAGCTTGGGAAGTGAGTCAGTTGTTGTTTGATGATACAGCGCTGGTGGCTGATTCGGACGAGAAACTGCAGAAGCTGGTGACTGAGTTTGGCAAAGTGTGTGAAAGAAGAAAGTTGAGAGTAAATGTGAATAAGAGCAAGGTTATTAGGTACAGTAAGATTGAGGGAAAAGTTAATTGGGAGGTAAGTTTAAATGGAGAAAAACTGGTGGAAGTGAAGTGTTTTACATATCTGGGAGTGGATTTGGCAGCGGATGGAACTATGGAAGCGGAAGTGAATCATAGAGTGTGGGAGGGGGCTAAATTTCCATGAGTGTTGAGAAACTTGTGGAAGTCAAGAACATTATCTTGGAAAGCAAAAATGGGTTTTTTTGAAGGAATAGTGGTTCCAACAATGTTATATGGTTGCGTGGCGTGGGCTATACATAGAGTCGTGCGGAGGAGAGTGGATGTGCTGGAAATGAGATTTTTGAGGACAATATGTGGTGTGAAGTGGTTTGATCGAGTAAGTAATGTAAGGGTAAGAGAGATGTGTGGTAATAAAAAGAGTGTTGTTGAGAGAGCAGAAGAGGGTGTTTTGAAATGGTTTAGTCACATGGAGAGAATGACTGAGGGTAGATTGACCAAGAGGATATATGTGTCAGAGGTGGAGGGAATGAGGAGAAGTGGGAGACCAAATTGGAGGTGGAAAGATGGAGTGAAAAAGATTTTGAGTGATCGGGGCCTGAACATGCAGGAGAGTGAAAGGTGTGCAAGGAATAGAGTGAATTGGAATGATGTGGTATACCGGGGTCAACGTGCTGTCAGTGGATTGAACCATTGCATGTAGAGTGTCTGGGGTAAACCATGGAAAGTTCTGTGGGGCCTGGATGGGGAAAGGGAGCTGTGGTTTTGGTTCATTATTACATGACAGCTAGAGACTGAGTGTGAACGAATGTGGCATTTGTTGTCTTTTCTTAGCGTTACTTCACGCACATGCGGGGGGAGGGTTTTGTTATTTAATGTGTGGCGGGGTGGCAATGGGAATGAGTAAAGGAAGACAGTATGAATTATGTACATGTGTATATATGTATATGTCTGTGTGTATATATATATATATATATATATATATATATATATATATATATATATATATATATATATATATATATATTTATATATATATTTTTATACTATTCGCCACCTCCCGCATTAGCGAGGTAGCGTTAAGAACAGAGGACTGGACCTTTGAGGGAATATCCTCACCTGGCCCCCTTCTCTGTTCTTTCTTTAGGAAAATTAAAAAAAGAAAGGGAGGATTTCCAGCCCCCCACTGCCTTCCCTTATAGTCGGCTTCTACGACATGCAGGGAATACGTGGGAAGTATTCTTTCTCCCCTATCCCCTGGGATAATATATATATATATATATATATATATATATATATATATATATATATATATATTATTTTTTTTATTATACTTCGTCGCTGTCTCCTGCGTTTGCGAGGTAGCGCAAGGAAACAGACGAAAGAAATGGCCCAACCCCCCCATACACATGTATATACATACGTCCACACACGCAAATATACATACCTACACAGCTTTCCATGGTTTACCCCAGACGCTTCACATGCCTTGATTCAATCCACTGACAGCACGTTGACCCCGGTATACCACATCGATCCAATTCACTCTATTCCATGCCTGCCTTTCACCCTCCTGCATGTTCAGGCCCCAATCACTCAAAATCTTTTTCACTCCATCTTTCCACCTCCAATTTGGTCTCCCACTTCTTGTTACCTCCACCTCCGACACATATATCCTCTTGGTCAATCTTTCCTCACTCATTCTCTCCATGTGCCCAAACCATTTCAAAACACCCTCTTCTGATCTCTCAACCACGCTCTTCTTATTTCCACACCTCTCTTACCCTTACATTACTTACTCGATCAAACCACCTCACACCACACATTGTCCTCAAACATCTCATTTCCAGCACATCCACCCTCCTGCGCAGAACTCTATCCATAGCCCACGCCTCGCAACCATACAACATTGTTGGAACCACTATTCCTTCAAACATACCCATACTTTTCTTGCATGTTGTTTTCTTAGCCTGATTGGTCCATTACCAGGAATTGTTATCCACTTGACAGCAAATTAACCAGGATGAAATTGATTGATAGACAGAATGTCATTAAATTGCTGGGTAAGTTTTTTTTGACATGTTATCCTTTTGGTTTTTACGATGATTTATGTAGATTCCTTCCATATCTGTGGCACCTTGTTCAAAATCTGACAGAGGATGATTAAAAAGACACCAAACATTTAGAAAATTTAAGTCTTTTAACATTCTCATGATGTTGCTTTCTTACGATGATTTTATCATGATAAGATATACTGTTATAAAGGCACAAGAAAATTGAACTTTTTTCTCTCATCAGGGATGGAGTTTAACTTTTCTAGACATATATCCAATGCAGATTATGAATTTTTTGTCCATTTCAGTACAACACATCACATTTTCTTTCTATGGATACATACTTTTTCAGTTCAGCTGCAGCTACATGATGTTTGGGCAAAGACAAGATAAGATTTGTACCAGTTCAAACTTTTTATTGTAGAAATTCAGTAATCTTAGGTAGAAGGTATACAAAGAAGATCCTAGCCAGAAGGACAAGCTAAAAATGTTGAGCTTTTAACCTTCTATGGCAATCTTTACAAGCAAAAGGGTTGAGCTTTGGACCACCTCCTATGGTGCTCTGACTTAGATTCATCCCTGTATAACATCCAGCAGTACTGTTTTAAGCATTCCTTCCTTCCTGAAGCCCTGAGATTGATGCTTCATTGTGCTGATGTCCTGATGGAAGAGCTTTTCCTGTTCGTTAGACACTGCTCCAAGATGTGAATGGAGGAAATGTGCTTTGAGCAACATTCTACATCCCATAGCAGCATAAGATTTCATAAGTCTTTTCATGCTGCCTTCAAATTCCAGAGATCTTATGTTTCCCAAGAAATTCTCCCATAGCCAACCGAAAGAGTTCCAGGCCTCCAGCTCCAAGTCATCAAGATGTGTGCTGAAATTGTGGTCTTTTAGGAGTTCCTTTATCTGCAGACTGATGAAGATGCCTTTTTTTCAACTTGCCCTCAGTGATCTTCAGAAATTTCACCACACACTAGAATCCTTTTGAATTTTTCTTGGTTAGTATTTTCACAAATTGCTTCATAAGACCAAGCTCAATGTGGAGTGGTGGAAGAATGTTTTGTGGATCAACCAGAGGCTTATCTTGGACACTCAAAATTCCTGGCTCATATGATCTTCATGGCAGCCAGTCTGACTCCTTATAATGCCTGGAAGTTCCTCGACTTTCCCAGAGGCATAAAAAAAAAAAACAGAAGTATTTCAGTGGGTCACACTTAAACCAAGACTGACTGACTCATTGTGGTTCAGCCTATTTATACTCTTTTTGTGGGCATGCACATAAACCTTGTCAAGCATTTTTTCCTACCAGCTTTTAGAACATTCTGGAATGATCTCAAGATGCACATGCTTGAACACTTATGGCACATCCACTCTGGAGGTTGCCATTGGTAATTAAGGCCATTAGGGCCAGATGCAACAATATAGTTTTCATCTCATGAAAAGTAGATGTGATACAAGAAAAAGCTTACATTTTCAAAATCAGCATCCAAAACTACATCAGGTACAGCACAAGCCATTTGTAATGAAAATTAGTTGTTGACCAATGTTATTACTGGAGTATGTTTGTGAATTTATCTTTAACAAAGGTTTTTTTGCTTTATTCACCTCAGGAAATGAACCTGACAAACAGTTTAGATTTTATCAATGGAGGTGATTATTGTATCCTTTCATAACTTTTTGAATAAGATTCTTTAGTTTAATATATTAGATTGGAGTTCTGCTCATTACTGTATGGTCTTTTTTAACAGCATGTGATGAATACTTTTCAAAGATGGAAGCAGGCAAAATTGATCACAGAGCTCTGCAGAAAGAGAAGGAAGCACTCAGGAAGTTGGAAAATGTAAAGCGTGACCATGAACGTCGACTGCAGGAGCTGAGTAGTTCACAGAAGACGAGTGAATTGCAGGGTCATATAATTGGTAAGTCTGCTGTGTTCTTTCAAATAGAGATCATATAAAATCATTCCTTTTTGAAGCCACCATCAGGAGATAAACTGGCTAAGTGGACCAAATAGTAGTAGCAGATGTTCAGATTCTTTTATGAAATTGAAGAATTTGTATCTTTACATAGCCCAGAAACTGCTGACAGTTGGCTTCAGTAGCTGACCTTTCACAATGCTCAGCTGCAATGGCACAGTGAGGAGGAATTGGGTTGGATGACTGCCCTAACCAGCATTTATTGTGGTTCTGGTAAACTTACTGACATCAACATTTATTTAATGGTACCTTTTTAATTCTATAATCATGGAAATGAAGCTATAGCATGTTATTATTACAGGTTGTACCTCTCTAATCTGGCACTCTGTGACCTGGCAACTCCCATGATCTGGCACGTTTTGAATCTGCCACCATCAGTTATTAGTTTGTGAAATTGTCACCAGGGCAGCACTTTTAACAGCCCTAAGGCACCAGAATCTGTTTACACTGCTGTTGAGCTAATTAACAGTCCTGTTAATTTCATATATTTAGCTGAATTGTAGCCCTTCAGGATATCGCCCAAGAGATGAATAGGTGCAGAAGATGGTGCTAGTGCTAATAAGCATAAGCACAAATCATTATCTATGCTTGAAAAAATTGGAGTTACCAAAAAAATATTAGATAAAGGAACTTCTGTAAAGACTGAGTACTATGAAATTGGATCGTCGACTGTGTATGACTTATGTGTCATTTTCTGTTTTCCAGCATTTTCTTTGGTCCAGCAATGGCCAGGTCCCAAGATTGCTGGAAAGAGGTGCAACCCATATTAATTACAAAGACTTTTTAGAAATAAAAGGTTGGTGGTGAAAGATGGTCCCTCAAAAAAATCGTTCAATCTATCAGTTTCAAACTTTCAGAGGACTAGTGAGGCCAGGCAGCCTTCTCTTCCAGGTTGTGCTCAGTACACATTTTTGTATACATGTATTGCCCTGCAGCTACACAGCTCTCACTTCCTGTCCCTTATTTTTGTTTTAACTTTCATATAGGCAAGTTCTCTGCATAGTAACATCACAATATATGAAGCAAGAATTCATGGGCTGGAAGGCACATGAAATATTCTGACACACACTCCAACCCTCCCTGGGAACAGACATGTGTTTGTGGCACTCCCAGGCCACCACATGTCAACTGTCATCCTGAACCCTCCCCCCCACCTGAATACTTGGATTGCACTTGATTGGAACTACATCTTTCTCAAGACTGTTAAATTCCTATGAATATTATAGTAAGAGATACATTCTGATGACAGAGGTTGTGTACCGAGTAAGTTGTATGGAAGGTAGTGATTGAGAGGTTGAAGGCAAGAAAAGAGCATCAGCCTGAGAAGGAACATTATAGTTTCAGAAGTGGTAGAGGGTGTGTGGATCAGGTGTTTGCTTTAAAGAATAAGTATGAGAAATACTTTTGTTTGTAGCTTTATGGATCTGAACAAGCACTTGATAGGGTTGATAGAGATGACTTGTGGAAGGTCTTAAGGATAAAGAGTGCTGGAGGAAAGCTGCTAGAAGCAGTGAAAAGTTTTTTCAAGGGTGTAAGACATGTGCAGGACTAGGAAGAGAGGAGTGTGAATGATCCCAAGTGAAGGTTGGTCTGTGGCAGAGGTGCATGATGTTACCATGGTTCTTTGATTTGTTAATGGATGGGATGGTGAGGGAGGGAAATGCAATAGTCTTGGAGAGAGGGGCGAGTATGAAGTCTGAGGTGGATTAGAGGGTCTGGGAACTGATTTAGTTATTGTTTGCTGATGATATAGCACTGGTGGCAAATTCAGATGAAAAACTGCAGAAGTTGGTGACTGAATCTGGAGGAAGCTGGGAATGATTGTGGATAAAAGCAAGGTTATTAGGTTTAGTAGCATTGAGGGACAGGGTAGTTGTGGTTTGAGTTTGAAAGGGGAGAAATTGGAGAAGTGAAGTGTTTTAGAGACCTAGGGGTGTACATGCCAGTGAATGGAAAATGAAAGTTACTCATAGGGTTTGTTAGGGCGCGAAGGTTCTGAGAGCACTGACGAATGTGTGGATAGAGAGAGATTGTGTGGGAGGGCAAAAATGGACATGTTTGAAGGTATGATTGTCGTAGCAATATTATGTGGATGCAAGGCATGAGCTAGAGATAAGGCTGTGTGGAGGAGGGTGGATGAGTTGGAAATGAAATGTTGAGGTAAGTATGTGTTGTGAGTAAGTAATAGAATGGTAAGAGAGAGATGTGTGGTAATAAGAAGAGTGTGGTTGAGAGAGCTGAAGAGGATATACTGAAATGTTTTGGACATATGGAGAGAATGAGTAAGGATAAGTTGATAAAGAGGATATATTTGTCAGAAGGTGGGGGGGGGGGGGGGGGGGCAAGGGGAACAGGGATACCAAATTAGAGTTGGAAAGATGGAGTGAAAAAGATTTTAAGTGAACAAGGCTTGAACATGCAGGAGAGTGAAAAGCATGCAAGGAATAAAGGGAATTGGAAATGATTTGGTATACTGGGTTCAATGTGCTGTCAGCAGGTGTACTAAACCAGATGTGAAGCATCTGAGGTAAACCTTGGTAAGGTCTGTGGGGCCTAGTTGTGGATAGGGAGTTGTGGATTTGATGTATTTCACAGGACAGCTAGAGAATGGATGTGAGCAGGTTTCCTTTTTTTTTTTTTTTTTTTTTGTGCTACCTTCCAATGCAAGAAATGGCAGTCAAGCATGAAAAAAAAAAAATGTTAATCAGATAACTTTACCTGTGAACAGTGACATTGTTGCAGTGTCTCCAATAGTAGCTATGGTTACAGGGTCAGGGCTGCAGTTGCCTGATGTAAACACTACAATACTGACATACACCTACACTCAGCTCAGTCATCTGAAAATGGGTGATGGTTATCCCAACGCCAGTGTTTGTAAGAAGTTAAAGTCATTAAATGTATTTAATGGCAAAGGTATGTGCAAGTAAGATTATGGAAAATCAGTTGAAACACTGATTACCAAGAGAAAGCAATGCAGACCAAATAAGTCTAAAATCAAACTCTTAAAACATTTTGAAGTTCTGAGGAAGTGGTATAAACTGCCAACCCTGCTGCTATCAAATGTTACCTCCCTACCAAACAAACTGGGGGAACTAGCAATCATTACCATGTTTGTTCATGGCCAAAGCATAGTAGTAACAGAGGCCTGGCAGATTACTCTTGAAATATGCATTATGAGTGACTGCATTTCCTTCTTCCGCCTTCCCTCATCAAAATGTGAGGGAAGTTGCATCACAGATAATTATGTCCAGTCCAGCTGACAGTTAACAGTTTGGAAGTGTTATGGATGAGCATTATGCTAGCAAACCACCTATGGCAAACTTCCTCCATCATTTACTTTATGGTATAGCAGCTGCCATGATCCCCCACCAGGGAGGCATTGTTAAAAGATCTAACCTACACATCTGACACTCTTAGGGCAAGGTACTCTCGTTCTAAGCTTGTGATATATGGGGATTTGATTGATGCAGACACCATCAGCCTCCAAGAACAGCTACATCTGTCTTTGATAATTAATGAAGTACATGAGACTTACCGTAGGTCAGTTGAAATGTGCTTCGAATTTTATGAAGCAAATCACCTCTGCTAGAAGGGAGCTTTCACATGAGATACGCTTTGCCGCTTCACGCCACCAGACTTTAAAGAGTACGACAAACCACATGAAAGTAACTGAACATTTTGCACTGCTAGAAATATGTAAGCCACAAGACGCTACAGAGCATAGGGTGGGAGAGGTGGACATGTGAAAGCTCCCTTCTAGCAGAGGTGATTTGCTTCATAAAATTCAAAGCACATTTCAACTGACCTACGGTAAGTCTCATGTACTTCATTAATTTTACGTCAGCAAATCACACCTCTGCTAGAGGTTGCTTTCCCACGAGGTTTTGAAGCCATGTGAGTGTTGTACTGTAGACATGCAGAGAGGAGAAATGATACAAGCAGTAACCAACTGCAATATAGTAAGATATTCACATAGCCATGGACCAGGTGACAAGAGACAACATCTCCTATGCAAACAAAATGAACAGACTATTGAAGGACAGCATCTTGGAAAGGATCGTGACTCGGGACAATCTCCTTGTCATAAAACTTGGCAAAAGTGGCAGCCCTGGACCACCCAGCCCTTGCCATGGTGTGTCCAATCGGTAGAGCCATGGCTTTGGCTTTTGATGCACTTGCAGGCTGAACACTGCCCGCTGAATACTGGCTGGAGTCTATGCCAGACAGAGAAAGCACTGTTTGAATCCACCGTGCAACAGTGTCCCTCGTTACATGCTTGTGGGGCTTGATAAAACTTAGGAGTAACTTCCCATTCTCCTGATGTGCAGAATTTCTGAACTCCTCTGTCCTAGCAATATACATTTTCAGAGTTTCACACACACACAATCTAATGTCAGTAGAATATGCTTTAAAGGTCACAAACCGCACATTGAACTTTGGCCTGCACTGTTTAATAGTTTCCCCTAACCAAACACAAACAGAATCCTGCCCAAAACTAATATTCTTCAGTAACAAACAATGCAAAGTTTGTATTCTGGCAGCCTGCGTAAGTGCCATCAACATCACAAGCTTCAGTGTTAAATCCTTTAAAGAGGGAGGACAAAGGATCCATGGCACACAGATGCTGTAGCACCTGCTGAACATCCCAAGTTCTTGTATACCTAGGGACAGATGGCCACAAGTTAAAAACTCCCTTTAAGAACCTGGTGACAAGAGGATGGCTGCCTGCACTGCAACCATCCACAGTAATCCCCAGGGAGGAGAGTGCACCCCTGGCAGTGTTGATTGAAGTATAACTAACACCTCTGTGGAAAGTGACAGACAGAAAATTCACAATATTAGTTACAGTGGGAGCAAAGGGATCGATGTTCCGGCTACCACAAAACTGTAACCACCTGTTAATGTGTGGCTGGTACTGCCTCGCAGTCGCAGGTCTCCAGGAGGCAAGGATGATGTCCGTACCTGCCTGAGAAATGCCCCTGTCTCGCAGACATTGCCGGATAAGAGGC
Source organism: Panulirus ornatus (assembly GCF_036320965.1). NCBI lineage: Eukaryota > Metazoa > Arthropoda > Malacostraca > Decapoda > Palinuridae > Panulirus > Panulirus ornatus. The sequence goes on from NC_092224.1 coordinate 42,006,372, forward strand.
AAGCCATCAGTCGGGTGTGTCGGAAAATGGGGTGTTCCTCCTCCGTCGATGGGTGACGCAAGACGTGTGCCCCCCTCGGAATCAGCCGTGGTTCCTTGACCAGCAAAGTGAGTACAGTCCCCATCCAGGGCTGGGACGGCCAGAGAGGCAATATCATCCACCCCTTCACTGACTCTGCTCGAATTTTCTGTAGGCACCTGGCAATCAGAGCAAAGGGTGGGAAAAGATAGATTAGTTCAAACTGCTACCAGCAGATAGAAAAGGCATCAAAATGTTCTGCATCTGGGTCAGGTTTCCAGGAGCAGAAACGAGTCACTTGAGCATTCAGTCTAGAAGCAAAGAGATCAATGCTCGGAACCCCAAATACTTCAGAGAGGGCCCTAAAGAGTTCTTCATTCAATTTCCACTCATACCTGTCATTGAATGTCCGAGATGCAGCGTCTGCCATGAGACTGACTTTACCCAGTACATGAGAGCAGGTAAGCCAGATATCATTCACCGCACACCACTCCCAAAGGTCACGGCAAATGTCATTACACAGTGAGGACCGTGTGCCGCCCATTTCATTGACATAGGTCACCGCCGTCGTGTTATCACAGAACACCCGAACATGTTGTCCTTTGAGAAGAGATGCAAATGAGCGCACTACCAGGGAGATGGCTTTGAGTTCCTTTGCATTAATGTGCAAGGCAGATTCTGATAATGAACATCTCCCATTAACTTTTTGTTGATTGAGGTGGCCACCCCAACCTAAATTTGATGCTTCAGTATACAGATCCAATTCTGTACCCTTTCGAAAAATCTGTCTGTTTTGCAATGCAATATGAGATACCCACCAAAGCAAGTCCAATCTCATCTCATGAGTGACCACCATCCATTTGTCAAAGATACCTTTTGCGACTCTTAACGCAGCAATCTTAGCACATTCTAACCGCCTGTAATGCAGTTTCCCCATCTCTGCTGCTGGAATGGCTGCAACTAGTAGCCCAACAACTCTGGCCACATTCCGAATTTTGGCTCTGTCACTATGTAACAATTCCTCACAGCATGGTAGTATCTTGTGTATCCTACGATCAGGCAATGTTACTGTCATAGTCTCAGAATCTATAATGTTCCCCAAATACTCCAAGCGCTTAGTGGGGACCAAGACAGATTTGCTTTCGTTAATACAGAAACCTAACTTCTTGAGCAAGTCAACAGTGGCACGCACACTCTCACAACATCCATCAAAAGTGCAGTGACAAATAAGAGTATCATCAATGAAACTTGTGATGATATGTCCCTTCTCTCTAAGTACAGCAAAAATAGGTTTCATTAATTTAGTGAACAGATGGGGACCATCTGCAACCCCATTAGGGAGACACGTGAATTGATAAATTTTTCCTTGCCACTTGAAACACAGAAAGCGTTGTTGCTTCTCAGCTATCTTAACAGAATAGTAGGCGTGCCGCAAATCAACAGAGGCCATGAAGACACCGCTGTTAACAGGAAGAATCGCCTGCTCAGAATTTTCCATCTCTAAGTGTTTGTACTCTAAAAATTTATTAAATTTTTCCAGGTTAAGGATCATCTGAAACCCACCATCCTTTTTCCGTCTTAAGAAAATAGGGGAAAGAATCTGCCCCTCCTGTCTCTGGGTCTCCTTGATAACCCCCTGACTCAAAAGCTGTACAATTTCCTGGCAAACAATTTCCTTTTACTCGACATTAAACACATACTCAACTTCTTTAGCAAATAAAGGACCAATGTTAGCAACATCAATATCTAAATGGCAATACTGAACAATATCTAAAATATTTGGATCACTGGTAATAGCATGCCACTCATGTACAAAATAGTGAAGTCTGCCAGCTTGAAAAGGATGACTCACCTTAGTTACTGCCCGGGATTGTGACCCCGGCCTCGGGAGTTTTTTGTCTCAGGACCCTGCCGTGAGAAGGATTGCCTGTGCTCACTCCGGGGACCATGCGTGCGTTGGCCATATGGATGAAACCTGGCCATGTAACCCCTGTATGGCAGTCTCCCAGAAGAGCCCCTAAACTTGCCAGGACCAAACTTCGAGGTAGAAAGCGGTTTCCTTGGAGCAATCTTACTCCTTAACTTTTCAGACTCCTCAATGTGCTTGGCTGAGAGTGAGACATCATCCCCAAACAGAAGACGAGTCATAGGCACCTTGTCCGAACAGAGGTGAGCATACTTGTGGTTAATTTCGCGCTTGATGATGAACTGGCGAGCCAGATTATTCTTGTGATTAGCATGACCCAGGAGTGCCAGGGCACCATTAAGCATGCCCACTTCCTGGGCAACATGTGGTTGGCTAGTCTGGGCGATCTTGTCAAGCACTGTGAGTGACTTAGTCAAAATTGAGGCAGCCGTAATAATGTCTTTCCCAACATCCTTCAAACGGAAGTCTGCCTTCTTGGCATCAATCTTCAGTGCATCTAAAACTTGCAAGTTGCAATCCACGGGCGCTAAGGCATGACAGTTATCTGGCCTCTTGGCTGCAGCATCCTCCAAAATCTCCTTATACTCCTCCTCTCGCAAGCCGTGAGCAAATACATGGTTAACCATATTGGCAACATGCTGGTCAATGCCATCAGACACCTCATCCACAGGACCGTAAGCCCTGGCGCACTGCAGGAGAACACTGTCAGGCCGCCCGTCATTCTGAGACACAATCATCACTGGAAAGGTAATGCTCAGCTGGAGTAAAGCCCGAAAAACCCGTGGGCGAGCACGAGGGAGGCACCACCTGGCTAGAAAGGTCAGTGTTTACATCGGCGGCCGCCGCGGCGTCATCAGCCCCTCGACTGGGGCCTAAGTTCCCTTCCTCCTTCAATTTCTCCACATCACCACGTAAAGCAGCCAAAGCGTCCATCACCATGTTCCAGGGTGGCGCAGATGCCTCATCCCGTGAGGTAGAAGGCAAGGAACGTGTGTGCTAGGAAGCAGAGTCACCGCCATCACCAGTGACGTGACCATGGTGTCTATTGTTACCGCCCTGAAGAGCCTCCCGCTGAGAAGGGCTGCTCCTGGAGCTAGTCCTATGCGAGGAGCCTTTCCTCACATGCCTGGCATGTTCAGAATCGCCCTCCTTACTCGACCTTTGTATGCCCGGGACATCCGACATGGCGGCGGCGATAGCAAGGCGGCGGTGCAGGTCAGTGAGAGTCGTCAACTCCACAAGTGCATCAACAACGCACTTCCCTCCCCGCTCCTAAACGGGTCACAGGTGGTGTTGCAGCCAGCCCCAAACTGGGTCACAGGCTGTAGCAAACCTTTCCGCTCCAGAGGGATCACGGGAAGAAGGCTGCCAAGCTCGCAGCTGCAGAAAACCGTCTGGAAGGCGCGAAGGAAGCACAGCAACTGGTGGCGTGAAGCGGCAAAGCGTATCTCAAGGGAAAGCGACCTCTAGCAGAGGTGTGATTTGCTGACGTAAAATTCACTTTCCTACGCATGGTCAAAACACTCTTGACCTGATTACCTGACACAGCTAACCACTGCACTACTATCCCCCCCTCTTCTCTCTCTCTCTCTCTCTCTCTCTCTCTCTCTCTCTCTCTCTCTCCAGTATTGTGGTCCTCTGCCCCCACCACCTCCCAACACAAGCTGGCAGACACTAAAATATGTTGGCCACTTATTGACTCAAGAAGAGAGATTTTTGTTGGTTGGCATCTCATTATCATTGAACTCAAGTGACCAGTGAAGATGTTGAATTCATATGGGAAAAGTATTATGAAACCTGCAGCCAGGCCTACTAGCACTTCTTTTATCATGGGATAGTAACACTGCACCTGGCTGATGCTCTCTGGATCACCCACCATATCAAACAACTTATTCAGGTGCAACAGCCTCCATATGCAGCTTTGCAGCGGAGTGCAATGGAAAGTACCAGCTGCAAAGAAGGTTTATTATGTAACAAAAGTGCAGCATCTGAAGCAGGCCAACACCAGTCAGTGGTATGATAGAGTAAAAGAATTAACTGGCTGTGACTAGTGAAGGGTCATCCCCTCCCCTTGTGTAGATCAACTGAACAGTGACAAGGCCACACACCAAATAATCATGTATTTGCCAGTGTTTGCCAGTAATTACCAAAATCCAGCATCACCTTTCTCCTGTTACACTTTACACTTAACAGTCCCACTCTCCCAAACACAATAGAGGAATATCAGGTTGCTAGGCATCTTCATTGCCTTACACCCGAATTTTCAACCACATCCATAGATCATCCAGTGAAACTATATAAGTAATTTTCCCCTGATTTAGCCACACTGCTAATTGCCATCACTAATGCTTTACTCACACAGTCTAAATGCCCCACAGCTTGGAAGACAGGATATGTCACTATGCTACCCAAATCCACTAATCCAGAGTATCTTAATGGCTTATACCCTTTTGTCATTACTCCAATCCCCAGATTGATTTGTGAGAGTGTTGTGTTTGACTGGGCCTGTCCTGACATGAAGTCTTTTTCTCACCACTCACTGACTTTTCAGCATATTACTGTAACATGGAGAAATGTATGACCTCAGTGACACTCACCTTCTTAGACTTGAGTAGACTTGAGTAAGGCTTTTAACTTGGTCATTCATAATATTATAAAGAAAGCCATTGACTGGAGACTACAGGAGTGCCTTGTCTCATGGCTGGTGGACTTCCTGAATAGACAACACCAGCTGATTCACTTTTAGGGGGCCACCTTAACTCCTTTACCCTTAACTTGCAATGTCTTACAAGGCATCAAAATGGGACTGCTTTGCTTCTTCATCCTTATCAGTAATGCCCTTAGGGAGACAAACAACTGTTGGAAGTATATAGACAACACCACCTTTGGCATCAATATCTACAGCATCTCTCCTGTCATCAATGCCCATCAGCACATTATCAACATTCTTAAGGAGAGGACTAAGGCCAACAGCATCACATCAAGATTGTGATGTTGCACATCAGGCTGGGTGCAAACAACATCCTTTCCCCAGACATCATACAAGGCCCTGATGTCCCTCAGGTAGTCAGGGACTTCAAACTTCTTGGTGTCTCAGTAGATGATTGTTTAGATTTAAAGAGTCATGTCAGCACTGTCATCAAATTTTCCTCATACTGTCTCTGCCTTCTCCATTTAGATGAGTACATTTTCTGCTATCAGGAATATATGTAACATCTTTGTTCTGCCAGAGCCTGGTCCTCCACAGTAATAGCCACACAGAGAGACCAGCTTGAAAAAGTACAGAAAAGAGTATGTAGAATCTTTCTGGGCCTATATTACATGTTTTACCAAAAAGCCATCATATTGCCGAACATCCCCATTCTCTCAGACCAACTCTGGCAGCTTACAGAGCAGTTTGGTAATAAACTGCTGACACCCCTGTTGCTGAAACCTCCTCCCTTCTAATGCCCCAGACCAGTGTGCCACTGTTCATCACCAGAGTCAACTTGTACAGACAAATATAAGAACACTCCTATACCTTCCATTGTGAATGTCATAAAAAATCCATGAATAAGTGCATACCTAAGCAAGTAAAGAGCTCAGTTTTCTCGTAGTTAAGCTAACTACATGGTATGTTTACTACTATAGTATTGTAACCACCTATCACTTAATGTTCAATTAATTGCCAATTTGTGCATAATGTATAAACCACAGTATAGGGAAACCTTTGTTAGTTTTCCATAATGCTAGACAACAAAATGTTCAATGAGTGTGTTTTCTTTTATCTGAAAAAATTAAAAAAGAAATAAGTAAAAAAAATTTCAAATCATATGCACATCATGCTGGAGCAGTTATTGTAGATATCACCCAGCGTTTTGCATTGCTTGTGATTGTTTACCGTCTCCCATGTGCTTTTTGGTACAGTGATATGTGCTGGTCTTGCATATTTGTGTATTTTGTGTACCATGAACTACTATTGTGGACAGTGGCCCCTTTCAAGCATTGTCAGAGAGCTCCACAAAGCCATCTGTGTCTCACATGAATCAAGAGGATCGTTTTAAGCCCTGGAAAGATGACATTGTGCAAGAAGCTAGTTAAGGGTGAGCCCAAGGGGGCATTTATGAAGGACTTCATTGTTGGCATGATTATTTACATCGCAAAGCATCAGTAAGAGATTGAGGCATTTATTTAGTTAGTGCTAGTCCAAGACTTTCAAGGCAAACAAGACCACCCATCAGTCAAAACTTTATGAGTTGGACTTTGTTCTTCATAGGTTGTTTGCTTTGCTGTGCTCAAAGGGAGCACCCATTTCTGGCCCACTGCTCATCAAAAAGGCCGAGCAACTCTATGATGAGATGAAGATCAAGGTAAAGTGTTCTTCATTTAAATGCTTGCTTGCTCCATTCAAGAAATGTCAAGGCATTCATGAACTTGATGTATCAGGTTAGCGTAAGTCAGCAGATCATGGCAGTGCTGCAGAGCACAGTGCCACTTTTGTGGAGTTAGTTGATGAGCATGACTTCAGTGTTGAGCAGTATTATAATGTAGATAAGGCAGGCCTTTACTCGCAATGGCTACTCTTCCACTCAAGCTTCTTTCAGTTGGGTTGGTGATTCAGGTTTTAAGCAAAACAAAAAGCATGTCACAGTCATTGTCTGTGCTAATGCTAGTGGTATACACAATCTCAGACTTCCGATTATCAACAAGTATTAGCACCCAAGGGCTCTTAAGGGCGTAGCACATCTCCTTGTGATTTATAAGGGTCAGGAGAGTGGTTGGATGGACAGGGACTTATTGTTATCCATTGGTTCCATTATAACTTCATGGCTGAAGTGAAGAAGCACTTCAGGAGTATTGGCAAACCTAAAGACACCAAGGCCATCCTGCTTCTAAACAACTGTTGAGCTCACCCTCATGAAAGCTGGTTCATTTCTAACATCATTTTTCCTACTTACCTGCCTATTAATGTTACATCTGAAATCCTGAAATCCTATACGAAATATGAGATTTTACTGCAAAAAGCATTCTATGCATAAAATCCTAGACTTTGACAATTCAGTCACTCAGTATCAGTCAAAGTATACAACTAAAGATGCCGTGTATAACATGGCCTGTGCTTGGGAGACAGCAAACAAGATTACGGTGAAATGTGCATGAAGGAAATTGTGGCCATCTGTCATGTTTGTGGACAGATCTTATTCTGAGGATGAATTTTATGGCTTCAGTGTTAGGCCTAAGGAGTATTCTCTAAGAAGTATCAAGAGTGAACCATCCTCTGACACTCAACATCATCGAGAGTGCACCATCCCCTGACTCTCAACATCAAGAGTGCACCAACCTCTGACACTCAGCATCATCAAAAGTGTACCATTCTCTGACACTCAACATTGAGTGCCCCATCCTCTGACACTCAACATCATCAAGAGTGCACCATTGTCTGACACTTAACATCATCAAGAGTGCACCATCCTCTGACACTCAACATCATCAAGAGTGCACCATCCTCTGACACTCAACATCATCGAGAGTACACCATTCTTTGACACTCAACATCAAGAGTGCTTAGTCCTCTGACACTCAACATCAAGAGTGCACCATCCTCTGACACTTAACTTCATCAAGAGTGCACCATCCTCTGACACTTCATCAAGAGTGCACCATCCTCTGACACTCTCCACAATCAAGAGTGCACCATTCTCTGACACTCAACATCAAGAGTACACCATTCTCTGACACTCAGCATCATCAAGAGTGCACCATCCACTGACGCTCGTCATCAAGATTGCACCCAATAACAAGAGTGCACCATTCTCTGACACTCATCATCAAGAGTGCACCATCCCCTGACACTCAACATCAAGAGTGCACCATCCTCTGACACTCAACGTCAAGAGTGCACCATCCTCTGACACTCGACATCAAGAGTGCATTATCCTCTGACACTCAACATCAAGAGTGTACCATCCTCTGACACTCAACATCAAGAGTGCACCATCCTCTGACACTCAACATCAAGAATGCACCATCCTCTGACACTCAACATCAAGAGTGCACCATCCTCTAACACTCAACATCAAGAGTGTACTATCCTCTGACACTCATCATCATCAAGAGTGCACCATTCTCTGATGCTCAGAACCAACAAGAGTGCACCATCCCCTGACATTCAACATCATCAAGAGTACACCATCCTCTGACACTCAACATCATCAAGAGTGTACCATCCCCTGACATTCAACATTATCAAGAGTGCATCATTCACTGATACTCAACATCAAGAGTGCATCATTCTCTGACATCAAGTGCACCATCATCTGGCACTCAACATTATCAAGAGTGCACCATCCCGATACTCAACATCATTGAGTGCACCATCCTCTGACACTCAACATTATCGAGTGCACCATCCCCTGACACAACATTGAGTGCACCATCCTCTGACACATCAAGAGTGCACCATCCTCTGATACTCAACATCAAGAGTGCACCATCCTCTGAGACTCAACATCATCAAGAGTGCACCATTCTCTGACACATCATCTAGAGTGCACCATCTGACACTCAACATCATCAAGAGTGCACCTTTCTCTAACACTCATCATCAAGAGTGCACCAATCTCTGACAACATCAGTAGTGCACCATCCTCTGATACTCAACATCATCAAGAGTGCACCATCCCCTGACATTCAACATCAGGAGTGCACCATCCTCTGACACTCAACATCAAGAGTGCACCGTCCTCTTTGACACTCAACATCGAGTCAGCATCCTCATCTGACACTCAACATCATTAAGAGTGCACCCTCTGACACTCAACATCAAGAGTGCACCATCCCCTGACATCCAACATCAAGAGTGCATCATTCTGACACTCAACATCATCAAGAGTGCACCATTCTCTGACACGCAACATCATCGATAGTGTACCATCCCCTGATATTCAACATCATCAAGAGTGCACCATTCTCTGACACTCAACATCACAAAGAGTGTACCATCCTCTGACATTCAACATCAAGAGTGCACCATCCTCTGAGACTCAGCATCATCAAGAGTGCACCATTCTTGACACTCAGCATCATCTGGAGTGTACCATCCTCTGACACTCAACATTATCAAGAGTGCACCATTCTCTGACTCAACATCATCAAGAGTGCGCCATCCTCTGACACATCATCAAGAGTGCACCATCCTCTGACACTTAACATCATCAAAAGTGCACCATTCTCTGACACTCATCGTCAAAAGTGCACCATCCTCTGACACTCAACATCAACAGTGCACCGTCCCCTGACATTCAACATCAAGAGTGCACCAATCTCTGGGATTCAACATTATCAACAGTGCACCGTCCCCTGACATTCAACATCAAGAGTGCACCAATCTCTGGGATTCAACATTATCAACAGTGCACCGTCCCCTGACATTCAACATCAAGAGTGCACCATTCTCTGACATTCAACATCAACAAGAGTGCACCATTCTCTGAAACTCAACATCATCAAGAGTGTACCATCCCCTGACTTTTAACATGATCAAGAGTGCATCATCCCCTGACATTCAACATCAAGAGTGCACCATTCTCTGACATTCAACATCAACAAGAGTGCACCATTCTCTGAAACTCAACATCATCAAGAGTGTACCATCCCCTGACTTTTAACATGATCAAGAGTGCATCATCCTCTGACACTCAACATCAAGAGTGCACCATTCTCTGACATTCAACATCAACAAGAGTGCACCATTCTCTGAAACTCAACATCATCAAGAGTGTACCATCCCCTGACTTTTAACATGATCAAGAGTGCATCATCCTCTGACACTCAACATCAAGAGTGCACCATTCTCTGACATTCAACATCAACAAGAGTGCACCATTCTCTGAAACTCAACATCAAGAGTGTACCATCCCCTGACTTTTAACATGATCAAGAGCGCATCATCCTCTGACACTCAACATCAAGAGTGCACCATCCTCTGACACTCAATATTATCAGGAGTGCACCATTCTCTGACACTCAACATCAAGAGTGCACCACCCTGACACACCTTCAAGAGTGCACCATCCCCTAACATTCTACATCATCAAGAATGCACTAGCATTTGGCACTCAACACTATCAAGAGTGTACCATCCCCTGACACTCAACATCAAGAGTGCACCATTCTAACATCAACAGTGCACCATCTCCCGACATTCAACATCAAGAGTGCACCATTTCTTGACACAACATCATCAAGAGTGTATGATCCCCTGACATTCAACAACATTAAGAGTGCACCATCCTCGCACTCATTATCAAGAGTGCACCATCCTCTGACACTCAACATCAAGAGTGCGCCATCCTCTGACACTCAACATCATCAAGAGTGCACCATCCTGACACTCATCATCATCAAGAGTGCACCATCCTCTGGCACTCAACATCATCAAGAGTGCACCATCCTCTGACACTCAACATTATCAAAAGTGCACCATCCTCTGACATCATCAAGAGTGCACCATCCTCTGACACTCAACATTATCAAAAGTGCACCAATCTCCATCACACAGCATTATCAATAGTGCACCTTCCGCTGACACAACATTATCAAAAATGCACCATCGTTTTATACTCAACATTATCAAGAGTGCTCCATCCTTTGACACTGAACATTATCAAGAGTGCACCATCCTTTGACACTCAACATTATCAAGAGTACACCTTTCTATGACACTGAACATTACCAAGAGTGCACTATCCTCTGACACTGAACATTATCAGGAATGCACCATCGTCTGACACTCAACATTGTCAAGAGTGCACCATCCTCTGACACTCAACATTATCAAGAGTGCACCATCCCCTGACACTCAACATTATCAAGAGTGCACCTTCTGTGACACTCAACATTATCAAGAATGCACCATCCTCTGACACTCGTCATTATCAAGAGTGCACCATCCTTTGACACTCAACAGTGTAAAGAGTGCACCATCTGACACTCAACATTATCAAGAGTGCACCATCATTTCATTCAAATGTTTCAAGAGTGCACCAATCTCGTACTCTCAACGTTATCATGAGCACCGTGAATCCTTTGACACAACATTATCAAGAGTGCACCATCCTCTGACACAACATTATCAAGAGTGCACCATCCTCTGACACAACATTATCAAGAGTGCACCATCCTCTGACACAACATTATCAAGAGTGCACCATCCTCTGACACAGCGTTATCAAGAGTGTACCATCCTCTGACACTCAACATTATCAGGAGTGCACCATCCTCTGACACAACATTATCAAGAGTGCTCCATCCTTTGTCACTCAACATTATAGTGCTCTATCCTCTGACACACAACATTATGAAGAGTTCACCATCCTCTGACACTCAGTATTATCAAGAGTGTACTATCCTCTGACACTCAACACTATCAAGAGTGCACCATCCTCTGACACTCGTCATTATCAAGATTGCTCCAACCTCTAACACTCAACATTATGAAGAGTGCACCATCCTTTGATACTCAATATTATGAAGAGTGCACCATCCTCTGACACAACAGTATCAAGAGGGCATTATCTGATGACACTCAACATTATCAAAAGCACCTTCCTCGGACACTCAACAATATCAAGAGTGTACCATCCTCTGACACTCTACATTATCAGGAGTGTACCACCCTCTGACTCATCATTATCAAGATTGTACCATCCTTTGACACTGAACTTTATCAAGATTGTACCATCCTCTGACACTGAACATTATCAAGAGTGCATCATCCTCTGACACAACATTATCAAGAGTGCATCATCCTCTGACACAACATTATCAAGAGTGCACCATCCTCTGACACAACATTATCAAGAGTGCACCATCCTCTGACACAACAGTATCTGCACTATCTGCTGACACTCAACATTATCAAGAGCACCTTCCTTGGACACTCAACATTATCAAGATTGTACCATCCTTTGACACTGAACATTATCAAGGGTGCACCATCCTCTGACAATCAACATTATCAAGAGTGCACCATTGTCTGACACTCAATGTTATCAAGAGTGCATCATCCTCTCACACTCAACATTATCAAGAGTGTTTCATCCTTTAGCTCTCAACATTATGAAGAGTGCACCATCCTCTAACACTAACATTATCATGAGTGTACCATCCTCTTGACACTCAACATTATCAAGAGTGTTTCATCCTTTAGCTCTCAACATTATGAAGAGTGCACCATCCTCTAACACTAACATTATCATGAGTGTACCATCCTCTTGACACTCAACATTATCATGAATGTACCATTCTTTGACATTCATCATTACCAGGAGTGCACCATCCTCTGACACTGAAAATTATCAAGAATGCACAATCCTCTAATGCTCAACACTATCAAGAGTGCACCATCCTCTAACACTCATCATTATCAAGAGTGCACCATCCTCTAACACTCATCATTATCAAGAGTGCACCATCCTCTAACACTCATCATTATCAAGAGTGCACCATCCTCCAACACTCATCATTATCAAGAGTGCACCATCCCCTGACACAGATTGATGAAGCTGAGGTAGATGAGTTGCTTAATGTCAACAAGGAAGCTTCATTAACATTCAGCACTGACCTGATAGCTAGTGTAGCTGTTTCCCAGACTGTCAATGAATCTTCTGAAGAGGAGGAGGGAGACGATGATGAAAAACTGTTAAGATTCCATTAAGTGGTCAGAAGCTGGTGAAGTCTTTCAGAAGATTGTGTAGTTTGTCCAGAAGCAGTCATGCAACAGCCCTCATGATGTCATGCAGTTTCACATCATGCACTCAGGTTCTTTACAAAAACACCAGTTATCACAAACAGGGAGACATCCACAAGTAATTCATTAAAGTTTTCAGCAAGAAACCAGGGAAGGAAGTTGCTCATCAGAAAGCAGCAACATTTTCTATTGCATAAGTACCTTCAACTTCATGTAGTCTTCTAGATGACTCTTTCCATGTTGCTGACCCTGATGACCCCATTGTCATATGCCTTGAAGACTACATTTTTCATGTTGGTGACCTTGATGTTCATGATGCTCTTCATAACTCTGCTACTGAGCCTTATCCTTTACATTTTGAATCTTTTGTTTCAAGTGATAATGTGTTGATGTCCAGTATAGATAGTTAAGATTTTACAGTACAGACCAGCTCAGAAAAAAAAAATTTCCTCATGTTTGTTATACAGTAAATGCAATGATACAGGAATACAGTACTATAATAGTGTAATTCCAAAAGTTTTACCTGCCACAACCACAGGCCTGCACTAGTTGACAGTAATGTATTTGTTTGCTGCAGCAGATAGGTGAATATTGTTTTATATGTAGCACAGTACATAGAGTCTCTGAGGATGCACCCCATTTCATTACCAGTTCTTTTTGTCATCACTTTCTTTTACCCTAACCAAACCTAACCTTAACCTAAACTAACTTAACGTAACAAATTTATTGTACTTACTTTCTTATGTTGGAGGCTTGTCACTAACATAAGTCCACATCAAGGTTTGGTCTTAGTTGAAATAGAGAGAGGTCATTGATAGGAAAAAGAAAAAAGAGGAGATAAGGGGAAGTACTTACAAATTTTGGAGGAAGTGAAACTTTTGTCTTTTAGAATGTGCCAGGTCATAGTCATTGGGAAAGATATGAGAGGGTAGAGAGTTCCAAACTTCAAGGCTTAGAGGAAGAAACACTTATCAAAACAGCTCACCCTTGAGTTGCCAATTGCCACATAGTAATCATGTGACACAGCAGCTTGTGGTCTAGCTAATGGCGGGGCCACACAAGCAGCCAGCCCTTGGGAACAGAAAAACAAAGTGATACATACATAAGGGAAAAAGAACCAACATTTCAGTCAAGTTTCAACTCAACTCTGGAAAGTAAGGATGCAGAGCTAGAACTACCTCATATGTGAGAGCAGTGCTGCTGACAAGGACTGATCAAACCTTTGTATTAATGGAGTAACTATTCAGAAGAGAAGAAATTTCAACATGTAGATAGGACTCTCAGTTTCTTAGCGGCAGAAAATAATTTCTGTAATGTGGGATTATCCCGGATATTGTGTAAGTTACACTAATGCCAAGTATGTTCATTGAGTTAAGAGATAACATTGCAGAACCATCAAAGGATGAGAAAGTTGTGAGGAATTTTTGACAGGGAGATGGGCAGAAACTATTGGTCTTGGAAGCATTAAACTTAACCAGATTTTGTTTACCCCACTGAAATATCCTGTCCAAGTCTGAGCGTATTGAGGAAGCTTTGTCAAGACGAAATGCTGGTCAAGTGAGAGAAGGGGCAGAACTGATGGATATGGAGAAGTGCAGTGTTAAATCATCAGTATATGAGTGCATATTGTTATTTGTTGAAGGAAGAAAATTGTTGATAACAAGGAGAAAAACTGTGGGAGAAAAGACTGAATGTTGAGGGCCGCTATTGTTGATAGAGAACAGGGAAGAGGCTAATCCACCATCAGTTACAAAGATAAATTGGCAAGAGATGATGCTAAATATGAGGGAGTAAAGTGAGGGAAGGAAGCCAAAAGAGGGGAGCTTAGAGATGAGATCCCAATGCCACACATTGTCAGAAGTTCAGATATATCAAGGGCATATACATATAATTCCCCAAAATCTTTCAGGGAAGACAACTAGACATTAGTAACATAGGAAAGAATATGAAAAACTGGATCTCACCTCTGGGAAGACATCCTGGTGATCAGTGAGATTCAAGATATCTAAAGATATAGAAGGTTAGGAGGGATTCAACGTCTTTAGGAAAGACAGATGTCAAAGAAATGACATGATAATTAGAGAGGTTAGATTAGTCACCCTTCTTAGGGATGGGATGTAGCAACACATGATTCTAAGAAGGAAAAGTTCTGGTTTTTAATAGAAACAGAACAGTGGAGCAAGCACGGGTGCAAGTTCAGAGGCTCACTCTTACTGTACACATATATTACTTATATTGATATTACCTCTATGTATGATATTTAAAATTGGGTTAAATAATTTTAGATATTACAATTTCCAAGGGGATGGGGAGAAAGAATACTTCCCACGAATTCCCTGCATGTTGTAGAAGGTAACTATGGGGGCAGGAGCGGGAGGCTGGAAACCCTGCCCTCCTTGTATTTCAGTTTATGATTTCTAAAATGTGAAGCAGTAGAAGGAGTCTAGCAGGGTGTGCTCAGCCTCCTCAAAGGCTCAGATTGGGGTGTCTGAATGTGTGTGGATGTAACCAAGATGAGAAGAAAGGAGATAGGTAGTATGTTTGAGGAAAGAAACCTGGATATTCTGGCTCTGAGTGAAACAAAGCTCAATGTTAAGGGGGAAGAGTGGTTTGGGAAAGTCTTGGGAGTAAAGTCAGGGGTTGATGAGAGGACAAGAGCCAAGGAAGGAGTAGCACTACTCCTGATGCAGGAGTTGTGGGAGTATGTGCTAGAGTGTAAGAAAGTAAACTCTAGATTGATGTGGGTAAAACTGAAATTTTCCGAGCAGCTGAGTGAGTGTCTCAGCAGCTTTGATGCTCGAGACCAGGTTTTAGTGATAGGTGATTTAAATGCAAAGGTGAGTAATGTGGCAGTTGAGGGTTTAATTGGTGTACATGGGGTGTTCATTGTTGTGAATGGAAATGGCAAAGAGCTTGTGAATTTGTGTGCTGAAAAAAGAATGGTGAATGGGAATACCTGGTTTAAAAAGAAAGCTATACATAAGTATATGTACGTGAATAGAAGTGATGGTTAAAGGTCATTATTGGATTATACAGTAATTGATGGGCACATAAAAAAGAGCCTTTTGGATGTTAATGTGCTGAGAGGGGGCAGCTGGAGGGATGTCTGATCTCTATCTTGTGGAAGTGAAGGTGAAGATTTGTAGAGGTTTTCAAAAAAGAAGAGAGAATGGTGGGCAGAAGAGAGTGGTGAAAGTAATTGAGCTTGGAAAGGAGACTTGTGTGAGGAAGTACCAGGAGAGATTGAGTGTAGAATGGCAAAAGGTGAAAGCAAATGATGTGAGGGGAGTGGGTGAGGAATGGGATGTATTTATGGAAGTAGTGATGGCTTCAGCAAAAGATGCATGTGGCATTACAAACGTGGGAGGTGAGCATATTAGAAAGGGTATTGAGTGGGATGAAGTAAAGTTGTTAGTGAAAGAGAAAAGAGAGGCATTTGGATGGTAGTTGTAAGGAAGGTATGCAGATGATTTGAAGGTCAAGAGGGAGGTGCAGGGTTTGAAAAAGAGGGCTAATGAGAGTTGGGGTGAGAGAGTATCATTAAACTTTAGGGAAAATAAAAAGATGTTTTGGAAGGAGGTAAATAATGCGTGTAAGACTAGAGAACGAATGGGAACGTCAGTGAAGGGAGCAAGTGGGGTAGTAATAACAGGTAGTGATGAAGTGAGAAGGGGATGGAGTGAGTATTTTGAAGTTTTGTTGAATGTGTTTAATGATAGAATGGCAGATGTAGGGTGTTACAGTCGAGGTGGTGTGCAAAGTGAGAGGGTCAGGGAAATTGGTTTGTTAAGAGAGAATAGGTAGTAAAAGCTTTGCAGAAGATGAAATCTGGCAAGGCGATGGGTTTGGATGGTATTGCAGTAGAATTTATTAAGAATAGGAGTGACTGTGTTGTTGATTGGTTGGTAAAGATATTCATTGTATGTATTGATCATGGTGAAGTGACTGAGGATTGGCAGAATGCATGCATAGTGTCTTTGTGCACAGGCAAAGGGGATAAAGATGAGTGTTCAAACTACAGAGGCATAAGTTTGTTGAGTATTCCTGGGAAATTATATGGGAGGGTATTGATTGAGAAGGTGAAGGCATACAGAGCATCAGATTAGGGAAGAGCAGTGTGGTTTCAGAAGTGGTAGAGGATGTGTGAATGAGATGTTTGCTTTGAAGAATGTATATGAGAAATACTTAGAAAAACTGGAGGGATGTCTGATCATTATCTTGTGGAGGTTAAGGTGAAGATTTGTATGGGTTTTCAGAAAAGAAGAGTGAATGTTGGGGTGAAGAGGGTGGTGAGAGTAAGTGAGCTTGGGAAGGAGACCTGTGTGAGGAAGTACCAGGAGAGACTGAGTACAGAATGGAAAAAGGTGAGAACAATGGAAGTAAGGGGAGTGGGGGAGGAATGGGATGTATTTAGGGAATCAGTGATGGATTGCGCAAAAGATGCTTGTGGCATGAGAAGAGTGGGAGGTGGGTTGATTAGAAAGGGTAGTGAGTGGTGGGATGAAGAAGTAAGAGTATTAGTGAAAGAGAAGAGAGAGGCATTTGGACGATTTTTGCAGGGAAAAAATGCAATTGAGTGGGAGATGTATAAAAGAAAGAGACAGGAGGTCAAGAGAAAGGTGCAAGAGGTGAAAAAAAGGGCAAATGAGAGTTGGGGTGAGAGAGTATCATTAAATTTTAGGGAGAATAAAAAGATGTTCTGGAAGGAGGTAAATAAAGTGCGTAAGACAAGGGAGCAAATGGGAACTTCAGTGAAGGGCGCAAATGGGGAGGTGAAAACAAGTAGTGGTGATGTGAGAAGGAGATGGAGTGAGTATTTTGAAGGTTTGTTGAATGTGTTTGATGATAGAGTGGCAGATATAGGGTGTTTTGGTCGAGGTGGTGTGCAAAGTGAGAGGGTTAGGGAAAATGATTTGGTAAACAGAGAAGAGGTAGTGAAAGCTTTGCGGAAGATGAAAGCCGGCAAGGCAGCAGGTTTGGATGGTATTGCAGTGGAATTTATTAAAAAAGGGGGTGACTGTATTATTGACTGGTTGGTAAGGTTATTTAATGTATGTATGACTCATGGTGAGGTGCCTGAGGATTGGCGGAATGCGTGCATAGTGCCATTGTACAAAGGCAAAGGGGATAAGAGTGAGTGCTCAAATTACAGAGGTATAAGTTTGTTGAGTATTCCTGGTAAATTATATGGGAGGGTATTGATTGAGAGGGTGAAGGCATGTACAGAGCATCAGATTGGGGAAGAGCAGTGTGGTTTCAGAAGTGGTAGAGGATGTGTGGATCAGGTGTTTGCTTTGAAGAATGTATGTGAGAAATACTTAGAAAAGCAAATGGATTTGTATGTAGCATTTATGGATCTGGAGAAGGCATATGATAGAGTTGATAGAGATGCTCTGTCGAAGGTATTAAGAATATATGGTGTGGGAGGAAAGTTGTTAGAAACAGTGAAAAGTTTTTATCGAGGATGTAAGGCATGTGTACGTGTAGGAAGAGAGGAAAGTGATTGGTTCTCAGTGAATGTAGGTTTGCGGCAGGGGTGTGTGATGTCTCCATGGTTGTTTAATTTGTTTATGGATGGGGTTGTTAGGGAGGTGAATGCAAGAGTTTTGGAAAGAGGGGCAAGTATGAAGTCTGTTGGGGATGAGAGAGCTTGGGAAGTGAGTCAGTTGTTGTTCGCTGATGATACAGCACTGGTGGCTGATTCATGTGAGAAACTGCAGAAGCTGGTGACTGAGTTTGGTAAAGTGTGTGGAAGAAGAAAGTTAAGAGTAAATGTGAAAAAGAGCAAGGTTATTAGGTACAGTAGGGTTGAGGGTCAAGTCAATTGGGAGGTGAGTTTGAATGGAGAAAAACTGGAGGAAGTGAAGTGTTTTAGATATCTGGGAGTGGATCTGGCAGCGGATGGAACCATGGAAGCGGAAGTGGGGCGAAAATCCTGGGGGCCTTGAAGAATGTGTGGAAGTCGAGAACATTATCTCGGAAAGCAAAAATGGGTATGTTTGAAGGAATAGTGGTTCCAACAATGTTGTATGGTTGCGAGGCGTGGACTATGGATAGAGTTTTGCGCAGGAGGATGGATGTGCTGGAAATGAGATGTTTGAGGACAATGTGTGGTGTGAGGTGGTTTGATCGAGTGAGTAACGTAAGGGTAAGAGAGATGTGTGAAAATAAAAAGAGCGTGGTTGAGAGAGCAGAAGAGGGTGTTTTGAAGTGGTTTGGGCACATGGAGAGAATGAGTGAGGAAAGATTGACCAAGAGGATATATGTGTCGGAGGTGGAGGGAACGAGGAGAAGAGGGAGACCAAATTGGAGGTGGAAAGATGGAGTGAAAAAGATTTTGTGTGATCGGGGCCTGAACATGCAGGAGGGTGAAAGGAGGGCAAGGAATAGAGTGAATTGGAGCGATGTGGTATACCGGGGTTGACGTGCTGTCAGTGGATTGAATCAAGGCATGTGAAGCGTCTGGGGTAAACCATGGAAAGCTGTGTAGGTATGTATATTTGCGTGTGTGGACGTATGTATATACATGTGTATGGGGGTGGGTTGGGCCATTTCTTTCCTCTGTTTCCTTGCGCTACCTCGCAAATGCGGGAGACAGCGACAAAGTATAAAAAAAAAAAAAAACTTAGAAAAACAGATGGATTTGTATGTAGCATTTATGGATCTGGAGAAGGCATATGATAGGGTTGATAGAGATATTTTGTGAAAGGTCTTAAGAGTATATGGTGTGGGAGTTAGGTTGCTGGAAGCAGTGAAATGCTTTTACCAAAGATGTAAGGCATGTGTACAAATAGGAAGAGAGGAGAGTGATTAGTTCCCAGTGAATATCGGTCTGCGGCAGGGGTGCATGATGTCCCCATGGTTGTTTAATCTGTTTATGGATGGGGTGGTTAGGGAGGTAAATGCAAGAGTTTTGGAGAGAGGGGCGAGTATGCAGTCTGTTAATGATGAGAGGGCTTGGGAAGTGAGTCAGTTGTTGTTCGCCAATGATACAGCTCTAGTGGCTGATTTGAGTGAGAAACTGCAGAAGTTGGTGACTGAGTTTGGTAAAGTGTGTGAAAGGAGAAAGTTGAGAATGAATGTGAATAAGAGCAAGGTTATTAGGCTTAGTAGGGTTGAGGAACAAGTTAATTGGGATGTAAGTTTGAATGGAGAAAAACTGGAAGTTGAGAATAAATGTGAATAAGAGCAAGGTTATTAGGTTTAATAGGGTTAAGGGACAAGTTGATTGGGAGGTAAGTTTGAATGGAGTAAAACTGGAGGAAGTGAAGTGTTTTAGATATCTGAGAGTGGACTTGCCAGCGAATGGAACCCTGGAAGTGGAAGTGAGTCACAGGGTGGGAGAGGGGGCGAAGGTTCTGGAAGTGATGAAAAATGTGTGGAAGGAGAGAACGTTATCCCAGAGAGCAAAAATGGGTATACTTGAAGGAATAGTAGTCCCAACAATAACATATGGTTGCAAGGCATGGGCTGTAGATAGGGTTGTATGGAGGAGGATGGATGTGTTGGAAATGAAATGTTTTAGGACAATATGTGGTGTGAGGCAGTTTCATCGAGTAAATAATGAAAGGGTAAGAGATGTGTGTAAGTAAAAAGAGTGTGGTTGAGAGAGCAGAAGAGGATGTGTTGAAATGGTTTGGACATATGAAGAGAATGAGTGAGAAAAGATTGAAGAAGAGGATATATGTGTCAGAGGTGGAGGGAACAAAGAGAAGCACGAGACCAAACTGGAGGTGGAAGGATGGAGTAGAAATGATTTTGAGCGATTGGGACCTGAGCATACAGGGAGTCAGAGGCATGCACGAAATAGAGTAAATTGGAATGATGTGGTATACTGGGGTTGACATGCTGTCAATGAACTGAACCAGGGCATGTGAAGCACCTGGGGTAAACATGGAAAGGTCTGTGGGGCCAGGATGTGGATAGGGAGCTGTGGTTTCGGTGCATTACACACGACAGCTAGAGACTGAATGTGAACGAATTTGGCCTTTTTTTTTCTGTTTTCCTGGTGCCACCTCACTGAAGCAGGGATTATTGATGCTGTTTCCTTTGGGGCAGGGTAGAACTAGGAGTGGATGAAGGCAAGGAGGTATGAATTTGTGCATATCTATATTTGTATATGTCTGTGCATGTGTATATATATGTGCATATGTTGATATGTATATGTATGTATATGGGCATTTATGTATATATATGTGTATATGAGTTGATGGCCCATTCTTTGTCTGTTTCCTGGTGCTACCTTGCTGATGCAGGAAATAGCGATCAAGTATAATAAAGTGATATGTAAAATAATGACAATTTCTTATAGTTGCTATTATGACCTCCCAGTTCTTTGGTATTTATAGTACCTCAGCTATGTAATTTCAGCCAAATGGCTGCCTGAATTTAATAAACTTTTCTTTATATATTTATTTTGTAAAGTGTGGGTTCGAGGAATCCTTCTCTGACCTCCTCAACACACTAAGAGTACTTCTCACCATGTGTGTTAGTGTTAAGCATATGGGAGGAGCTTCTCCAAATAGAAATTGATTAAGAATTACTTCACCCACTGTAAGTCATGCTCTCCACAGTCTATTGACTTTGAAGTTTGCTTCACTAAGGTCTTGGAAAATCTTGCCAATCATCCAGTTGCAATTTGCAACAAAATCTTCACTCTAGGTAGGCAAATTTAAGTTAAGATAGATCAAAAGTTTAATTCATTGCTAGAAACTTTTTTAAACTTTATATTTTTTATGTTACCAGAAAAGTGGAAGATTGATATCAAGCCATTGAATTGCAAATGTTCTGTATTTGATTGAATTTACAGTGTTTGCTAAAACCCCTATTTGCTTCATGTATTTTCATAGATGATGTCACACTTATGTATTTAGCAATTTGCCTTCCTCCTTAGATCATGATTAGCATTTGCAGACATCTGGGTCTGGAATTGGCACTGTTCCTTAACTACTCAAGGTACACTTTTTTGGTCTATAGGACTGTGATCTGAATGAAGTGAGGCACTGATGAGATGTTGCAGGGAACTAGCTTGACTTTCATCTGATTTCACAGTTCTTAAATGGGTTAAGGTCGTGTTCTCAGGCTGCTGCAGTGATAACTGATTTATGACCTTTCTAGCCTTGTAGCAGGTGACACTATCCTCAAAGTGATGACACCCTTGTACCTCATAAAAAGGAAGTATGTGGTTGTCTGGCACCTCAGTATACTGCTATTCATTAATTGTAGTGTGTTTAGGTAAGAAGTACAACCATCCCCCACCTGCTGCACCAATAAACCAACCCCAGATTTACCATCTTCATTGTGAAATGAGAGTCATACCGGCTGGCACCATCTGGCCTCCTCACCCTCCCCTGCCTTAATGGCACACACTTGAAGGAACTTTCTTCAGAAAACTTTACTTTACTCACTGCTGCTTAGTCCTTGTATTTCTTTGCAAATGCGAGTTGTTACATTCAACTTCCTTTTTAAACGGGTTTAGCAGCTCCTTGCAGGGAGAAATGGCTATAGCAGGCAATGTTGAATGGCTCTTTGAGAGACCTTTCTTAGTTTTGGATGGCTTTCCTTGAGTTTGGTGGATGAAATGTACAGTTGCTTCAATACTTTTCGACTTAGGATTTTATCTGTAGATCTAGAAGTTTTCCTTGGGCAGCCAGGGATAGGTGGGATGATGTTGTTAGGGAGACCACGAGTGCTGGCAAGCAGCTACATGATCATGCATTCTGAGCACCCATTGTGCCTAGAAATCTCACATTTACCCAGTTTTCTTGCTTTTAGGCAAGAATTCAGGTTTTCTATTCTTTAGGAAGGCAAGAACCAACCATCTTGAAACACATGTGTAAGGAATAGTGCCCAGAAGTGAAATTTCCTGAATAAAGGTGCACACAGGGGGAGTAAAGAAAAAACATCCTTCCCTAAAGATAGCCTGAGACACAATGAGGCAATTTGCTGGTGCTCACACTATTAGAAACACTAGTCTCAGTGACCAGGTGTACAATTATTTCACCCTAAGATTATCATATACTTGTACCCATGGTAAAACTTAGTAGTGCATCACCTTTGAAAATGTATGGGGATGGGCAAGGTTTTTTAGGACACTGTATCATATGGGTAGTTCATTAGGTTCTGTGTTTAATTTACCTCATAAGTTTTGAGCAATGAGGCATCATCCATTAGGCTGGGTCCTTTGATATATAACTTACAATCTATTTATATTTATAAGGTCACTCTAAATCATTTTTTTGTCTTTTTCAAATTCATATCAAATTAGTCAAACATTTTCAGGAAATGGGTGTATTGCAGCTCAAAGATAACTGAAGGAATAGATGGAGAAAGAAAGAAAATAGACAGCAGAAAGATAATAAAAAGTGGGAGTAGACAGGGGAGATGGGGAAGGAAGAAAGGTAGGAAGAGTATTGGTTGGTTTGGGGGACATAAAGTAGTGTGGACCAGAGGAGAAAAGACCATTGAAGTAACAAACGAAAGTGGGTCACAAAAGACTACTGGGCCCTCACACCACCAACATGCTATAAATTCATAACCATGACAGACATGTTTAGAATTAAGATTGTGCACCAAAGGGCACAATATCAATAGTCTAAGGGAGTATTTAACTCTCATGTTCCCTTTAAATCAGCTCCAGATGTTTAGGGCAATAGAAACATGAACCTTCAGCTCACATATTACTTGATCTGCCACTGAGGGGCTGGTACTTTTAAGGCCTTGCTATCTACCTATATATCTGATGCCTGTTCCCACTTGGAACTCCCTCAAAGGGGCGGTCATGATAGTAGTTTCCATAACTAGTGAACTTCAGTGGAATTAAGGCCTTCCCCTGAGTGGTATTTCTTTTCACTACATCAAATGCTCAGCAGAACACCATCAGTTATAGAAATTCTACTGTAACTACTGCCATTTTTGAATCTTGGCTAGACATCAGCAATAGAGGTTTCCTTGCTAAATACTCACTTCCAGGGTACAATGTATTTAATAGGGATAGGGGAAACAAAGTAGGCAGTGGTGTCCTCTTTCTTATAGCTCTTAAATCCTGTAGTTGAAATTGTATTGTGGTCATTGAGATTGTCAACTTTATTTTTGTAGAAATTGAACATCAATTTTATTATTATATTATTATTCTTAGTCGCTGTCTTCTGCATTAGCGAGGTAGCACAAGGAAATAGATGAAAGAATGGCCCACCCCACCCACATACACATGTCTATACATAAACACCCACACACACACACACATATACATACCTATACATTTTAACATATACATACATATACATACACAGAAATATACGTATATACTCATGTACATATTCATACTTGCTGCCTTTATCCATTACTGTCACCACCCTGCTACACATGAAATGGCACCCCACCCCCTCCCCCTGCACGCATGTGAGGTAGTGCTGGGAAAAGACAACAAAGGCCACATTTGTTCACACTCAGTCTGTAGCTGTCATGTGTAATGCACCTAAACCACAGCTCCCTTTCCACATCCAGGCCCCACAAAACTTTCCATGGTTTACCCCAGACATTTCACATGCCCTGGTTCAATCCATTGACAGCACGTCAACCCCGGTATACCACATCATTCCAATTCACTCTATTCTTTGCACACCTTTCACCCTCCTGTATGTTCAGGTCCTGATTGCTCAAAATCTTTTTCGCTCCATCTTTCCACCTCCAGTTTGGTCTCCCACTTCTCGTTCCATCCACCTCTGACACATATATCCTCTTTGTCAATCTTTCCTCACTCATTCTCTCCATGTGACCAAACCATTTCAATACACCCTCTTCTGCTCTCTCAACGACACAGTAAGACTAGTTTATAGGCCCTTCGCATGGACATTAGGGGAAGGTGAAAGATTTTGAGATCCCTTAGCTAAAATTCATAATGAACAAGATTCAATGTCATCGTAGGAGATTTTAACATACTTGTATCTTAATGGGGAGAGTCCCTTTTCAGTAGCATCAGGCATGAACTCCCCCTAAATTTGCTTGATATTGCCCTAATCCAATTGCTTGAGAAACATACTTGCAATGACAGTGTATTAGATTTAGTTCTAGCTACAAATGAGGATCTGGTTAATAATGGTGAAGTTGGAGAAAAGTTAGTTGGAGCAAGTTGGTAGGCAGCCATCAGCCAGGGAGGTATATCACCAGTACTACCCGCATGGGTATCATGAGGGTTTGTTATGGCTGTGTAGTAAGCCAGCATTTCAGTGGTTGTTAAGTTGCACTCTTGTTACCCAGGTAGCTGTCTTTTCTTTTTGCCTCACCCACATATGGACTACTGGCACATAGTAGGACTAGTTTATAGGCACTTTGCATGGACATTAGGGGTAGGTGAAAGATTTTGTGATCACTTGGATAGAATTTGTAATGAACAAGATTCAATCATCATAGGAGATTTTAACATGCTTGTATTTTAATGGGGAGAGTCCCTTTCCAGTAGCATCAGGCATGGACTCCACCTAAATTTGCTTGATATTGCCCTAATCCAATTACTTGAGAAATACTCTCGCAATAACAATATATTAGATTTAGTTCTAGCTACAAATGAGGATCTGGTTAATAATGTTGAAGTTGAAGAAAAGTTAGTAGGAGCAAGTTGGTAGGCAGCCATCAACCAGGGAGGTATATTACCAGTACTACCCACATAGGTATCATGAGGGTTTGTTACGATTGTGTAGTAAGCCAGCATTTCAGTGGTTGTTAAGTTGCACTCTTGTGACCCAGGTAGCAGTCTTTTCTTTCTGCCTCTCCCACATGTGGACTACTGGCATTCTGTCCACACACATCCAATTTCTTGTTAACACTTGACAGTACTTATCTCACACAGCTCATCCTTCATAACTCCTTGTGATGAGCAGTATGTGCTAGCTGTGCCTTTTGGCAATATGGTAGGAGCAGTAGTTAGAAGTAGTAGGTAGGAACATTTAGGCAGGAGCATTGAGTAAAACATTAGGTAGAAGTAGTAGGTAGAAACATTAGGCAGAAGCATTAGGCAAAAGTGATCAGGAAAATCATTAGGTAGGAGCCTCTGCAAACGTTGTGCTAGACTTGCTTTCTGCCACTACCCTGTTGAGGGTAAGGCACTACAGGCCAAGAAGTGACACCAGAGTTCACTAGTTATGGAGCCTCTATTGCTGTGGCTACCCCTTTGAGGGAGCTTCAATTGGGAATGGGCATTAGAGGTATAGATAGATGGATAGATAGGTATGAGAAAAGTATGGTATATCAACAAAGTACTTTTGAGGTCTCTTTTAACACTGTATGTAATGTTGGTCAGCATGACAGCTGCAATAAAAATGCCCAATTTTAAACATGCAAATTTTGATGATCATTGTATTGCTCTTGATAGGCAAATCTTATATGATATGTTCAAGGAAAACAATGAAAACAACTTAGAAAAGCATCAGTAACTTTTACCATACTAATTATCAAGTTTTAGATATCTTCCATTATCACTAACAGCCTTGAAAGGACCCAATGGTCTGTTGCAGTTTGAATTCCTTTGTATTCCCTTTTAACAAGCTTTTGGGTATGGTAATACTGTATCAAGCTGTAGAAGATAAAAAATACATTTGGTACCAAAGTTCCAAGTGGTGGACTGATGGATGATATAACATCAGTTAGTTTGATGGCTCATAATATGTATATATTCAACAGAGAGAATTTTTCATTTTGATTTTTAAGAGATTAAGGAAGTGGACAGTTCTTTGAGAAATATAGGGATAGAGCAACTGGAGGACATAACATGCAATTAAGATACTTGTCGATTAGGGTGTAAAGAAGTACTTTTTATAGTACATGAGTGGTGTATGAATAGAACAAGTTGACTGGGGAAGTGGTTAATGCAGACTGAATACATAAATTTAAGAGGTTCTATGATAACAGTGTTCAAGAGATGGGAGCTTATGAGAGTAAAACTCCGACCCTGTACAGTATGAATAAGTAATGACAAAGTACTTAGGTAATAGGTAATTGCTTCCACCATCATCACTATGATTATTCCACTACCACCACCACCACCATCATCATCATCACCATCATAACACCACCACAATCTCACCACTACCATTACAATGCTGTCATCATAACACCACCACAACCTCACCACTACCATTAACACCATAACACCACCACCACTGCAATCACAGTTACACCACTACCATTACACTTACACCACTACCATTACATTACCACCACTACCATTACAATGCTGTCATCACCATAACACCACCACCACCACCACTGCAATCACAGTTACACCACTACCATTACACTACCATTACTACCATTCCACCACCTCATTACATCACCACCACCACCATTACACCACTACCACCTCCACAAATACACCACCACCCATTGGGATTCAAAAGTAACAGACTATATCTATTTATATCTCTGACAACTGTTCCCTCTAGGAGCTCCCTCAAGAGAGTAGCCACAGCAAAAGATTTTCCATAATTGGTGAACTTCAGTGGTGCTTCTTAACCTTGAGTGCCTCACCTCTGACAGAGGTCAACTCATATCACACTCTAGCACTACATTATGTTCGTGCTGACAACTACTACCTAATGCTCCAGCCTACTACTACGTCAACAGACTTCTACAGTAATGGACAATAAATAGAACATTGATTGAGAGATGGAAGGGTATGAAATATATGTTTGAGAGCTCTGTTGATAAGAAAAACTCCAGAGTGAATATCATTTTTAACATTTCTTTCCTTAGTGAGTTGGGATAGATGGTATTTCTTTCTAATAAGATTGTTTTGTCAGTAATTGTTCTCATGTTTCAAAGAGAAGCACATATTAATGATAAATAAGATAGACATTAGATATCCTGTACAAAAACCCAGGAAATTTGAATCCTTATATCTTGAGGTTTATTTGTATTCGTATTCTTTTTCTTAGGTTTTTGTTCTGAAATAGACTAGTAATTTGTATCATATATTACCCCCAGCATTAGTAGGAAGGCCACCTCACCTATCACCAACTCTAGCAACTTGTAGCCATCCTTATGATAAAGTACAAATTCAGCATCCCTTATCCAAAAATCTGAAATCCAAAATATTCCAAAATCCAAAACTTATGAGCGGCGACATGACATTACTAATGGAAAATTCCACACCTGACCTCACTTGCCCATGCTGTGCTCTTACTCTCTGCTGGTGCCAGTTTGTTACAGACCATCCTCACTGCCAGACCTATGTGCATTACTCTCTCTTATGTTTTTTGCTTATTCTCTGCTGTGTCTGAATAAGTGTAAGAAATGATTGCTTATCAGTATCATATAAATTCAGAATCAGGAATTAAGGTGATGCCAAATAACATATTGTCCACATGGGCCACTGACATTATGACAACTTAGCTTTCTGATGGTTCAGTGTTACACAAACTTTGTTTCATGTGCAAAATTATTAACAAATGTTGTATACGTTCTTTTTAGGCTGTGTGTATAAGTTATATATGAAACACAAATGGATTTTGTGGTTAGACTTGGGTCCCATCCCCAAGGTGTCTCATTATCTATTATCCATCATGACAAATGTGGAAAACAGGATGGTATGGAAACAAACAGGGTAAAGCTGAGACATAACTCAACGTTTCGACCATTCAGTGGTCTTCCTCAGGAGATACTGATTCCAGCATTCAGTGGGTCTGTGTACCCCAGCAAGTGATGGTTACCTTGTTGGATGCATGCCTTGGCATGTTGCTTTCTGATTGGATGGCTTGTCCTGCTGCCTTCACCCATTCACAGCTATCTCTTATGCCTGACATGACCAGCAAATGAACCCTAACCTTGTGTCAACATTGTTCTTAATCCCTTCCTCTAGGTAAGCTCTCACAATATCACTAATAGGTTTGTCACTTACTTGTAATTTCCTTGGCGTCGACCATTTAGTGATAGTGTGAGAGCTTACCTAGAGGAAGGGATTAAAAACAACCTTAACACAAGGTCTGGGTTTATCTGCTGGTCATGTCAGGCTGCGGATATTGCTGTGATCGGGTGAAGGTAGCAGGACAAGTAATCCAATTAGAGTGACATGCCAAGGCATCTGACCGGGTGACCATCACTTGCTGGGAACACAGTTCTGTCAAATGCTGGAATCAGTATCTCCTGAGGAAGACCATTGAATGGTTGAAACATTGAGGTATGTCTCAGCTCTAACCCGTTTGTTTCCATACCATTTTGTTTTCTGCATATCACATTATGTGTATTCAAATATTCCAAAAACTGAAAAAATCCAAAATTCGTAACACTTGTGGATACTCAATCTGTAATGTGCACACAAAACTATGTTCAGCAGTAACATGGTAAGTGAGCAATCTTTTACTGTTATTATTATTATCATTATTGTTAGTTGTTATTATTATATATTTTTCATACATATTTGCCATTTTCTGTGTTAGTGAGGTAGCGTTGAGAACAGAGGACTGAGCCTTAGAGGGTATATCCTCACTTGGCCCCCTTCTCTGTTTCTGCTTTTGGGAAAGTGAAAAACTGGAGGGGAGGATTTCCAGCCTCCTCTCCCTCCTGTTTTAGTTGCCTTCTATGGCACACAGGGAAAATGTGGGAAGTATTCTTTCTTCTCTGTCCCCAAGGATATTATTTTTATTATAACTATGATTAATGTTGTTATTCTTTATCTCCCTCTTTCATACTTTTTCGCTGTTTCCTGAATCAGTGAGCTAGTACCAAGAACAAAGAAAAGGCACCATTTACTTTCATTCTCCAGATCATTTTTAATGCAATGTAACCGCAGTCCCCAAACCATAACCAGGCCCCACAGACCTTAATAAGGTATTCTCTGGCTGCTTCATATGCCCTGGTTCAAAACATTGGCAGCATGTTGCCCTCTACTTCACTCTCCTGTGCATGCTATTAACCTGTATGTTAAAATCTTTTCCACTCCAGCCTTCCACCTCCAGCTTGGTCTCCCCCTTCTTCTTGTCCACTTCACTTTTGTATCCTCATTGTCAACTTCACGCTATCTATCTTTAATATCTCTGATGCCTGTTCCATCCTGGAACTCCCACACTCATTTTCTTTATATATTCAGCACACTCTCTTCAGCTCTCTGATCTCTACTCTTCTTATTACCATACCTTTCTCTTCTCCTATCTTTGCTTATGTGATCAACCTACCATACACCCATGTCCTCATATGTTTGATTTCCAACATTTGCTCCATCTTTCATGCATTCTTATCTATAACCTTTAGAAATTCCCATTTTTTCTTTCTCAGATAGTGATCTCTCTTTTCAGACATTCTTCAGTGCTTCCAGAACCTTTGCCCTTCTTCCACCCTATGACTCATTTCCACTTCCATGATGCCATATGTTGCCATGTACCTTTGCCCCTCACCCACCCAATGACTCATTTCCACTTCGATGGTTCCATGTGCTGCCATGTCCACTCCCAGGGATCTAAAACACTTTCCTTTGTGTAACTTTCCTCCGTTTAAACTCATATCCCAGCTAACATATCTCTCTGCACTGCTAAACCTAATAACCTTGCTTTTATTCACATTTGCTCTCAACTCCCTCCAATCACACACTCTCCCAAACCCAGATACCATATCCTGTATTTTCTCACTTGAATTTGCCACCAGTGTCATGTCAACAGTAAATAACTTGCTAACTAATGTATGTTTGTGCTACTTCAGTATTTTAGAAAACAAATTTTGATTTGTAATCTTTACTGATAAGTAATTCATGTATAATGGGCCACCATGGTGCTGTGATTTGTGTTACTGACCATGAGTGATGCGTAGGTCTTCCCAGGGTTGGGCTTATCTGGGTTCAAATACTGGAAGTGACTGTCAGCCTTCACCCAACCCATGGATTTACCCTCCCCTTAGGGAAAGCAGGTGAATAGGTACCTGGTTTTAGATGGGGTGTGTATATGTTTGTTGAGTGTACCTGGCAAGTTGCATCAGAGAGTGCTGATGGAGAGAGCAGCAACATGCACAGAGCTTCAGCTTGGGGAAAACAATGCTCTCTCAGGAATGGTAGAGGGTGTGTGGATCAGGTGTCCACGCTAGAGAATGAGTGCAAGAAAAACCTGAAGAACCTGGATTTGCATGTGGCATCTATGGATCTAGAGAACTAAATGATAGGGTTGACAGAGAAGCTTCTTGGAAAATGTTTTGAATACATGATGTGGCAGGAAAGCTGCTAGAGGCAGTGAAGAGTCTGTATAAAGAGAGTAAGGCATGTGCATAAACAGGAGATAACATAAAGACTTTTCAGGTAAGGGTTGGCCCATGGCGGGGGCATATATTATTGTTATTATGAGGGTTAGGGAAAATGATTTGGTAAACAGAGAAGAGGTAGTAAAAGCTTTGCGGAAGATGAAAGCTGGCAAGGCAGCAGGTTTGGAAGGTATTGCAGTGGAATTTATTAAAAAAGGGGGTGACTGTATTGTTGACTGGTTGGTAAGGTTATTTGATGTATGTATGATTCATGGTGAGGTGCCTCAGGATTGGCAGAATGCTTGCATAGTGCCATTGTACAAAGGAAAAGGGGATAAGAGTGAGTGCTCAAATTACAGAGGTATAAGTTTGTTGAGTATTCCTGGTAAATTATATGGGAGGGTATTGATTGAGAGGGTGAAGGCATGTACAGAGCATCAGATTGGGGAAGAGCAGTGTGGTTTCAGAAGTGGTAGAGGATGTGTGCTGTTTGCTTTGAAGAATGTATGTGAGAAATACTTAGAAAAGCAAATGGATTTGTATGTAGCATTTATGGATCTGGAGAAGGCATATGATAGAGTTGATAGAGATGCTCTGTGGAAGGTATTAAGAATATATGGTGTGGGAGGCAAGTTGTTAGAAGCAGTGAAAAGATTTTATCGAGGATGTAAGGCCTGTGTACGTGTAGGAAGAGAGGAAAGTGATTGGTTCTCAGTGAATGTAGGTTTGCAGCAGGGGTGTGTGATGTCTCCATGGTTGTTTAATTTGTTTATGGATGGAGTTACTAGGGAGGTGAATGCAAGAGTTTTGGAAAGGGGCAAGTATGCAGTCTGTTGTGGATGAGAGAGCTTGGGAAGTGAGTCAGTTGTTGTTCGCTGATGATACAGCGCTGGTGGCTGATTCATGTGAGAAACTGCAGAAGCTAGTGACTGAGTTTGGTAAAGTGTGTGAAAGAAGAAAGTTGAGGGTAAATGTGAATAAGAGCAAGGTTATTAGGTACAGTAGGGTTGAGGGTCAAGTAGATTGGGAGGTAAGTTTGAATGGAGAAAAACTGGAGGAAGTGAAGTGTTTTAGATATCTGGGAGTGGATGTGGCAGCGGATGCAACCATGGAAGCAGAAGTGAATCATAGGGTGGGGGAGGGGGCAAAAATTCTGGGAGCCTTGAAGAATGTTTGGAAGTTGAGAACATTATCTCGGAAAGCAAAAATGGGTATGTTTCAAGGAATAGTGGTTCCAACAATGTTGTATGGTTGCGAGGCATGGGCTGTGGATAGAGTTGTGTGCAAGAGGGTGGATGTGCTGGAAATGAGATGTTTGAGGACAATATGTGGTGTGAGGTGGTTTGATCGAGTAAGTAATGTAAGGGTAAGAGAGATGTGTGGAAATAAAAAGAGTGTGGTTGAGAGAGCAGAAGAGGGTGTTTTGAAAAGGTTTGGTCACATGGAGAGAATGAGTGAGGAAAGATTGACCAAGAGGATATATGTGTCAGAGTTGGAGGGAATGAGGAGAAGTGGGAGACCAAATTGGAGGTGGAAAGATGGAGTGAAAAAGATTTTGAGTGATCGGGGCCTGAACATGCAGGAGGGTGAAAGGTGTGCAAGGAATAGAGTGAATTGGAACGATGTGGTATACCGGGGTCGACATGCTGTCAATGGATTGAACCAGGGCATGTGAAGCGTCTGGGGTAAACCATGGAAAGTTGTGTGGGGCCTGGATGTGGAAAGGGAGCTGTGGTTTCGGTGCATTATTACATGACAGATAGAGACTGAGTGTAAACGAATGGGGCCTTTGTTGTCTTTTCCTAGCGCTACCTCACACACATGAGGGGGAAGGGGGGTTGTTATTCCATGTGTGGCGGGGTGGCGATGGGGATAGGGGAGTAAGAATACTTCCCACGCATTCCTCACGTGTTGTAGAAGGCGACTAAAGGGGACGGGAGCGGGGGGCCAGAAACCCTCCCCTCCTTGTATTTTGACTTTCTAAAAGGGGAAACAGAAGAAGGAGTCACGCGGGGAGTGCTCATCCCCCTCGAAGGCTCAGATTGGGGTGTCTAAATGTATGTGGACGTAACAAAGATGAGAAAAAAGGAGAGATAGGTAGTAGGTTTGAGGAAAGGAACCTGGATGTTTTGGCCCTGAGTGAAATGAAGCTCAAGGGTAAATGGGGAGAGTGGTTTGGGAATGTCTTGGGAGTACAGTCAGGGGTTAGTGAGAGGACAAGAGCAAGGGAAGGAGTAGCACTACTCTTGAAACAGGAGTGGTGGGAGTATGTGATAGAGTGTAAGAATGTAAATTCTAGATTGATATGGGTAAAACTGAAACTTGATGGAGAGAGATGGGTGCATATGCACCTGGGCATGAGAAGAAAGATCATGAGAGGCAAGTGTTTTGGGAGCAGCTGAGTGAGTGTGTTAGTGGTTTTGATGCACAAGACCGGGTTATAGTGACGGGTGATTTGAATGCAAAGGTGAGTAATGTGGCAGTTGAGGGAATAATTGGTATACATGGGGTGTTCAGTGTTGTAAATGGAAATGGTGAAGTGCTTGTAGAGTTATGTGCTGAAAAAGGACTGGTGATTGGGAATACCTGGTTTAAAAAGCAAGATATACATAAGTATACGTATGTAAGTAGGAGAGATGGCCAGAGAGCGTAATTGGATTTCATGTTAATTGATAGGTGCGCGAAAGAGAGACTTTTGGATGTTAATG
The DNA here is from genome assembly GCF_036320965.1 of Panulirus ornatus. Classification (NCBI taxonomy): domain Eukaryota; kingdom Metazoa; phylum Arthropoda; class Malacostraca; order Decapoda; family Palinuridae; genus Panulirus; species Panulirus ornatus. The sequence continues at coordinate 42,039,967 of NC_092224.1, forward strand.
TGCTGAGAGGTGCAACTGTAGGGATGTCTGATCATTATCTTGTGGAGGCGAAGGTGAAGATTTGTATGGGTTTTCAGAAAAGAAGAGAGAATTTTGGGGTGAAGAGAGTGGTGAGAGTGAGTGAGCTTGGGAAGGAGACTTGTGTGAGGAAGTACCAGGAGAGACTGAGTACATAATGGAAAAGGGTGAGAACAAAAGAGGTAAGGGGAGTGGGGGAGGAATGGGATGTATTTAGGGAAGCAGTGATGGCTTGCGCAAAACATGCTTGTGGCATGATAAGCGTGGGAGGTGGGTTGATTTAAAAGGGTAGTGAGTGGTGGGATGAAGAAGTAAGATTATTAGTGAAAGAGAAGAGAGAGGCATTTGGGCGATTTTTGCAGGGAAAAAGTGCAAATGAGTGGGAGATGTATAAAAGAAAGAGGCAGGAGGTCAAGAGAAAGGTGCAAGAGGTGAAAAAGAGGGTAAATGGGAGTTGGGGTGAGAGAGTATCAGTAAATTTTAGGGAAAATAAAAAGATGTTTTGTAAGGAGGTAAATAAAGTGTGTAAGACAAGGGAGCAAATGGGAACTTCAGTGAAGGGGGCAAATGGGGAGGTGATAACAAGTAGTGGTGATGTGAGAAGGAAATGGAGTGAGTATTTTGAAGGTTTGTTGAATGTGTTTGATGATAGAGTGGCAGATATAGGGTGTTTTTGTCGAGGTGGTGTGCAAAGTGAGAGGGTTAGGGAAAATGATTTGGTAAATAGAGAAGAGGTAGTAAAAGCTTTGCGGAAGATGAATGCCGGCAAGGCAATGGGTTTGGATGGTATTGCAGTGGAATTTATTAAAAAAAGGGGGTGACTGTATTGTTGACTGGTTGGTAAGGTTATTTAATGTATGTATGATTCATGGTGATGTGCCTGAGGATTGGCGGAATGCTTGCATAGTGCCATTGTACAAAGGCAAAGCGGATAAGAGTGAGTGCTCAAATTACAGAGGTATAAGTTTGTTGAGTATTCCTGGTAAATTATATGGGAGGGTATAGATTGAGAGAGTGAAGGCAAGTACAGAGCATCAGATTGGGGAAGAGCAGTGTGGTTTCATAAGTGGTAGAGGATGTGTGGATCAGGTGTTTGCCTTGGAGAATGTATGTGAGAAATACTTAGAAAAGCAAATGGATTTGTATGTTGCATTTATGGATCTGGAGAAGGCATATGATAGAGGTGATAGAGATGCTCTGTGGAAGGTATTAAGAATATATGGTGTGGGAGGCAAGTTGTTAGAAGTAGTGAAAAGTTTTTATCGAGGATGTAAGGCATGTGCATGTGTAGGAAGAGAGGAAAGTGATTGGTTCTCAGTGAATGTAGGTTTGCAGCAGGGGTGTGTGATGTCTCCATGGTTGTTTGATTTGTTTATGGATGGGGTTGTTAGGGAGGTGAATGCAAGAGTTTTGGAAAGAGGGGCAAGTATGCAGTCTGTTGTGGATGAGAGAGCTTGGGAAGTAAGTCAGTTGTTGTTCGCTGATGATACAGCGCTGGTGGCTGATTCATGTGAGAAACTACAGAAGCTGGTGACTGAGTTTGGTAAAGTGTGTGAAAGAAGAAAGTTATGAGAAAATGTGAATAAGAGCAAGGTTATTAGGTACAGTAGGGTTGAGGGTCAAGTCAATTGGGAGGTAAGTTTGAATGGAGAAAAACTGGAGGAAGTAAAGTGTTTTAGATATCTGGGAGTGGATTTGGCTGCGGATGGAACCATGGAAGCAGAAGTGACTCATATGGTGGGGGAGGGGGCGAAAATTCTGGGAGCCTTGAAGAATGTTTGGAAGTCGAGAACATTATCTTGAAAAGCAAAAATGGGTATGTTTGAAGGAATAGTGGTTCCAACAATGTTGTATGGTTGTGAGGCATGGGCTATGGATAGAGTTGTGCACAGGAGGGTGGATGTGCTGGAAATGAGATGTTTGAGGACAATATGTGGTGTGAGGTGGTTTGATCGAGTAAGTAATGTAAGGGTAAGAGAGTTGTATGGAAATAAAAAGAGTGTGGTTGAGAGAGCAGAAGAGGGTGTTTTGAAATGGTTTGGTCACTTGGAGAGAATGAGTGAGGGAAGATTGACCAAGAGGATATATGTGTCAGAGTTGGAGAGAACGAGGAGAAGTGGGAGACCAAATTGGAGGTGGAAAGATGGAGTGAAAAAGATTTTGAGTGATCGGGGCCTGAACATGCAGGAGGGTGAAAGGCGTGCAAGGAATAGAGTGAATTGGAACGATGTGGTATACCGGGGTCGACGTGCTGTCAATGGATTGAACCAGGGCATGTGAAGCGTCTGGGGTAAACCATGGAAAGTTGTGTGGGGCCTGGATGTGGAAAGGGAGCTGTGGTTTCGGTGTATTATTACATGACAGCTAGAGACTGAATGTGAACGAATGGGGCCTTTGTTGTCTTTTCCTAGCACTACCTCGCACACATGAGGGGGTAGGGGGTTGTTATTCCATGTGTGGCGAGGTGGTGATGGGAATAAATAAAGGCAGACTATGAATTATGTACATGTTTATATATGTATATGTCTGTATAGGTATGTATATTTGCGTGTGTGGACGTGTATGTATATACATGTGTATGTGGGTGGGTTGGGCCATTCTTTCGTCTGTTTCCTTGCGCTACCTCGCTAACACGGGAGACAGCGACAAAGCAGAATAAAAAAAAGATATAATATATATGTAGATGAAATGAGATGTTTGAGGACAATGTGTGGTGTGAGGTGGTTTGATCGAGTAAGTAATGTAAGGGTAAGAGAGATGTGTGGAAATAAAAAGAGCGTGGTTAAGAGAGCAGAAGAGGGTGTTTCGAAATGGTTTGGGCACATGGAGAGTATGAGTGAGGAAAGATTGACCAAGAGGATATATGTGTCGGAGGTGGAGGGAATGAGGAGAAGTGGGAGACCAAATTGGAGGTGGAAAGATGGAGTGAAAAAGATTTTGAGTGTTCGGGGCCTGAACATGCAGGAGGGTGAAAGGCATGCAAGGAATAGAGTGAATTGGATCGATGTGGTATACCGGGGTTGACGTGTTGTCAGTGGATTGAATCAGGGCATGTGAAGCGTCTGGGCTAAACCATGGAAAGTTGTGTGGGGTCTGGATGTGGAAAGGGAGCTGTGGTTTCGGGCATTATTGCATGACAGCTAGAGACTGAGTGTGAACAAATGGGGCCTTTGTTGTCTTTTCCTAGTGCTACCTCGCACACATGAGGGGGGAGGGGGATGGTATTCCATGTGTGGCGAGGTGGCGATGGGAATGAATAAAGGCAGTGTGAATTGTGTGCATGGGTATATATGTATATTTCTGTGTGTGTATATATATGTGTACATTGAGATGTATAGGTATGTATATTTGCGTGTGTGGACGTGTATGTATATTCATTGTGTATGGGGGTGGGTTGGGCCATATCTTTGGTCTGTTTCCTTGTGCTACCTCGCAAATGCGGGAGACAGCGACAAAGCAAAAAAAAAAAAAAATGTCTGTGTGTGTATATATATATGTATACATTGAGATGTATAAGTATGTATATTTGCGTGTGTGGACATGTATGTATTTACATGTGTATGTGGGTGGGTTGGGCCATTCTTTCGTCTGTTTCCTTGTGCTACCTCGCTAACATGGGAGACAGCGACAAAGCAAAATGAATAGATAAATTAAGGAATGATTTTTATTATTATTTTTTTTTTTATTAGACTTTGACGCTGTCTCCTACATTAGCAGGGTAGTGCCAGGAAACAGACGAAAGAAATGGCCCAACCCACCCACATACCTCATGTATATACATAAATGCCCACACACACACACACATATACATACATATGCATTTCAACGTATACATACATATACATACACAAACTTATACATATGTACACATGTACATATTGATACATGCTGACTTCATCCATTCCTGCCACCACCCCACCACACATGAAATGACTCCCCCCTCCCCCTGCATGCACGCGAGGTAGTGCAAGCAAACGACAACAAAGGCCACATTCGTTCACACTCAGTCTCTAGCTGTCATGTGTAATGCACCGAAACCACAGCTCCCTTTCCACATCCAGGCCCCATGAAACTTTCCATGGTTTGCCCCAGATGCTTCACATTCCCTGGTTGAATCCATTGACAGCATGTCGACCCCGGTATACCACATCGTTCCAATTCCCTCTATTCCTTGCATGCCTTTCACCCGCCTGTATGATCAAGCCACGATCACTCAAAATCTTTTTCACTCCATCCTTCCACCTCCAATTCGGTCTCCCACTTCTCGTTCCCTCCACCTCTGACACATATATCCTCGTTGTCAATCTTTCCTCACTCATTCTCTCCATGTTACCAAACCATTTCAATACTCCCTCTTCTGCTTTCTCAACCACACTCTTTTTATTACTACACATCTCTCTTACCCTTTCATTACTTAATCAAACCACCTCACACCACATATTGTCCTCACACATCTCATTTCCAACACATCCACCCTCCTCCACACAACCTTATCTATTGCCCATGCTTAGCAACCATATAGCATTGTTAGAACCACTATTCCTTCAAACATACCCATTTTTGCTCCCTGAGATAATGTTCTCAACTTCCACACATTCTTCAATGCTTCTAGAACTTTCACCTCCTCCCCCACCCTGTGACTCACTCCCGCTTCCATGGTTCCATCCGCTGCCAAATCCACTCCCAGAGATCTAAAACACTTCACTTCTTCCAGTTTTTCTCCATTCAAACTTACCTCCCAATTTTCTTGTCCCTTAAACCTACTGAACCTAATAACCTTGCTCTTATTCACACACTTTACCAAACTCAGTCACCAACTTCTGCAGTTTCTCACCCTAATCAGCCACCAGCACTGTATTATCAGTGAACAACAACTGACTCACTTCCCAAACCCTCTCATCCACAACAGACTGCATACTTGCCCCTCTCTCCAAAACTCTTGCATTTACCTCCTTAACAACCCCATCCATAAACAAATTAAACAACCATGGAGACATCACACACCCCTGCTGCAAACTGACATTCTCTGGGAACCACTCACTTTCCTCTCCTCCTACTTGTACACATGCCTTACATCCTCAATAAAAACTCACTGCTTCTAGCAACTTACCTCACACACTGTATTCTCTTAATACCTTCCACAAAGCATCTCTATCAACTCTGTCATATGCCTTCTCCAGATCCATAAATGCTACATTCAGATCCATCTGCTTTTCTAAGTATTTCTCACATACATTCTTCATTATTATCATAATGACCAAATTGGAGGTGGAAAGATGGAGTGAAAAAGATTTTGAGTGATTGGGGCCTGAATATGCAGGAGGGTGAAAGGCGTGCAAGGAATAGAGTGAATTGGATCGATGTGGTATACCGGGGTCGACGTGCTGTCAATGGATTGAATCTGGGCATGTGAAGCGTCTGGGGTAAACCATGGAAAGTTCTGTGGGGCTAGGATGTGGAAAGGGAGCTGTTGTTTCAGGCATTATTGCATGACAGCTAGAGACTGAGTGTGAACGAATGGGGCCTTTGTTGTCTTTTCCTAGCGCTACCTCGCACACATGAGGGGGATGTTATTCCATGTGTGGCGAGGTGGCGATGGGAATGAATAAAGGCAGACAGTGTGAATTGTGTGCATGTGTATATATGTATATGTCTGTGTGTGTATATATATGTGTACATTGAGATGTATAGGTATGTATATTTGCGTGTGGGGACGTGTATGTATATACATGTGTATAGGGGTGGGTTGGGCCATTTCTTTCGTCTGTTTCCTTGCGCTATCTCGCAAACGCGGGAGACAGCGACAAAGCAAAATAAAATAAAATAAATAGATAATTATTATTATTATTATTATTATTATTACTATTATTATTATTATTATTGTTGTTATTATTATTTTTATCATTGTTATTATGATTATTATTATTATTATCATCATCATCATCATCATCATCATCATCATCATCATCATCATTATTTATCATTATTATTTTTGTACTTGATTGCCTTCTCCTGCATTAGTGAGGTTGTGCCCGGAATAGACTAAGAAAGACTGTATCTGCTCATGTTTGTTCTCTAGCTGTAATCTGTGATGAACCAAAACCACGGCTTCCTTTCCACACCCAGTTCCCACAAGCGTTTCTATGTTTACCCCAGATACTTCACATGCTCTGTTTCAGTCCATTAACAGTATTTTGACTCCTATACCTAACATCATTCTAATTTACTCTCTCCTGTGCTTGCCTTTCACCTTCCTGCATGTTCAGGGCTTGATTGCTCATAATGTTTCACTCCATCCTTCCATGTAGAGTTTGGTCTGCCTATTCTCCTTGTTCCCTCCTTTTCTGACACATATATCCTCTTTTTCCATTCTGTACTCAGTCTCTCCTGGTACTTCCTCACACAAGTCTCCTTCCCAAGCTCACTCACTCTCACCACCCTCTTCACCCCAACATTCACTCTTCTTTTCTGAAAACCCATACAAATCTTCACCTTAGCCTCCACAAGATAATGATCAGACATCGCTCCAGTTGCACCTCTCAGCACATTAACATCCAAAAGTCTCTCTTTCACGCGCCTGTCAATTAACACATGATCCAATAACGCTCTCTGGCCATCTCTCCTACTTACATACGTATACTTATGTATATCTCGATTTTTAAACCAGGTATTCCCAATCACCAGTCCTTTTTCAGCACATAAATCTACAAGCTCTTCACCATTTCCATTTACAACACTGAACACCCCATGCATACCAATTATTCCCTCAACTGCCACATTACTCACCTTTGCATTCAAATCACCCATCACTATAACCTGGTCTCGTGCATCAAAACCACTAACACACTCATTCAGCTGCTCCCAAAACACTTGCCTCTCATGATCTTTCTTCTCATGCCCAGGTGCATATGCACCAATAATCACCCATCTCTCTCCATCAACTTTCAGTTTTACCCATATTAATCGAGAATTTACTTTCTTACATTCTATCACATACTCCCACAACTCCTGTTTCAGGAGTAGTGCTACTCCTTCCCTTGCTCTTGTCCTCTCACTAACCCCTGACTTTACTCCCAAGACATTCCCAAACCACTCTTCCCCTTTACCCTTGAGCTTCGTTTCACTCAGAGCCAAAACATCCAGGTTCCTTTCCTCAAACATACTACCTATCTCTCCTTTTTTCACATTTTGGTTACATCCACACACATTTAGACACCCCAATCTGAGCCTTCAAGGAGGATGAGCACTCCCCGCGTGACTCCTTCTGTTTCCCATTTTAGAAAGTTAAAAAAATACAAGGAGGGGAGGATTTCCGGCCCCCCGTTCCTGTCCCCTCCAGTCGCCTTCTACGACACGCGAGGAATGCGTGGGAAGCGTTCTTTCACCACTATCCCCAGGGATAATATATATATACATACATATATATATATACATACGCATACATACGCACATATACACACACACACACTCACATATACATATATATACATATGAAAAATGTAAGAAATAATTTAGAAAACTGAAACTTCTAGCTTGAAATGAAATGAAAAAATGAATGTCACATAATGGTTCAACCTCTGGCTATGGAAAAGGGAAATGTATAATTTATTTACACAAACATCAATAGTGTTCTCATCAATTTAACCACTGTATCAATAAGCTTCAATGTCTAAGCTACATTTTTTCCAATTTCACTGGAAGTAAGGGGAGTGGGGGAGGAATGGGATGTATTTAGGGAATCAGTGATGGATTGCGCAAAAGATGCTTGTGGCATGAGAAGAGTGGGAGGTGGGTTGATTAGAAAGGGTAGTGAGTGGTGGGATGAAGAAGTAAGATTATTAGTGAAAGAGAAGAGAGAGGCATTTGGACGATTTTTGCAGGGAAAAAATGTAATTGAGTGGGAGATGTATAAAAGAAAGAGACAGGAGGTCAAGAGAAAGGTGCAAGAGGTGAAAAAGAGGGCAAATGAGAGTTGGGGTGAGAGAGTATCATTAAATTTTAGGGGGAATAAAATGATGTTCTGGAAGGAGGTAAATAAAGTGCGTAAGACAAGGGAGCAAATGGGAACTTCAGTGTAGGGCGCAAATGGGGAGGTGATAACAAGTAGTGGTGATGTGAGAAGGAGATGGAGTGAGTATTTTGAAGGTTTGTTGAATGTGTTTGATGATAGAGTGGCAGATATAGTGTGTTTTGGTCGAGGTGGTGTGCAAAGTGAGAGGGTTAGGGAAAATGATTTGGTAAACAGAGAAGAGGTAGTAAAAGCTTTGCGGAAGATGAAAGCCGGCAAGGCAGCAGGTTTGGATGGTATTGCAGTGGAATTTATTAAAAAAGGGGGTGACTGTATTATTGACTGGTTGGTAAGGTTATTTAATGTATGTATGACTCATGGTGAGGTGCCTGAGGATTGGCGGAATGCGTGCATAGTGCCATTGTACAAAGGCAAAGGGGATAAGAGTGAGTGCTCAAATTACAGAGGTATAAGTTTGTTGAGTATTCCTGGTAAATTATATGGGAGGGTATTGATTGAGAGGGTGAAGGCATGTACAGAGCATCAGATTGGGGAAGAGCAGTGTGTTTTCAGAAGTCGTAGAGGATGCGTGGATCAGGTGTTTGCTTTGAAGAATGTATGTGAGAAATACTTAGAAAAGCAAATGGATTTGTATGTAGCATTTATGGATCTGGAGAAGGCATATGATAGAGTTGATAGAGATGCTCTGTGGAAGGTATTAAGAATATATGGTGTGGGAGGCAAGTTGTTAGAAGCAGTGAAAAGTTTTTATCGAGGATGTAAGGCATGTGTACGTGTAGGAAGAGAGGAAAGTGATTGGTTCTCAGTGAATGTAGGTTTGCGGCAGGGGTGTGTGATGTCTCCATGGTTGTTTAATTTGTTTATGGATGGGGTTGTTAGGGAGGTGAATGCAAGAGTTTTGGAAAGAGGGGCAAGTATGAAGTCTGTTGGGGAGGAGAGAGCTTGGGAAGTGAGTCAGTTGTTGTTCGCTGATGATACAGCGCTGGTGGCTGATTCATGTGAGAAACTGCAGAAGCTGGTGACTGAGTTTGGTAAAGTGTGTGAAAGAAGAAAGTTAAGAGTAAATGTGAATAAGAGCAAGGTTATTAGGTACAGTAGGGTTGGGGGTCAAGTCAGTTGGGAGGGGGGTTTGAATGGAGAAAAACTGGAGGAAGTGGGGTGTTTTAGATATCTGGGAGTGGATCTGGCAGTGGATGGAACCAAGGAAGCGGAGGTGGATCATAGGGTGGGGGAAGGAGCGAAAATTCTGGGAGCCTTGAAGAATGTGTGGAAGTCGAGAACATTATCTCGGAAAGCAAAAATGGGTATGTTTGAAGGAATAGTGGTTCCAACAATGTTGTATGGTTGCGAGGCGTGGGCTATGGATATAGTTGTGCGCAGGAGGATGGATGTGCTGGAAATGAGATGTTTGAGAACAATGTGTGGTGTGAGGTGGTTTGATCGAGTAAGTAACGTAAGGGTAAGAGAGATGTGTGGAAATAAAAAGAGCGTGGTTGAGAGAGCAGAAGAGGGTGTTTTGAAGTGGTTTGGGCACGTGGAAAGAATGAGTGAGGAAAGATTGACCAAGAGGATATATGTGTCGGAGGTGGAGGGAACGGGGAGAAGTAGGAGACCAAATTGGAGGTGGAAAGATGGAGTGAAAAAGATTTTGTGTGATCAGGGCCTGAACATGCAGGAGGGTGAAAGGAGGGCAAGGAATAGAGTGAATTGGATGGATGTGGTATACCGGGGTTGATGTGCTGTCAGTGGATTGAATCAGGGCATGTGAAGCGTCTGGGGTAAACCATGGAAAGCTGTGTAGGTATGTATGTTTGTGTGTGTGGACGTATGTATATACATGTGTATGGGGGTGGGTTGGGCCATTTCTTTCGTCTGTTTCCTTGCGCTACCTCGCAAACGCGGGAGACAGCGACAAAGCAAAAAAAAAAAATAAATAAAAATATCCTCTTTGTCAGCCTTCACTCACTCATTCTCTATATGTCCAAGCCATTTCAGCACACCTTCATCTTTCTCAGTGAAACTCTTTTTAATATACTTCTCTCTTACCCTTCCATTACTTACTTGATCAAACCATTTTACGTAGCAAATTGTCCTCAAACATTTCATTTTTCACACATCTGCCTTGCTCACCAAAACCATATCTATAGCCACCATATAATATTGTTTTGATTGCTGTACCTTTAAACATACCCAGTTTTGTCCTCCCAAATAACATTCTCTTTTTCCACACATTCTTCAGTACTCCCAGAACCTTTTGCTCCATCACCCACCCTCTGACTAATTTCATCTTCCATGATTCCATTCACTCCCATGTCAACTTCCATGTATCTAAACCACTTCATTTCCAAGTTTTTACATTCAAACTGACACCCCATCTAATCTGTCCCACAATGCTAATAAACGTAACATCATTGCTTGTATTCACATTTACCCTCAACTTCTTCCTTTCACACTCTCTTCCAAACTTAGTCACCAGCTTTTGCAGTTTCTCAATCAGATATGCCACCAGTGCATCATCATCAGCAAATAACAATTGATTCACTTCCCAGGCCCTCTCAACCCCACAGAATGCCTACTTGCCCCTCTCTTCAAACTCTTGCATCTACCTTCCTCACCACCCCATTCATAAACAAAATGGACAGTCATGGTGATGTCACACACCCCTGCTGCAAACCAACCTTCACTTGGAACCGTTCACTCTCTTCTCTCTTTACTTGTACACATACCTTACAACCTTGATAAAAACTTCTCACTACTTCTAGCAACTCTCCTCCCACACCATATATTCTCAAACCTTTCTTAAGGCATTTCTGTCGACCCTATTGTATACTTTCTCCACGTCCATAGATGCTACACACAAATCCGTTTGTTCTCTCAGTTTTTCTCACACATATTCATTAAAGGAAGCACATGACCCACACATCCTTTACCACTTTTGAAACCACATGGCTCCTCCCCAGTCTGATGCTTTGCACCTGCCTTAACCCTCTCAATTAACACCCTCCCACACAACTTACCACAAACACTCAACGCTTTTGTACCTTTGTAGTTTGAATACTTACATTTATCCCCCTTGCCTTTATACAGTGGCTCTATATATGCATGCTGTCAATCCTCAGGCACCTCACCATGATCCATACATACATTGAAAAATCCTTATCAAACATTCAACAACACTACCTTTCTTAATAAATCCAACTGCAGTACCATCCACTCCAGCTGCCTCGTAACATTTCATCATAAAAGGCTTTCACCACCTCTTCATTCTTCACCAAACCACTCTCTACAACTCTCTCACTTCACATAAATCCTGACCCAGACACCCTACATATGCCACCTTATCCTCAAACACATTTAACAGTCCCACAAAATTTTAATTCCATCTCCTCCTCACTTCGTCACTACCTGTTGCCATGTTACCACTTCCTCTTCTTCCCTTTTCACCAGTGTTCCTGTTTATTCCCATACTTTTTTCACGTTATTAACCTCCTTCCAAAATATCTTATTCTCCCTAAAGTTTACTGATGCTCATTTACCCCAACTCTCATCTGGTTTTATATTATTCTATCATTTTTGTTATTATTATCATTATTTTTATCATTATTATATTACATATTATACTTGATCACTGTCTCCCTCGTCAGCGAGGTAGCATTAGGAAACAGACTAAGAAAGACCCATATATTCATAAATACATACATACATACATACATACATGCCCCTACACATACATATACATGCATATACATATCAACATATACACATATACATACACATACACATCCATAGACATATATACACATGTACATACTCATACTAACTTGCCTTCATCCATTCCTAGTGCCACCCAACCCCACAGGAAATAGTATCACCAACCATTCTATCAGCAAGGTAGTGCCAGGAAAACAAAGATGGCTGCATTTATTCACACTCACTCTCTAGCTGTCATATGCAATGCACCAGAACAACAACTCCTTGTCCACATCCAGGCCATACAGACCTTTCCATGGTTTACCCTAGACGTTTCACTTACTCTAGTTCAGTCCATTGGCAGCATGTCAACCCTGGTATACCACATTATTTCAATTCATTCTTTTCCTTGCATGCCTCTCATCCTTCTGATCGCTTAAAATCTTTTTCACTCCATCTTCCACCTCCAATTTGGTCTCCTGCATCTCTATGTTCCCTCCACCTCTGACACATATATCCTTTTTGTCAACCTTTCCTCACTCTTTTTTTTCCATATATCCAAACTATTCCTGCACCTTATTCTGCTCTCTCAACCACATTCTTTTTATTACCACACATCTCTCTTACTCTTTCATTACTTACTCGATCAAACCACCTAGCACCACACATTGTCCTCAAACATTTCATTTCCAACACATCCACCCTCCTCCATACAACCCTATCTATAGCCCATGCCTCACATGAGACTACTATTCCTTCAAACACATCCATTTTTGTTCTGAGGTAACATTCTCTCATCCCACACATTCTTCATCACTCCCATAACCTTTGCCCCCTCTCCTACCCTATGACTCACTTCCACTTCCATGGTTCATTTGCTGCTAAGTCCATGTCGAGATATCTAAAACACTTCACTTCATACAATTACTCTCCATTCAGACTCACACCAACTAACTTGTCCCTTAAACCCTGCTGAATCTAATAACCTTGCTTTTATTCACACTTACTCTCAGCTTTCTCCTCTGCTTTTATTCACACTTACTCTCAACTTTCTCCTCTAACTTACTTTTCCAAACTCAGTCACCAACTTCTGCAGTTTCTCACTCACATCAGCCACCAGCACTGTATTATTGGCGAACAACTAACTCAAATCACAGGCCCTCTCATCCACAACAGACTGCATACTTGTCCCTCTCCAAAACTAATGCATTCACCTCCCTAACCACCCCATCCATAGACAAATTAAACAACCATGGTGATATCACATACCCCTACCACAGACCAACCTTCACTGGGAACCAATCACTCTCCTCTCCTCCTGCTCGTTCACTTGCCTTACACCCTTGATAAAAACTTCTCTGCTTCTAGCAGCTTACCTCCCACACTCTATACTCTTAAGATGTTCCACAAAGCATCTCTGTCATCCCTGTAATATGCCTTCTCCAGATCCATAGATAACACATACAAATCTGTCTGTTTCTCATAGTATTTCTCTTAACACATTCTTCAAAGTAAACACCTGACCCACACATCTTCTACCACTTATGAAACCACATTGCTTCTCCCCAATCTGATGCTCAGTACATGCCTTCACCCTCTCAGTCAGTGCCCTCCCATACAATTTTCCAGGAATACTCTATAAACTTATACCTCTGTAGTTTGAACATTCATCTTTATACCTTTTGCCTTTGTACAGTGGCACTATACTTACATTCTGTCAATCCTCAGGCACTTCACCATGATCCATACATACACTGAATATCTTTACCAACTAATCAACAACACAGTCTAATATGCCCACCTCCCACCTTTCTCATCCCAAATGCTTCTCTCGCACATGCCATCACTGTTTCCCTAAATATTTCTCATTCCTCCCCCATTCTCCTCATATCATTTGCTCTTCCCTTTTCCCATTCTATCCTCAATCTCTCCTAATACTTCCTCACACAAGTCTCCTTTTCAAGCTCACTTACTCTCACCACTCTCTTCTCCCCGACATTCTCTCTTCTTTTTTGAAAACCCCTACAAATCTTCACCTTCGCCATCACAAAATAATGATCAGGCAAGCCACCAGCTGCTTCCAAAAGTCTCTCTTTTACATTCCTATCAATTAACACAGAATCTAATAACGCCCTTTGACTATCTAAATCTAATAAATATGTATACTTTTGTATATCTCTATTTCAAGCCAGATATTCCTAGTCAGCACACAAATCCACAAGCTCTTCACCATTTCCATTCACAACACTGAATACCCCATATACACCAATTATTCCCTCAACTGCCACATTACTCACCATCTCATTCAAATCACCCATCAATATAAACCAGTCTCATGCTTCAAATCTGCTGATACACTCACTCAGCTGTTCCCAAAACACTTGCATAAGCACCAATGATCACCCCTCTCTCTCCATCCATTTTCAGTTTTGCCTACATCAGTCTAGAATCTACTTGCATACATTTTATCCCTGGGGATGGGGAGAAAGAATACTTCCCACGCATTCCTCACGTGTCGTAGAAGGCGACTAAAGGGGATGTTAGCAGGGGGCTAGAAACCCTTCCCTCCTTGTATTTTAACTTTCTGAAAGGGAAAACAGAAGGAGGAGTCACGTGGGGAGTGCTCATCCTCCTCGAAGGCTCAGATTGGGGTGTCTAAATGTGTGTGGATGTAACCACAATGAGAAAAATGGAGAGATAGATAGTATGTTTGAGGAAAGGAACCTGGAGATAGTATGTTTGAGGAAAGGAACCTGGATGTTTTGGCTCTGAGTGAAATGAAGCACAAGGGTAAAGGGGAAGAGTGGTTTGGGAATGTTTTGGGAGTAAAGTCAGGGGTTGGTGAGAGGACAAGAGCAAGGGAAGGAGTAGCACTACTCCTGAAACATGAGTGGTGGGAGTATGTGATAGAGTGTAAGAAAGTAAACTCTAGATTGATATGGGTAAAACAAAGTGGATGGAGAGAGATGGGTGATTATTGGTGCCTATATACCTGGGCATGAGAAGAAAGATCATGAGAGGCAAGTGTTTTGGGAGGAGCTGAGTGAGTGTGTTAATAGTTTTGATGCATGAGACTGGGTTATAGTGATGGATGATTTGAATGGAAAGGTGAGTAATGTGGCAGTTGAGGGAATAATTGGTGTACATGGGGTGTTCAGTGTTGTAAATGAAAATGGTGAAGAGCTTGTAGATTTGTGTGCTGAAAAAGGACTGTTGATAGGGAATACCTTGTTTAGAAAAAGAGATATACATATCCTGAAACAGGAGTGGTGGGAGTATGTGATAGAGTGTAAGAAAGTAAACTCTAGATTGATATGGGTAAAACTGAAAGTTGATGGACAGAGATGGGTGATTATTGGTGCATATGCACCTGGGCATGAGAAGAAAGATCATGAAAGGCAAGTGTTTTGGGAGCAGCTGAATGAGTGTGTTAGTAGGAGAGAGATGGGTGATTATTGGTGCATATGCACCTGGGCATGAGAAGAAAGATCATGAGAGGCAAGTGTTTTGGGAGCAGCTTGATGAGTGTGTTAGTGGTTTTGATGCACGAGACCAGGTTATACTGATGGGTGATTTGAATGCAAAGGTGAGTAATGTGGCAGTTGAGGGAATAATTGGTATACATGGGGTGTTCAGTGTTGTAAATGAAAATGGTGAAGAGCTTGTAGATTTATATGCTGAAAAAGGACTGGTGATTGGGAATACCTGGTTTAAAAAGCGAGATATACATAAGTATACATATGTAAGTAGGAGAGATAGCCAGAGAGCGTTATTGGATTATGTGTTAATTGATGGGTGCGCAAAAGAGAGATTTTTGGATGTTAATGTGCTGAGGGGTGCAACTGGAGGGATAGGTGATCATTATCTTGTGGAGGCGAAGGTGAAGATTTATAGAGGTTTTCTGAAAAGAAGAATGTTGGAGTGAAAAGAGTGGTGAGAGTAAGTGAGCTTGGTAAGGAGACTTGTGTGAGGAAGTACCAGGAGAGACTGAGTACAGAATGGAAAAAGGTGAGAACAAAGGAGGTAAGGGGAGTGGGGGAGGAATGGGATGTATTTAGGGAAGCAGTGATGGCTTGCGCAAAAGATGCTTGTGGCATGAGAAGTGTGGGAGGTGGGCAGATTAGAGAGGGTAGTGAGTGATGGGATGAAGAAGTAATATTATTAGTGAAAGAGAAGAGAGAGGCATTTGGACGATTTTTGCAAGGAAATAATGCAAAAGAGTGGGAGATGTTTAAAAGAAAGAGGCAGGAGGTCAAGAGAAAGGTGCAAGAGGTGAAAAAGAGGGCAAATGAGAGTTGGGGTGAGAGAGTACCATTAAATTCTAGGGAGAATACAAAGATGTTTTGGAAGGAGGTAAATAAAGTGTGTGAGACAAGAGAACAACTGGGGACATCGGTGAAGGGTGCTAATGAGGAGGTGATAATAAGTAGTGGTGATGTGAGAAGGAGATAGAGTGAATTTTTTGAAGGTTTGTTGAATGTGTTAGATGATAGAGTGGCAGATATAGGGTGTTTTGGTTGAGGTGGTGTGCGAAGTGAGAGGGTTAGGGAGAATGATTTGGTAAACAGAGAAGAGGTAGTAAAAGCTTTGCTTAAGATGAAAGCTGGTAAGGCAGTGGGTTTGGATGGTATTTCAGTGGAATTCATTAAAAAAGGGGGTGAGTGTGTTGTTGACTGGTTGGTAAGGATATTTAATGTATGTATGACTCATGGTGAGGTGCCTGAGGATTGGCGGAATGCACTCATAATGCCATTGTACAAAGTCAAAGGTGATAAAGGTGAGTGCTCAAATTACAGAGGTATAAGTTTGTTGAGTATTCCTGGGAAATTATATGGGAGGGTATTGATTGAGAGGGTGAATGCATATACAGAGCATTAGATTGGGGAAGAGCAGTGTGGTTTCAAAAGTGGTGGATGTGTGGATCAGGTGTTTGCTATGAAGAATGTATGTGAGAAGTACTTAGAAAAGCAAATGGATTTGTATGTAGCATTTATGTATCTGGAGAAGGCATATGATAGAGTTAATAGAGATGCTCTGTGGAAGGTATTAAGAATATATGTTGTGGGAGGCAAGCTGCTAGAAGCAGTGAGACGTTTTTGTCGAGGATGTAATGCATGTGTACGAGTAGGAAGAGAGGAAAGTGATTGGTTCTCAGTGAATGTTGGTTTGCGGCAGGGGTGTGTGAGGTTAATGCAAGAGTTTTGGAGAGAGGGCAAGTATGCAGTCTGTTGTGGATGAGAGAGCTTGGAAGTGAGTCAATTGTTTTTCGCTGATGATACAGTGCTGGTGGCTGATTTGGGTGAGAAACTGCAGAAGCTGGTGACTGATTTTGGTAAAGTGTGTGAAAGAAGAAAGCTCAGAGTAAATGTGAATAATAGCAAGGTTATTAGGTACAGTAGGGTTGAGGGACAAGTCAATTGGGAGGTAAGTTTGATTGGATAATAACTGGAGGAAGTTAAATGTTTTAGATATCTGGGAGTGGATTTGGCAGTGGATGGAACCATGGAAGCTGAAGTGAGTCAGAGGGTGGGGGATGGGGCGAAAGTTCTGGGAGCGTTGAAAAATGTGTGGAAGGCGAGAATATTATCTTGGAAAGCAAAAATGGGTATGTTTGAAGGAATTGTTGTTCCAACAATGCTATTTGGTTGCGAGGCAAACCTTTCCATGGTTTACCCCAGATGCTTCACAATCCCTGGTTCAGTCCATTGACAGCACATTGACCCCGGTATACTACATCATTCCAATTCACTGTATTCCTTGCAGACCTTTTACCCTCCTGTATGTTCAGGCCCCAATAGCTCAAAATCTTTTTTCACTCCATCCTTCCACCACCAGTTTTGTCTCCCACTTCTTGTTCCCTCCACCTCTGCCACATATATCCTCTGTCAATCTTTTCTCACTCATTCCCTCCATATGTCCTAACTGTTTCAACACACCCTCTGCTCTCTGAACCATAATACTCCTCATATTTCCACACATCTCTCTTACCCTTACATTACTTACTCGATCAAACCACCTCACACTGCATATTGTCCTCAAACATTTCATTTCCAACACATCCACCCTTCTCCATACAACCCTATCTATAGCACATGTCTCGCAACCATATAGCATTGTTGGAACAACTCTTCCTTCAAACATATCCATCTTTGCTCACTGAGATAAGGTTCTCTTCTTCCACACATTCTTCATCGCTCCAAGAACCTTCACCTCCTCTCTAACCTTGTGACTCACTTCTGCTTCCATCCACTGCTAAGTCCACTCCTAGATATCTAAAACATTTTACTTCTTTCAATTTTTCTCCTTTCAAACTAATATCCCAGTTAACTTGTCCCTCAACCCTACTAAACCTAATGACCTTGTTCTTATTTATATTTACTCTCAACTTTTACCTTTTGCACACTTTCCAGACCCAGTCACCACCCTCTGCAGTTTCTCACACGAATCAGCTACTAAGGCTGTATCTTCGGTGAACAACAACTACCTCACTTCCCAGGCCCTGTCATCCACAACAGACTGCATACTCGTCCCTCTCTCCAAAACTCTTGCATTTACCTCCCTAAGCACCCCATCCATAAGCAAATTAAACAACCATGGAGACATCACACACCCCTGCCGCAGACCAACATTCACTGTTAAACAATCGCTTTCCTCTCCTCCTACTTGTACACATGCCTTACATCCTTGTTAAAAACTTTTCACTGCTTCTAGGAACTTACCTCCCTCACCATATACTCATAAAACCTTCCACAAAGCATCTCTATCAACCCTGTCATATTCTTTCTCCACATCCATGAATGCTACATACAAATCCATTTGTTTATCTAAGTATTTCTCACAAATATTCTTCAAAGCAAACACCTGATCCACACATCCTCTACCACTTCTGAAACCACACTGCTTTTCCCCAATCTAATGCTCTGTACATGCCTTCACCCTCTCAATCAATACCCTCCTACATAATTTCCCAGGAATATTCAACAACCTTATACCTCTGTAGTTTGAGCACTCACCTTTATCCGCTTTGCCTTTATTATTATTTTTATCTTTACTATTATCATCATTTTTTTTATTATATTTTGTCGCTGTATCCCACGTTAGTGAGGTAGCGCAAGGATCCAGACGAAAGAATGGCCCAACCCACCCACATACACATGTATATACATAAATGCCCACACTTGCACATACACATACCTATACATTTCAGCATATACATACATATGCATATGCAGACATTTATTTTATTTATTTATTTCTTTATTTTTTATTTTACTTTGTCACTGTCTCCTGTGATAACAAAGCAGCGCATGGAAACAGACAAAAGAATGGCCCAACCCACCCACATACACATGTATATACATACACGTCCACACACGCAAATATACATACCTATACATCTCAACATAGACATATATATATATATACACACACAGACATATACATATAAACACATGTACGTAATTATATACACATGTACATAATTCATACTACCTGCCTTTATTCATTCTCATTGTCACCCCGCCACACATGAATTAACAACCCACTTCCCCTGCATGTGTGCGAGGTAGCGCTAGGAAAAGACAACAAAGGCCACATTCGTTCACACTCAGTCTCTAGCTGTCATATATAATGCACCAAAACCACAGCTTCCTTTCCACATCCAGGCCCCACAGAACTTTCCATGATTTACCCCAGATGCTTCACATGCCCTGGTTCAATCCATTGACAGCACATCGACCACGTTATAGCACATCATTCCAATTCACTCTATTCCTTGCACATCTTTCACCCTCATGCATGTTCAGGCCCTGATCATTCAAAATCTTTTTCACTCCATCTTTCCACTTCCAATTTGGTCTCCCACTTCTCCTCGTTCCCTCCACCTCTGACACATATATCCTCTTGGTCAATCTTTCCTCGCTCATTCTCTCCATGTGACCAAACCATTTCAAAACACCCTCTTTTACTCTCTCAACCACACTATTTTTATTACGTAAGGGTAAGAGAGATGTGTGGAAATAAAAAGAGCGTGGTTGAGAGAGCAGAAGAGGGTGTTTTGAAATGGTTTGGGCACATGGAGAGAATGAGTGAGGAAAGATTGACCAAGAGGATATATGTGTCGGAGGTGGAGGGAACGAGGAGAAGTAGGAGACCAAATTGGAGGTGGAAAGATGGAGTGAAAAAGATTTTGTGTGATCGGGGCCTGAACATGCAGGAGGGTGAAAGGAGGGCAAGGAATAGAGTGAATTGGAGCGATGTGGTATACCGGGGTTGACGTGCTGTCAGTGGATTGAATCAAGGCATGAGAAGCGTCTGGGGTAAACCATGGAAAGCTGTGTAGGTATGTATATTTGCGTGTGTGGACGTATGTATATACATGTGTATTGGGGTGGGTTGGGCCATTTCTTTCGTCTGTTTCCTTGAGCTACCTCGCAAACGCGGGAGACAGCGACAAAGCAAAAAAAAAAAAAAAAAAAAAATCTCTCTTACCCTATTATTACTTACTCGATCAAACCACCTCACACCACATATTATCCTCAAATATCTCATTTCCAGCACATCCACCCTCCTCTGCACAACTCTATCTATAGCCCACACCGTACAACCATATAACATTGTTGGACCACTATTCCTTCAAACATACCCATTTTTGCTTTCCGAGATAATGTTCTCGACTTTCACACATTCTTCAATGCTCTCAGAACTTTTGCCCCCTCCCCCACCCTATGATTCACTTCCGCTTCCATGGTTCCATCCGCTGCCAAATCCACTCCAAGATATCTAAAACCCTTCACTTCCTCCAGTTTTTCACCGTTCAAACTTACCTCCCAGTTGACTTGCCCCTCAACCCTATTGTACCTCATAACCTTGCTCTTATTTACATTTACTCTCAGCTTTCTTCTTTCACACACTTTACCAAACTCAGTCACCAGCTTCTGCTGTTTCTCACACGAATCAGCCACCAGTGCTGTATCATCAGCGAACAACAACTGACTCGCTTCCCAAGCTCTCTCATCCACAACAGACTGCATACTTGCCCCTCTTTCCAAAACTCTTGCATTCACCTCCTTAACAACCCCATCCATAAATAAATTAAACAACCATGGAGACCTTATGCACCCCTGACGCAAACTAACATTCACTGAGAACCAGTCATTTTCCTCTCTTCCTACCCGTCCACATGCCTTACATCCTCAATAAGAACTTTTCACTGCTTCTAACAACTTGCTTCCCACACCATATATTCTTAATACCTTCCACAGAGTATCTCATCAACTCTATCATATGCCTTCTCCAGATCCATAAATGCTACATACAAATCCATTTGCTTTTCTAAGTATTTCTCACATACATTCTTCAAAGCAAACACCTGATCCACACATCCTTTACCACTTCTGAAACCACACTACTCTTCCCCTGTCTGATGCTCTGTGCATGCCTTCACCCTCTCAATCAATACCCTCCCATCTAATTTCCCAGGAATACTTAATAAACTTATACCTCTGTAATTTGAGCACTCACCTTTAACCCCTTTGCCTTTGTACAGTGGCACTATGCAAGCATTCCACCAATCCTCAGGCACCTCACCATGAGTCATACATACATTAAATAACCTTACCAACCAGTGAACAATACAGTCACCCCTTTTTTAAGTAATTCCACTGCAATACCATCCTAACCCACTGCCATGGTGGCTTTCATCTTCCGCAAAGCTTTAACTACCTCTTCTCTGTTTACCAAATCATTCTCCCCAACCCTCCCACTTTGCACACCACCTCGACCAAAACACCCTATATCCACCACTCTATCATCAAACACATTCAACAAACCTTCAAAGTACTCACTTCATATCCTTCTCACATCACTACTACTTGTTATGACCTCCCCATTACCCCCTTCACTGATGTTCCCATTTGTTCCTTTGTCTTATGCACTTTATATACCTCCTTCCAAAACATCTTTTTATTCTCACTAAAATTTAATGATACTCTCTCACCCCAACTCTCATTTGCCCTCTTTTTCACCTCTTGCACCTTTCTCTTGACCTCCTGCCTCTTTCTTTTGTACATCTCCCAGTTATTTGCTTTATTTCCCTGCAAAAATCGTCCAAATGCCTCTCTCTTTTCTTTCACTAATAATCTTACTTCTTCATCCTACCACTCATTACCCTTTCTGATCTGCCCACCTCCCATGCTTCTCATGCCACAAGCATCTTTAGCGCAAGGTGTCACTGCCTCCCTAAATACATCCCATTCCTTCCTCACTCTACTTGCGTCCTTTGTTCTCACCTTTTTCCATTCTGTACTCAGTCTCTCCTGGTACTTCCTCACACAAGTCTCCTTCCCAAGCTCACTTGCTCTTACCACTCTCTTCACCCCAACATTCCCTCTTCTGAAAACCTCTACAAATCTTCACCTTCGCCTCAACAAGATGATGATCAGACATCCCTGCAGCTGCACCTCTCAGCACATTAACATCCAAAAGTCTCTCTTTCGCATGCCTATCAATTAACACGTAATCCATTAGCACTTTCTGGCCATCTCTCCTACTTACATACATATACTTGTGAATTATTATTTTTTATATATTCTATTATACTTTGTCGCTGTCTCCCGCGTTTGCGAGGTAGCGCAAGGAAACAGACGAAAGAAATGGCCCAACCCCCCCATACACATGTATATACATACGTCCACACACGCAAATATACATACCTACACAGCTTTCCATGGTTTACCCCAGACGCTTCACATGCCTTGATTCAATCCACTGATAGCACATCAACCCCGGTATACCACATCGCTCCAATTCACTCTATTCCTTGCCCTCCTTTCACCCTCTTGCATGTTCAGGCCCTGATCACACAAAATCTTTTTCACTCCATCTTTCCACCTCCAATTTGGTCTCCCTCTTCTCCTCGTTCCCTCCACCTCCGACACATATATCCTCTTGGTCAGTCTTTCCTCACTCATTCTCTCCATGTGCCCAAACCACTTCAAAACACCCTCTTCTGCTCTCTCAACCACGCTCTTTTTATTTCCACACATCTCTCTTACCCTTACATTACTCACTCGATCAAACCACCTCACACCACACATTGTCCTCAAACATCTCATTTCCAGCACATCCATCCTCCTGCGCACAACTCTATCCATAGCCCACGCCTCGCAACCATACAACATTGTTGGAACCACTATTCCTTCAAACATACCCATTTTTGCTTTCCGAGATAATGTTCTCGACTTCCACACATTCTTCAAGGCCCCCAGAATTTTCGCCCCCTCCCCCACCCTATGATCCACTTCCGCTTCCATGGTTCCATCCGCTGCCAGATCCACTCCCAGATATCTAAAACACTTCACTTCCTCCAGTTTTTCTCCATTCAAACTCACCTCCCAATTGACTTGACCCTCAACCCTACTGTACCTAATAACCTTGCTCTTATTCACACTTACTCTTAACTTTCTTCTTCCACACACTTTACCAAACTCAGTCACCAGCTTCTGCAGTTTCTCACATGAATCAGCCACCAGTGCTGTATCATCAGCGAACAACAACTGACTCACTTCCCAAGCTCTCTCCTCCCCAACAGACTTCATACTTGCCCCTCTTTCCAAAACTCTTGCATTTACCTCCCTAACAACCCCATCCATAAACAAATTAAACAACCATGGAGACATCACACACCCCTGCCGCAAACCTACATTCACTGAGAACCAATCACTTTCCTCTCTTCCTACATGTACACATGCCTTACATCCTCGATAAAAACTTTTCACTGCTTCTAACAACTTGCCTCCCACACCATATATTCTTAATACCTTCCACAGAGCATCTCTATCAACTCTATCATATGCCTTCTCCAGATCCATAAATGCTACATACAAATCCATTTGCTTTTCTAAGTATTTCTCACATACATTCTTCAAAGCAAACACCTGATCCACACATCCTCTACCACTTCTGAAACCACACTGCTCTTCCCCAATCTGATGCTCTGTACATGCCTTCACCCTCTCAATCAATACCCTCCCATATAATTTACCAGGAATACTCAACAAACTTATACCTCTGTAATTTGAGCACTCACTCTTATCCCCTTTGCCTTTGTACAATGGCACTATGCACGCATTCCGCCAATCCTCAGGCACCTCACCATGAGTCATACATACATTAAATAACCTTACCAACCAGTCAACAATACAGTCACCCCCTTTTTTTAATAAATTCCACTGCAATACCATCCAAACCTGCTGCCTTGCCGGCTTTCATCTTCCGCAAAGCTTTCACTACCTCTTCTCTGTTTACCAAATCATTTTCCCTAACCCTCTCACTTTGCACACCACCTCGACCAAAACACCCTATATCTGCCACTCTATCATCAAACACATTCAACAAACCTTCAAAATACTCACTCCATCTCCTTCTCACATCACCACTACTTGTTATCACCTCCCCATTTGCGCCCTTCACTGAAGTTCCCATTTGCTCCCTTGTCTTACGCACTTTATTTACCTCCTTCCAGAACATCTTTTTATTCTCCCTAAAATTTAATGATACTCTCTCACCCCAACACTCATTTGCCCTTTTTTTCACCTCTTGCACCTTTCTCTTGACCTCCTGTCTCTTTCTTTTATACATCTCCCACTCAATTGCATTTTTTCCCCTGCAAAAATCGTCCAAATGCCTCTCTCTTCTCTTTCACCAATACTCTTACTTCTTCATCCCACCACTCACTACCCTTTCTAATCAACCCACCTCCCACTCTTCTCATGCCACAAGCATCTTTTGCACAACCCATCACTGATTCCCTAAATACATCCCATTCCTCCCCCACTCCCCTTACTTCCATTGTTCTCACCTTTTTCCATTCTGTACTCAGTCTCTCCTGGTACTTCCTCACACAGGTCTCCTTCCCAAGCTCACTTACTCTCACCACCCTCTTCACCCCAACATTCACTCTTCTTTTCTGAAAACCCATACAAATCTTCACCTTAGCCTCCACAAGATAATGATCAGACATCCCTCCAGTTGCACCTCTCAGCACATTAACATCCAAAAGTCTCTCTTTCGCACGCCTGTCAATTAATACGTAATCCAATAACGCTCTCTGGCCATCTCTCCTACTTACATAAGTATACTTATGTATATCTCGCTTTTTAAACCAGGTATTCCCAATCATCAGTCCTTTTTCAGCACATAAATCTACAAGCTCTTCACCATTTCCATTTACAACACTGAACACCCCATGTATACCAATTATTCCCTCAACTGCCACATTACTCACCTTTGCATTCAAATCACCCATCACTATAACCCGGTCTCGTGCATCAAAACCACTAACACACTCATTCAGCTGCTCCCAAAACACTTGCCTCTCATGATCTTTCTTCTCATGCCCAGGTGCATATGCACCAATAATCACCCACCTCTCTCCATCAACTTTCAGTTTTACCCATATTAATCGAGAATTTACTTTCTTACATTCTATCACATACTCCCACAACTCCTGTTTCAGGAGTATTGCTACTCCTTCACTTGCTCTTGTCCTTTCACTAACCCCTGACTTTACTCCCCAGACATTCCCAAACCACTCTTCCCCTTTACCCTTGAGCTTCGTTTCACTCAGAGCCAAAACATCCAGGTTCCTTTCCTCAAACATACTACCTATCTCTCCTTTTTTCACATCTTGGTTACATCCACACACATTTAGGCACCCCACTCTGAGCCTTCGAGGAGGATGAGCACTCCCTGCGTGACTCCTTCTTCTGTTTCCCATTTTAGAAAGTTAATACAAGGAGGGGAGGATTTCTGGCCCCCCGCTCCCGTCCCCTCTAGTCGCTTTCTATGACACGCGAGGAATACGTGGGAAGTATTCTTTCACCCCTATCCCCAGGGATAATATACATATATATATACATATACACATACACACACACACACGCACATATACACACACACACACACACATACATATATATACATATGAAAAATGTAAGAAACAATTTAGAAAACTGAAACTTCTAGCTTGAAATGAATGAAAAAAAAAAAAAATGAATGTCACATAATGATTCAACCTCTGGCTATGGAAAAAGGAAATGTATAATTTATTTACACAAACGTCAATAGCAGTTCTCATCAATTTAACCACTGTATGTGAACATATGTACACAAATACATTTCTTTCACACATACTTTAGCCTGTGTATGTTTATATGTATAAAAGTAATAGCAATGTTGCCACACACACTGTAAATTTGATAGAAAAATACTACAAAAGAGACTCTTTGAAACAGCACTAATCTAAGGGGTTATTTCTACTAAATGTGTAATTTGATTAGCATTTACCACTATCATTTCATCTTCATTATTTCATAAGCACTTCTGAGAGTCTATTACATCACTGGACTCTGCAGAAACTATTATTTTTTATTTATTTTATTTTTCTTATCATACTTTGTCGCTGTCTCTCGCGTTAGTGAGGTAGCACAAGGAAACAGATGAAAGAATGGCCCAACCCACCCACATACACATATGTATACATACACGTCCACACACTCACACACATATACATACTTATACATCTCAACGTATACATATATATACACACACAGACATATACATACATACACGTGTACATTATTCATACTGTCTGCCCTTATTCATTCCCATCACCACCCCGCCACACTTGAAATGAAAATCCCCCACCCTCGCATGTGCGCGAGGTAGCGCTAGGAAAAGACAACAAAGGCCACATTCGTTCACACTCAGTCTCTAGCGGTCATATATAATGCACCGAAACCACAGGTCCCTTTCCACATCTAGGCCCCACAAAACTTTCCATGGTTTACCCCAGACACTTCACATGCCCTGGTTCAATCCATTGGCAGCACATTGACCCTGGTATACCACATCATTCCAGTTCACTCTTTTCCTTGTACGCCTTTCACCTTCCTGCATGTTCAGGCCCCGATCACTCAAATCTTTTCCACTCCACCTTTCCACCTCCAATTTGGTCTCCCGCTTCTCCTCGTTCCCTCCACCTCTGACACATATATCTTCTTTGCCAATCTTTACTCACTCATGTGACCAAACCATTTCAAAACACCCTCTTCTGCTCTCTCAAACACACTCTTTTTATTACCACACATCTCTCTTACCCTTTCATTACTTACTCAATCAAACCACCTCACACCACATATTGTCCTCAAACATCTCATTTCCAGGACATCCACCCTCCTGCGCACAACTCTATTTATAGCCCACGCCTTGGAACCATATAACATTGTTGGAACCACTATTCCTTCAAACATACCCATTTTTGCTATCCAAGATAACGTTCTCGACTTCCACACATTTTTCAACGCTCCCAGAACTTTTGCCCCCTCCTCCAACCCTATGACTCACTTCTGCTTCCATGGTTCCATCCGCTGCCAAATCCACTCCCAGATATCTAAAACACCACTTCCTCCAGTTTTTCTCCATTCAAACCTACCTTCCATTTGACTTGTCTCTCAACCCTACTGTACCTAATAACTTTGCTCTTATTCACATTTACTCTCAACTTTTTTTTTCAAACACTTTCCCAAACTCAGTCACCAGCTTCTGCAGTTTCTCACTCGAATCAGCCACCAGCGCTGTATCATCAGCGAACAACAACTGACTCACTTCCCAAGCTCTCTCATCCACAACAGACTGCATACTTGCCCCTTTCCAAAACTCTTGCATTCACCTCCCTAACAACTCCATCCATAGATAAATTGAACAACCATGGAGACATGACACACCCCTGCCGCAAACCAACATTCACCAAGAACCAGTTATTATTATTATTATTATTATTATTATTATTTATTTTATATATTTATTTTGCTTTGTCGCTGTCTCCCACGTTTGCGAGGTAGCGCAAGGAAACAGACGAAAGAAATGGCCCAACCCACCCCCATACACAATGTATACACACACACACGTCCACACACGCAAATATACATACCTATACATCTCAATGTACATATATATATACATACACAGACACATACATATATACTCATGCACACAATACACACTGTCTGCCCCCATTCACTCCCATCGCCACCTCGCCACACATGGAATACCATCCCCCTCCCCCCTCATGTGTGCGAGGTAGCACTAGGAAAAGACAACAAAGGCCCCATTCATTCACACTCAGTCTCTAGCTGCCACGCAATAATGCCCGAAACCACAGCTCCCTTTCCACATCCAGGCCACACACAACTTTCCATGGTTTACCCCAGACGCTTCACATGCCCTGATTTAATCCACTGACAGCATGTCAACCCCGGTATACCACATTGATCCAATTCACTCTATTCCTTGCCCTCCTTTCACCCTCCTGCATGTTCAGGCCCCGATCAAACAAAATCTTTTTCACTCCATCTTTCCACCTCCAATTTGGTCTCCCACTTCTCCTCATTCCCTCCACCTCCGACACATATATCCTCTTGGTCAATCTTTCCTCACTCATTCTCTTCATGTGCCCAAACCATTTCAAAACACCCTCTTCTGCTCTCTCAACCACGCTCTTTTTATTTCCTCACATCTCTCTTACTCTTACATTGCTTACTCGATCAAACCACCTCACACCACACATTGTCCTCAAACATCTCATTTCCAGCACATCCACCCTCCTGCGCACAACTCTATCCATAGCCCACGCCTCGCAACCATACAACATTGTTGGAACCACTATTCCTTCAAACATACCCATTTTTGCTTTCCGAGATAATGTTCTCGACTTCCACACATTCTTCAAGGCTCCCAGGATTTTTGCCCCCTCCCCCACCCTATGATTCACTTCCGCTTCCATGGTTCCATCTGCTGCCAGATCCACTCCCAGATATCTAAAACACTTTACTTCCTCCAGTTTTTCTCCATTCAAACTTACCTCCCAGTTGACTTGACCCTCAACCCTACTGTACCTAATAACCTTGCTCTTATTCACATTTACTCTTAACTTTCTTCTATCACACACTTTACCAAACTCAGTCACCAGCTTCTGCAGTTTCTCACATGAATCAGCCACCAGTGCTGTATCATCAGCGAACAACAACTGACTCACTTCCCAAGCTCTCTCATCCACAACAGACTGCATACTTGCCCCTTTCCAAAACTCTTGCATTCACCTCCCTAACAACCCCATCCATAAATAAATTAAACAACCATGGAGACATCACACACCCCTGCCGCAAACCAACATTCACCAAGAACCAGTTATTATTATTATTATTATTATTATTATTATTATTTTTAATATATTTATTTTGCTTTGTCGCTGTCTCCCACGTTTGCGAGGTAGCGCAAGGAAACAGACGAAAGAAATGGCCCAACCCACCCCCATACACAATGTATACACACACACACACGTCCACACACGCAAATATACATACCTATACCATCTCAATGTACATATATATATACATACACAGACACATACATATATACTCATGCACACAAAACACACTATCTGTCTGCCCCATTCACGTCCCATCGCCACCAATCTGCCGACACATGGAATATCCATTCCCCATCCCCCCTCCATTTGTGCGAGGTAGCACTAGGAAAAGACAACAAAGGCCCATTCATTCACACTCAGTCTCTAGCTGCCACGCAATAATGCCCGAAACCACACTCCCTTTCCACATCCAGGCCACACACAACTTTCCATGGTTTACCCCAGACGCTTCACATGCCGCTGATTTAATCCACTGACAGCATGTCAACCCCGGTATACAACATTTGATCCAATTCACTCTATTCCTTGCCCTCCTTTCACCCTCTTGCATGTTCAGGCCCTGATCACACAAAATCTTTTTCACTCCATCTTTCCACCTCCAATTTGGTCTCCCTCTTCTCCTCGTTCCCTCCACCTCCGACACATATATCCTCTTGGTCAGTCTTTCCTCACTCATTCTCTCCATGTGCCCAAACCACTTCAAAACACCCTCTTCTGCTCTCTCAACCACGCTCTTTTTATTTCCACACATCTCTCTTACCCTTACATTACTCACTCGATCAAACCACCTCACACCACACATTGTCCTCAAACATCTCATTTCCAGCACATCCATCCTCCTGCGCACAACTCTATCCATAGCCCACGCCTCGCAACCATACAACATTGTTGGAACCACTATTCCTTCAAACATACCCATTTTTGCTTTCCGAGATAATGTTCTCGACTTCCACACATTCTTCAAGGCCCCCAGAATTTTCGCCCCCTCCCCCACCCTATGATCCACTTCCGCTTCCATGGTTCCATCCGCTGCCAGATCCACTCCCAGATATCTAAAACACTTCACTTCCTCCAGTTTTTCTCCATTCAAACTCACCTCCCAATTGACTTGACCCTCAACCCTACTGTACCTAATAACCTTGCTCTTATTCACACTTACTCTTAACTTTCTTCTTCCACACACTTTACCAAACTCAGTCACCACCTTCTGCAGTTTCTCACATGAATCAGCCACCAGTGCTGTATCATCAGCGAACAACAACTGACTCACTTCCCAAGCTCTCTCCTCCCCAACAGACTTCATACTTGCCCCTCTTTCCAAAACTCTTGCATTTACCTCCCTAACAACCCCATCCATAAACAAATTAAACAACCATGGAGACATCACACACCCCTGCCGCAAACCTACATTCACTGAGAACCAATCACTTTCCTCTCTTCCTACATGTACACATGCCTTACATCCTCGATAAAAACTTTTCACTGCTTCTAACAACTTGCCTCCCACACCATATATTCTTAATACCTTCCACAGAGCATCTCTATCAACTCTATCATATGCCTTCTCCAGATCCATAAATGCTACATACAAATCCATTTGCTTTTCTAAGTATTTCTCACATACATTCTTCAAAGCAAACACCTGATCCACACATCCTCTACCACTTCTGAAACCACACTGCTCTTCCCCAATCTGATGCTCTGTACATGCCTTCACCCTCTCAATCAATACCCTCCCATATAATTTACCAGGAATACTCAACAAACTTATACCTCTGTAATTTGAGCACTCACTCTTATCCCCTTTGCCTTTGTACAATGGCACTATGCACGCATTCCGCCAATCCTCAGGCACCTCACCATGAGTCATACATACATTAAATAACCTTACCAACCAGTCAACAATACAGTCACCCCCTTTTTTTAATAAATTCCACTGCAATACCATCCAAACCTGCTGCCTTGCCGGCTTTCATCTTCCGCAAAGCTTTCACTACCTCTTCTCTGTTTACCAAATCATTTTCCCTAACCCTCTCACTTTGCACACCACCTCGACCAAAACACCCTATATCTGCCACTCTATCATCAAACACATTCAACAAACCTTCAAAATACTCACTCCATCTCCTTCTCACATCACCACTACTTGTTATCACCTCCCCATTTGCGCCCTTCACTGAAGTTCCCATTTGCTCCCTTGTCTTACGCACTTTATTTACCTCCTTCCAGAACATCTTTTTATTCTCCCTAAAATTTAATGATACTCTCTCACCCCAACACTCATTTGCCCTTTTTTTCACCTCTTGCACCTTTCTCTTGACCTCCTGTCTCTTTCTTTTATACATCTCCCACTCAATTGCATTTTTCCCCTGCAAAAATCGTCCAAATGCCTCTCTCTTCTCTTTCACCAATACTCTTACTTCTTCATCCCACCACTCACTACCCTTTCTAATCAACCCACCTCCCACTCTTCTCATGCCACAAGCATCTTTTGCACAACCCATCACTGATTCCCTAAATACATCCCATTCCTCCCCCACTCCCCTTACTTCCATTGTTCTCACCTTTTTCCATTCTGTACTCAGTCTCTCCTGGTACTTCCTCACACAGGTCTCCTTCCCAAGCTCACTTACTCTCACCACCCTCTTCACCCCAACATTCACTCTTCTTTTCTGAAAACCCATACAAATCTTCACCTTAGCCTCCACAAGATAATGATCAGACATCCCTCCAGTTGCACCTCTCAGCACATTAACATCCAAAAGTCTCTCTTTCGCACGCCTGTCAATTAATACGTAATCCAATAACGCTCTCTGGCCATCTCTCCTACTTACATAAGTATACTTATGTATATCTCGCTTTTTAAACCAGGTATTCCCAATCATCAGTCCTTTTTCAGCACATAAATCTACAAGCTCTTCACCATTTCCATTTACAACACTGAACACCCCATGTATACCAATTATTCCCTCAACTGCCACATTACTCACCTTTGCATTCAAATCACCCATCACTATAACCCGGTCTCGTGCATCAAAACCACTAACACACTCATTCAGCTGCTCCCAAAACACTTGCCTCTCATGATCTTTCTTCTCATGCCCAGGTGCATATGCACCAATAATCACCCACCTCTCTCCATCAACTTTCAGTTTTACCCATATTAATCGAGAATTTACTTTCTTACATTCTATCACATACTCCCACAACTCCTGTTTCAGGAGTATTGCTACTCCTTCACTTGCTCTTGTCCTTTCACTAACCCCTGACTTTACTCCCCAGACATTCCCAAACCACTCTTCCCCTTTACCCTTGAGCTTCGTTTCACTCAGAGCCAAAACATCCAGGTTCCTTTCCTCAAACATACTACCTATCTCTCCTTTTTTCACATCTTGGTTACATCCACACACATTTAGGCACCCCACTCTGAGCCTTCGAGGAGGATGAGCACTCCCTGCGTGACTCCTTCTTCTGTTTCCCATTTTAGAAAGTTAATACAAGGAGGGGAGGATTTCTGGCCCCCCGCTCCCGTCCCCTCTAGTCGCTTTCTATGACACGCGAGGAATACGTGGGAAGTATTCTTTCACCCCTATCCCCAGGGATAATATACATATATATATACATATACACATACACACACACACACGCACATATACACACACACACACACACATACATATATATACATATGAAAAATGTAAGAAACAATTTAGAAAACTGAAACTTCTAGCTTGAAATGAATGAAAAAAAAAAAAAATGAATGTCACATAATGATTCAACCTCTGGCTATGGAAAAAGGAAATGTATAATTTATTTACACAAACGTCAATAGCAGTTCTCATCAATTTAACCACTGTATGTGAACATATGTACACAAATACATTTCTTTCACACATACTTTAGCCTGTGTATGTTTATATGTATAAAAGTAATAGCAATGTTGCCACACACACTGTAAATTTGATAGAAAAATACTACAAAAGAGACTCTTTGAAACAGCACTAATCTAAGGGGTTATTTCTACTAAATGTGTAATTTGATTAGCATTTACCACTATCATTTCATCTTCATTATTTCATAAGCACTTCTGAGAGTCTATTACATCACTGGACTCTGCAGAAACTATTATTTTTTATTTATTTTATTTTTCTTATCATACTTTGTCGCTGTCTCTCGCGTTAGTGAGGTAGCACAAGGAAACAGATGAAAGAATGGCCCAACCCACCCACATACACATATGTATACATACACGTCCACACACTCACACACATATACATACTTATACATCTCAACGTATACATATATATACACACACAGACATATACATACATACACGTGTACATTATTCATACTGTCTGCCCTTATTCATTCCCATCACCACCCCGCCACACTTGAAATGAAAATCCCCCACCCTCGCATGTGCGCGAGGTAGCGCTAGGAAAAGACAACAAAGGCCACATTCGTTCACACTCAGTCTCTAGCGGTCATATATAATGCACCGAAACCACAGGTCCCTTTCCACATCTAGGCCCCACAAAACTTTCCATGGTTTACCCCAGACACTTCACATGCCCTGGTTCAATCCATTGGCAGCACATTGACCCTGGTATACCACATCATTCCAGTTCACTCTTTTCCTTGTACGCCTTTCACCTTCCTGCATGTTCAGGCCCCCGATCACTCAAATCTTTTCCACTCCACCTTTCCACCTCCAATTTGGTCTCCCGCTTCTCCTCGTTCCCTCCACCTCTGACACATATATCTTCTTTGCCAATCTTTACTCACTCATGTGACCAAACCATTTCAAAACACCCTCTTCTGCTCTCTCAAACACACTCTTTTTATTACCACACATCTCTCTTACCCTTTCATTACTTACTCAATCAAACCACCTCACACCACATATTGTCCTCAAACATCTCATTTCCAGGACATCCACCCTCCTGCGCACAACTCTATTTATAGCCCACGCCTTGGAACCATATAACATTGTTGGAACCACTATTCCTTCAAACATACCCATTTTTGCTATCCAAGATAACGTTCTCGACTTCCACACATTTTTCAACGCTCCCAGAACTTTTGCCCCCTCCTCCAACCCTATGACTCACTTCTGCTTCCATGGTTCCATCCGCTGCCAAATCCACTCCCAGATATCTAAAACACCACTTCCTCCAGTTTTTCTCCATTCAAACCTACCTTCCATTTGACTTGTCTCTCAACCCTACTGTACCTAATAACTTTGCTCTTATTCACATTTACTCTCAACTTTTTTTTTCAAACACTTTCCCAAACTCAGTCACCAGCTTCTGCAGTTTCTCACTCGAATCAGCCACCAGCGCTGTATCATCAGCGAACAACAACTGACTCACTTCCCAAGCTCTCTCATCCACAACAGACTGCATACTTGCCCCTTTCCAAAACTCTTGCATTCACCTCCCTAACAACTCCATCCATAGATAAATTGAACAACCATGGAGACATGACACACCCCTGCCGCAAACCAACATTCACCAAGAACCAGTTATTATTATTATTATTATTATTATTATTATTTATTTTATATATTTATTTTGCTTTGTCGCTGTCTCCCACGTTTGCGAGGTAGCGCAAGGAAACAGACGAAAGAAATGGCCCAACCCACCCCCATACACAATGTATACACACACACACGTCCACACACGCAAATATACATACCTATACATCTCAATGTACATATATATATACATACACAGACACATACATATATACTCATGCACACAATACACACTGTCTGCCCCCATTCACTCCCATCGCCACCTCGCCACACATGGAATACCATCCCCCTCCCCCCTCATGTGTGCGAGGTAGCACTAGGAAAAGACAACAAAGGCCCCATTCATTCACACTCAGTCTCTAGCTGCCACGCAATAATGCCCGAAACCACAGCTCCCTTTCCACATCCAGGCCACACACAACTTTCCATGGTTTACCCCAGACGCTTCACATGCCCTGATTTAATCCACTGACAGCATGTCAACCCCGGTATACCACATTGATCCAATTCACTCTATTCCTTGCCCTCCTTTCACCCTCCTGCATGTTCAGGCCCCGATCAAACAAAATCTTTTTCACTCCATCTTTCCACCTCCAATTTGGTCTCCCACTTCTCCTCATTCCCTCCACCTCCGACACATATATCCTCTTGGTCAATCTTTCCTCACTCATTCTCTTCATGTGCCCAAACCATTTCAAAACACCCTCTTCTGCTCTCTCAACCACGCTCTTTTTATTTCCTCACATCTCTCTTACTCTTACATTGCTTACTCGATCAAACCACCTCACACCACACATTGTCCTCAAACATCTCATTTCCAGCACATCCACCCTCCTGCGCACAACTCTATCCATAGCCCACGCCTCGCAACCATACAACATTGTTGGAACCACTATTCCTTCAAACATACCCATTTTTGCTTTCCGAGATAATGTTCTCGACTTCCACACATTCTTCAAGGCTCCCAGGATTTTTGCCCCCTCCCCCACCCTATGATTCACTTCCGCTTCCATGGTTCCATCTGCTGCCAGATCCACTCCCAGATATCTAAAACACTTTACTTCCTCCAGTTTTTCTCCATTCAAACTTACCTCCCAGTTGACTTGACCCTCAACCCTACTGTACCTAATAACCTTGCTCTTATTCACATTTACTCTTAACTTTCTTCTATCACACACTTTACCAAACTCAGTCACCAGCTTCTGCAGTTTCTGACATGAATCAGCCACCAGCGCTGTATCATCAGCAAACAACAACTGACTCACTTCCCAAGCTCTCTCATCCACAACAGACTTCATACTTGCCCCTATTTCCAAAACTCTTGCATTCACCTCCCTAACAACCCCATCCATAAACAAATTAAACAACCATGGAGACATCACACACTCCTGCCGCAAACCTACATTCACTGAGAACCAATCACTTTCCTCTCTTCCTACACGTACACATGCCTTACATCCTCGATAAAAACTTTTCACTGCTTCTAACAACTTGCCTCCCACACCATATATTCTTAATACCTTCCACAGAGCATCTCTATTATTATTATTATTATTATTATTATTATTATTATTATTATGTGCATGGTTTCTTAGACATGATTTTTAATTGTATCTGCAGAACTAAACAAGGATTTAGTAGAAGCTGCAATTCTGGTGGTTCGAAGTGCTGTAGCCAACCAAATTGACTGGCGACAGATTCAAGAGCTATTGGCAGAGGCTCAAGCCAGAGGTGACCCAGTAGCCCTGGCCATCAGACAGCTCAAGCTGGAGAGCAACGTCATCACCCTTTTACTAAGGTATGTCAATACCTGTTTTTCCTTCATACATAACAAGTTTTTCTGTCATTTTTGGAAATGACTTCATTGAATGTCTAATGTAAATGTGATTGAGCACTAGCATGATCATCGTGTGGAGGGTGATTGTTGCATGAAGGTAATTTTGATGCATCATATGCATGAACATTGTAAACAAGTTCCTTGAGCACCATGATCTTATATGGATATTCAGCAGGTTATCATTTTGCAGAGATTTGATTAACAAAGCTTCCCATCATATGGAAAAAATTGGCTCTTACCTGTTTTACATCATATGTGAATTTGCCCATTATTGTAGTTTGCTTTTTTTTTTTTTTCTATACCTACCACTTTAGGCATAAATGAAGTGGCCTGGCCTTTTTTGCAAATCTAGTTAATGGCTAGAGGTACTTTTTGTTTACACTGCTCTTTGATTATGCAACAGTGACTCCTCACTAGCAGTTCAGAATTTCTTTTAGATGCTGATGATTGTGGTAGTAAGAGAGTCAAAGAGAGAGTGTTAAAGTACTGTTCAATTCAATTCAGAGATGTGTTCTTCAGAGAAAAGTTTTGGAAAATCATTTTGTGCAGTTATGGGGAAGAAATACTTTACTATTTATTCAGGAGAAAATAAAGTTCCTGAAGCAAATAAATCATGGAGTAAGTATTCTGTGACTCTAGTTAGTCTAATGTTAGACAAATTGATGGTCTATAATTTTGGCTTAGGAAGACAAAATTTTGAAGATTCATGGTAAAAGAGGCAATTAACACTTTTGGGCATGGAGGATGATATACCTACATTCACAGGCTTCCTGTGCTGGCAGCTTGATGACTAGGTTAGACATCAGATCTTTGTCCCTTGATATCTTCACTATTTTCTTTTGTATAATGATACTTTTTGGTTCACAAGTTAGATAAGGGAACTGTGTAAAAATCAATATAAAATAATGTATTATTTTTTTTGCCAAGCAGAAGGTAAGCATGTGGGTGTAATTCTTAGCTATGACTATGCATCTCTATTACAATTATTTCCCACATTATTAGTATATGAGTTAAAAAGATATTTCTGAAGGGAACTTTGTAAAATATAAAAAGAATACTTTTTATTTTGGCTTGTATGGGGATAGGGGAGAAAGAATACTTCCCATGCATTCCTCACGTATTGTAGAAGGCGACTAAAGGGGACGGGAGCAGGGGGCTGCAAACCCTCCCCTCCTTGTATTTTAACTTTCTAAAAGGGGAAACAGAAGAAGGAGTCACGCAGGGAGTGCTCATCCTCCTCGAAGGCTCAGATGAGGGTGTCTAAATGTGTGTGGATGTAACAAAGATGAGAAAAAATGAGAGGTAGGTAGTATGTTTGAGGAAAAGAACCTAGATGTTTTGGCTCTGAGTGAAATGAAGCTCAAGGGTAAAGGGGAAGAGTGGCTTGGGAATGTCTTGGGAGTAAAGTCAGGGGTTAGTGAGAGGACAAGAGCAAGGGAAGGAGTAGCACTACTCCTGAAACAGGAGTGGTGGGAGTATGTGATAGAGTGTAAGAAAGTAAATTCTAGATTGATATGGGTAAAACTGAAAGTTGATGGAGAGAGATGGGTGATTATTGGTGCATATGCACCTGGGCATGAGAAAAAAGATCATGAGAGGCAAGTGTTTTGGGAGCAGCTGAATGAGTATGTTAGTAATTTTGATGCATGAGACCGGGTTATAGTGATGGGTGATTTAAATGCAAAGGTGAGTAATGTGGCAGTTGTGGGAATAATTGGTATACATGGGGTGTTCAGTGTTGTAAATGGAAATGCTGAAGAGCTTGTAGATTTATGTGCTGAAAAAGGACTGGTGATTGGGAATACCTGGTTTAAAAAGAGAGATATACATAAGTATACGTATGTAAGTAGGAGAGATGGCCAGAGAGCGTTATTGGATTAGGTGTTGATTGATAGGCGCGCAAAAGAGAGACTTTTGGATGTTAATGTGCTGAGAGGTGCAACTGGAGGGATGTCTGATCATTATCTTGTGGAGGCGAAGGTGAAGATTTGTAGAGGTTTTCAGAAAAGAAGAGCGATTGTTGGGGTGAAGAGAGTGGTGAGAGTAAGTGAGCCTAGGAAGGAGACTTGTGTGAGGAAGTACCAGGAGAGACTGAGTTCAGAATGGAAAAAGGTGAGAACAAAGGAGGTAAGGGGAGTGGGGGAGGAATGGGATGTGTTTAGGGAAGCAGTGATGGCTTGCGCAAAAGATGCTTGTGGCATAAGATGCGTGGGAGGTGAGCAGACTAGAAAGGGTAGTGAGTGGTGGGATGAAGAAGTAAGATTATTAGTGAAAGAGAAGAGAGAGGCATTTGGACGATTTTTGCAGGGAAATAATGCAAATGAGTGGGAGATATATAAAAGAAAGAGGCAGGAGGTCAAGAGAAAGGTGCAAGAGGTGAAAAAGAGGGCAAATGAGAGTTGGGGTGAGAGAGTATTTTTTAAATTTTAGTGATAATAAAAAGATGTTTTGGAAGGAGGTAAATAAAGTGCGTAAGACAAGGGAACAAATGGGAACATCAGTGAAGGGGGCTAATGGGGAGGTGATAACAAGTAGTGGTGATGTGAGAATGAGATGGAGTGAGTATTTTGAAGGTTTGTTGAATGTGTTTGATAATAGAGTGGCAGATATAGGGTGTTTTGGTCGAGGTGGTGTGCAAAGTGAGAGGGTTAGGGAAAATGATTTGGTAAACAGAGAAGAGGTAGTAAAAGCTTTGCGGAAGATGAAAGCCAGCAAGGCATTGGGTTTGGATGGTATTGCAGTGGAATTTATTAAAAAAGGGGGTGACTGTATTGTTGACTGGTTGGTAAGGTTATTCAATGTATGTATGACTCATGGTGAGGTGCCTGAGGATTGGTGGAATGCTTGCATAGTGCCATTGTACAAAGGCAATGGGGACAAAGGTGAGTGCTAAAATTACAGAGGTATAAGTTTGTTGAGTATTCCTGGTAAATTATATGAGAGGGTATTGATTGAGAGGGTGAAGGCTTGTACAAAGCATCAGATTGGGGAAGAGCAGTGTGGTTTCAGAAGTGGTAGAGGATGTGTGGATCAGGTGTTTGCTTTGAAGAATGTATGTGAGTTCTTAGAAAAGCAAATAGATATGTATGTAGCATTTATGGATCTGGAGAAGGCATATGATAGAGTTGATAGAGATGCTCTGTGGAAGGTATTAAGAATATATGGTGTGGGAGGCAAGTTGTTAGAAGCAGTGAAAAGTTTTTATCGAGGATGTAAGGCATGTGTACGTGTAGGAAGAGAGGAAAGTGATTGGTTCTCAGTGAATGTAGGTTTACAGCAGGGGTGTGTGATGTCTCCATGGTTGTTTAATTTGTTTATGGATGGGGTTGTTAGGGAGGTGAATGCAAGAGTTTTGGAAAGAGGGGCAAGTATGCAGTCTGTTGTGGATGAGAGAGCTTGGGAAGTGAGTCAGTTGTTGTTCACTGATGATACAGCACTGGTGGCTGATTCATGTGAGAAACTGCAGAAGCTGGTGACTGAGTTTGGTAAAGTGTGTGAAAGAAGAAAGTTACGAGTAAATGTGAATAAGAGCAAGGTTATTAGGTACAATAGGGTTGAGGGTCAAGTGAATTGGGGGGTAAGTTTGAATGGAGAAAAACTGGAGGAAGTGAAGTGTTTTAGATATCTGGGAGTGGATTTGGCAGCAGATGGAACCATGGAAGCGGAAGTGAACCATAGGGTGGGGGAGGGGGCGAAAATTCTGGGAGTTTTGAAGAATGTGTGGAGGTCGAGAACATTATCTCGGAAAGCAAAAATGGGTATGTTTGAAGGAATAGTGGTTCCAACAATGTTGTATGGTTGTGAGGCGTGGGCTATGGATAGAGTTGTGCACAGGAGGGTGGATGTGCTGGAAATGAGATGTTTGAGGACAATATGTGGTGTGAGGTGGTTTGATCGAGTAAGTAATGTAAGGGTAAGAGAGATGTGAGGTAATAAAAAGAGTGCGGTTGAGAGACCAGAAGAGGGTGTTTTGAAATGGTTTGGTCACATGGAGAGAATGAGTGAGGAAAGAATGACCAAGAGGATATATGTGTCGGAGGTGGAGGGAACGAGGAGAAGTGGGAGACCAAATTGGAGGTGGAAAGATGGAGTGAAAAAGATTTTGTGTGATCGGGGCCTGAACATGCAGGAGGGTGAAAGGAGGGCAAGGAGTAGAGTGAATTGGAACGATGTGGTATACCGGGGTCGACGTGCTGTCAATGGATTGAACCAGGGCATGTGAAGCATCTGGGGTAAACCATGGAAAGTTGTGTGGGGCCTGGATGTGGAAAGGGAGCTGTGGTTTCGGTGCATTATTACATGACAGCTAGAGACTGAGTGTGAACGAATGTGGCCTTTGTTGTCTTTTCCTAGCACTACCTCGCACACATGAGGGGGGAGGGGGTTGTTATTTCATGTGTGGCGAGGTGGCGATGGGAATGAATAAAGGCAGACAGTATGAATTATGTACATGTGTATATATGTATATGTCTGTGTGTGTATATATATGTATACGTTAAGGTGTATAGGTATGTATATTTGCGTGTGTGGATGTGTATGTATGTACATGTGTATGTTGGTGGGTTGGGCCATTGTTTCATCTGTTTCCTTGCGCTACCTTGCTAACGCAGGAGACAGCGACAAAGTAAAATAAAAATAAAAGAATAAGATAATATAAGATAATAAAGTATAAGCACACATTGAACAACTGTCATATATGTTGTGATTTTTTCACATGTAATGATGATTATTTCAGTTTATATGGAAATTTATTTTCATTATATGACATTATTTATTTGTTGTTTTTGTAGCAGGTAATTTTATCATATTTCTTTGAAAAGACTTGTCATGATGCATGGGATTAAGATACTATTCTGTATTTTTGGAACAATAACAATAGCTTGGTGCCACTTAATGAAACACTGTTTCTCTCAGTCCCTCTGCCTTCTTCACCTTAAAGCCACCTTGACACATATTACATGGTGTCAGGTGTGCCAACGCTTCACATGCTTATGGCTATAATGAGGGGATATTTGTGTGAGAAGGAAGAAGGTTGATGGCAAGAACTGAGGTGCTGTAAGGTGTTAGTCTCCCTGTGCCATTGTTGTGGTTGCCTAGAACATTCAGGATGAGTGTCCAAGGTTGACTTCTTGAACCCTAATATTATCAGGTAATACGGCAGAGAACTGGAGAAGATTCTGCCAAGAATTTGAGATATATCTACTGAGCTCTGAGAAAGATGAGAGGTTGAGGTGAAGATTGCCTTACTGCTAAACTGTGATAGAAGAGTTGCCTGGAGAGGAAGCTGATAAAAAGACATACAAGACTCTTACAGAGAAGTTGCAAGAATATTTTGAGTCAAAGAAGAATGTCACTTATGAAAGTTACATTTTTAATTGTAGGGTGCAACAGGCTGATGAAACTATTGATAGTTTTGTTACTGATCTAGAAAAGAAGGCTATAAACTGTGAGTTTGGTGCCTTGAAGAATGAAATGATCAAAGACAGAATTATATGTGGCATCAGTGATGACAAGCTATGTGGATGGCTGTTGAGGAAAGGTGACACAACCCTTGATAAAGATGTACCACTGTGCAGAGCTCATGAGGCAAGTGAAGAACAGATGAAGGAATCTAGTACAGCTGTAAGCAGTTTGAATGTCCACAGTGTGAAGTCAATGAAAAGTGAGTATCAGTCCTCAATTCCTTGCAACAAATCACAAAGCTTTGACCTGTAAGTTCTTTGGCTTCAAGCATGTCTTTGGAAGGATACACTTCCCTGCTAGCAACAACCAGTGTATGAAGTGTGGCAGGAGTAGACATTTCAAGAGTAAGTGTGACAACTTCGGCAGTTCCGGAAAAGGCAAGAGTGTCTGTCAGGCTGGAAAAGAAGATTGTCATCCAACTCCAAAGGGTGCTACGAGAAGCCAGTGGGAGGTTTATACGTCCTGAAGAAGTCAGCAAAAGCAGTGTCCAAGGTAACCCCCAACTAGTTAAGAGGACCAGATCAAGAAAACCAGTTTACTCTTCTCCTTCAAGATCAACCAGTGTCTTTCCAAATTGATACAGGAGCTTAGGTCAGTGTATTGCCTAAAAGAATCTATGACAAGCTTAAAGGAAAACCAGAGTTGAAATGCACAAAGACTATTGGTTGCTTTCACTGGAAATATAATCAAACCCCTTAATAAGTGTCAAATGATATGTCATAACTCTGGAAAATATCAGCTCACTTTCTTCACTGTTGATGAAAACTATGTGCCACTGTTGAGTAAGAATGCATGTAAATTGTTAGGGTTAGTCAAGTTCATGAATCAAGCAAAGTCAGAGACCAGCTTAGACGCAACCAATGATAAGGTACTGCAGAAATGTAAAGATGTATTTGATGGATTGGGATGCCTAGAGGGTGAACTGCATCTAAAGTATGATTCAAAGATTTGACCAGTGGCTCATCCACCCCATAAAGTGCCTGTTGCTCTGAAAAGATAAATTAAAATGTGAATTACAGGACATGGAAAAGAAAGGTGTAATCATCTGAGAAAGTAATCCCACAGATTGGGTTAACAGTATGGTTATTGTGGATGAGGGAAGTAAATCCAAGAGATTTAGATAAGGTCTTGAAGAGGCAACACCATCCACTACCTACAGTTGAGAAAATAATAACCAGGTTAGCAGATGCTAAGGTGTTTTCTGTATTAGATGCCACCAAGGGATTGTGGCAAATTAAACTAGATGAAGTCTTCCACACTTCTTGTACTTAACACTTGTTTTGGTAGATAATCTTGATGGAGTGGAAATTATAACAGATGACATATTAGTTTATGGCAGTTCTGAAGCACAACATGATGAGAGACCAGAGAAAGTTGTTTAGAGATGCCAGGAAAGAAATTTAAAGTTGAACCGTGCCAAACTTCAGCTTAAAACTGAGCAGGTAGAGTACATTGGCCATGTATTAACAGTGAAAGGGTTAAGAAGGTAGATACTATAAGTAATTTTCCAACTCTTAAGGATAAGCAAGAGTTACTTAGATTCCTAGGAATGGTCAACTAATTTGGAAAGTTTGTTCCCAATATGTCTAAGATAGATGAACCTCTGAGAAGGTTACTGGAGAAGAACACA
This sequence comes from Panulirus ornatus, assembly GCF_036320965.1. NCBI lineage: Eukaryota > Metazoa > Arthropoda > Malacostraca > Decapoda > Palinuridae > Panulirus > Panulirus ornatus. Next base: position 42,083,439 of record NC_092224.1, read on the forward strand.
GAATTTAGATGGGATGAACCAAAGGAGAAATGTTTTCTGAAGCACAAGTAAATGGTCTGTGAAGCACCAGTTTTGAGGTATTATGATGTATCTAAGCCTGAAACCTTGACTGTTGATGCCTCAGGGTATGCTGTGGGGCTTGTGTTCTTCAGGGAGATCACCCTGTTGCCTATGCTGCCACGTCCCTAACTAAGATTCAGAGAAATTGTGCTCAAACTGAAAAGATGTTGGCCTTTGTTTTTGGAGCTGAGAAATTTCATTCTTATCTGTATGGAAGTAAAGTAGTTGTAGAGACTGATCATAAACCCTTAGAGAGTATTTTTAAGAAGTCTTTGTCATCTGTTCCTACTAGGTTACAGACAATGCTTCTTAGACTCCAGAAGTATTCCTTAGAGGCACATTATAAGAAAGGGTAGGACATGCATATAGCTGATGCTCTGAGTAGAGTCAGCTGGACTGATAAAGTGCAAAATGATGATATAAAGGTTCAAGTTAATCTAGTAATTCATGAGCAGCAAGACACTGCAGGTATAAGCTTGAAGGTTCTTAGAGTATTGCAGACTCTTAAAGAATTCACATTAGAAGGATGGCCTGATTGTAAGAGAGACACTCCAGTAGAAATCTATGCCTTTTGAAATTTTAGAGATAAGTTATGTAGACAGAATGCTGCATAAAATGAACAGAATTATAGTGCCTAAGGAACTAAGAAGTAAGGTCCTCAAACACATTCATAAACCTCATCAAGGTATAGAAAAGTTTCTAAGGATAGCGAGAGATCTTGTGTGCTGGCCTGGAATGGGGCTAAACTTAAGGATATGATCAGTGCTTATGACACCTGTAATGCTTATAGTAACCTCCAAGCAAGGGAACCATTGATGCTTCATGAAGTCCCTTAATTCCCTTGGCAAAAACTTGGAGCTGATTTATTTGAGATGAAAGGGAAGAGGTACCTGTTGCTTGTTGATTACAGTAAATATTTTGAGTTTGATCTGTTAGAAAATACTTATTCCAGTACTATTCTGAAATACTGTATCATTTTGCTTGGCATGGAATACCTCAGACTATTTACAGTGACAGTGGCCCACAGTTCACAGCTGTAGAATGTAAAGAATTTTGTAAGTTATGTGGAATATTATCCAAAAAGTAATGGCCTGGCAGAAAAAATGTACAGACAATAAAGAAGCTGATGAAGAAGGCAGCCAATGAGGGCAAGGAACCTTATCTAAATGTGATGGATTATAGAAATACTCCTGTTGTAGGGACAAGTCCAGTCAGTTAATGTTTCGTATGAGAACACACGAGCCACTCTCCCCACTTCTGAAGCCTTGTTACAACCAGAGACGCAGGACCCATTAACTATCAGACACCTATCTCAGGACTCACAAGATCAGCTGAAACTTTATTATGATAGAAATTTTTAGCTATTTCCTAAACTGGAAGAGGGAAATGTAGTTAGAGTCAATGACAGCACAAGTAAAGAGTTAAAAAAGGGTATTGTGGTTGCTCCTAGATCATATTTGGTTACAAATAGTGATGGTCAGATTTACAGGAGAAATAGACAGCAACTGCATAAGACAGCAGAAAGCTAAAATTCTCTAAAACATGCCAGTTGTTTTGATGATGAACTAACTGATGTATGTCATGGAGAAGGTTCTGTGACACCGGGAATCAACAGTAGACAAGCTGAACCGGAAGAAGTTACAATTGCAGTGGACACAAATGGGGAAGGTAAATCAAAGAGGAATAAGCATGATTCTAGTGAGGTTAGAATATCTAGGGGTTGACTAATACAACCCCCTAAAAGGTTAGATCTATGAATGTATGATGTAAAAGTAATCTTTGTACTTTGCATATCTATGAGTAATGTTGTGCAGTTTATTTGGTTTTATTTTATTTCTTTGTATCATTGATTTTGTTTTGTTTTGGGGAAAGATGTAATGATATTATTTCAGTTTAATTTTTTTTTTTTTTTTTTTTATACTTTGTCGCTGTCTCCCGCGTTTGCGAGGTAGCGCAAGGAAACAGACGAAAGAAATGGCCCAACCCCCCCCATACACATGTACATACACACGTCCACACACGCAAATATACATACCTACACAGCTTTCCATGGTTTACCCCGGACGCTTCACATGCCTTGATTCAATCCACTGACAGCACGTCAACCCCTGTATACCACATCGTTCCAATTCACTCTATTCCTTGCCCTCCTTTCACCCTCCTGCATGTTCAGGCCCCGATCACACAAAATCCTTTTCACTCCATCTTTCCACCTCCAATTTGGTCTCCCTCTTCTCCTCGTTCCCTCCACCTCCGACACATATATCCTCTTGGTCAATCTTTCCTCACTCATTCCTCTCCATGTGCCCAAACCATTTCAAAACACCCTCTTCTGCTCTCTCAACCACGCTCTTTTTATTTCCACACATCTCTCTTACCCTTACGTTACTTACTCGATTAAACCACCTCACACCACACATTGTCCTCAAACATCTCATTTCCAGCACATCCATCCTCCTGCGCACAACTCTATCCACAGCCCACGCCTCGCAACCATACAACATTGTTGGAACTACTATTCCTTCAAACATACCCATTTTTGCTTTCCGAGATAATGTTCTCGACTTCCACACATTTTTCAAGGCTCCCAAGATTTTCGCCCCCTCCCCCACCCTATGATCCACTTCCGCTTCCATGGTTCCATCCGCTGACAGATCCACTCCCAGATATCTAAAACACTTCACTTCCTCCAGTTTTTCTCCATTCAAACTCACCTCCCAATTGACTTGACCCTCAACCCTACTGTACCTAATAACCTTGCTCTTATTCACATTTACTCTTAACTTTCTTCTTCCACACACTTTACCAAACTCAGTCACCAGCTTCTGCAGTTTCTCACATGAATCAGCCACCAGCGCTGTATCATCAGCGAACAACAACTGACTCACTTCCCAAGCTCTCTCATCCCCAACAGACTTCATACTTGCCCCTCTTTCCAAGACTCTTGCATTCACCTCCCTAACAACCCCATCCATAAACAAATTAAACAACCATGGAGACATCACACACCCCTGCCGCAAACCTACATTCACTGAGAACCAATCACTTTCCTCTCTTCCTACACGTACACACGCCTTACATCCTCGATAAAAACTTTTCACTGCTTCTAACAACTTGCCTCCCACACCATATACTCTTAGTACCTTCCACAGAGCATCTCTATCAACTCTACCATATGCCTTCTCCAGATCCATAAATGCTACATACAAATCCATTTACTTTTCTAAGTATTTCTCACAAACATTCTTCAAAGCAAACACCTGATCCACACATCCTCTACCACTTCTGAAACCACTCTTCTCTTCCCCAATCTGATGCTCTGTACATGCTTTCACCCTCTCAATCAATACCCTCCCATATAATTTACCAGGAATACTCAACAAACTTATACCTCTGTAATTTGAGCACTCACTCTTATCCCCTTTGCCTTTGTACAATGGCACTATGCACGCATTCCGCCAATCCTCAGGCACCTCACCATGAGTCATACATACATTAAATAACCTTACCAACCAGTCAACAATACAGTCACCCCCTTTTTTAATAAATTCCACTGCAATACCATCCAAACCTGCTGCCTTGCCGGCTTTCATCTTCCGCAAAGCTTTCACTACCTCTTCTCTGTTTACCAAATCATTTTCCCTTACCCTCTCACTTTGCACACCACCTCGACCAAAACACCCTATATCTGCCACTCTATCATCAGACACATTCAACAAACCTTCAAAATACTCACTCCATCTCCTTCTCACATCACCACTACTTGTTATCACCTCCCCACTTGCGCCCTTCACCTGAAGTTCCCATTTGCTCCCTTGTCTTACGCACCTTATTTACCTCCTTCCAGAACATCTTTTTATTCTCCCTAAAATTTAATGATACTCTCTCACCCCAACTCTCATTTGCCCTTTTTTTCACCTCTTGCACCTTTCTCTTGACCTCCTGTCTCTTTCTTTTATACTTCTCCCACTCAATTGCATTTTTTCCCTGCAAAAATCGTCCAAATGCCTCTCTCTTCTCTTTCACTAATACTCTTACTTCTTCATCCCACCACTCACTACCCTTTCTAATCAGCCCACCTCCCACTCTTCTCATGCCACAAGCATCTTTTGCGCAATCCATCACTGATTCCCTAAATACATCCCATTCCTCCCCCACTCCCCTTACTTCCATTGTTCTCACCTTTTTCCATTCTGTACTCAGTCTCTCCTGATACTTCTTCACACAGGTCTCCTTCTCAAGCTCACTTACTCTCACCACCCTCTTCACCCCAACATTCACTCTTCTTTTCTGAAAACCCATACTAATCTTCACCTTAGCCTCCACAAGATAATGATCAGATATCCCTCCAGTTGCACCTCTCAGCACATTGACATCCAAAAGTCTCTCTTTCGCACGCCTGTCAATTAACACGTAATCCAATAACGCTCTCTGGCCATCTCTCCTACTTACATAAGTATACTTATGTATATCTCGCTTTTTAAACCAGGTATTCCCAATCATCAGTCCTTTTTCAGCACATAAATCTACAAGCTCTTCACCATTTCCATTTACAACACTGAACACCCCATGCATACCAATTATTCCCTCAACTGTCACATTACTCACCTTTGCATTCAAATCACCCATCACTATAACCCGGTCTCGTGCATCAAAACCGCTAACACACTCATTTAGCTGCTCCCAAAACACTTGCCTCTCATGATCTTTCTTCTCATGCCCAGGTGCATATGCACCAATAATCACCCACCTCTCTCCATCAACTTTCAGTTTTACCCATATTAATCGAGAATTTACTTTCTTACACTCTATCACATACTCCCACAACTCCTGTTTCAGGAGTATTGCTACTCCTTCCCTTGCTCTTGTCCTCTCACTAACCCCTGACTTCACTCCCCAGACATTTCCAAACCACTCTTCCCCTTTACCCTTGAGCTTCGTTTCACTCAGAGCCAAAACATCCAGGTTCCTTTCCTCAAACATACTACCTATCTCTCCTTTTTTCACATCTTGGTTACATCCACACACATTTAGGCACCCCACTCTGAGCCTTCGAGGAGGATGAGCACTCCCCGCGTGACTCCTTCTTCTGCTTCCCATTTTAGAAAGTTTATACAAGGAGGGGAGGATTTCCGGCCCCCCGCTCCTGTCCCCTCTAGTCGCTTTCTACGACACGCGAGGAAATTTAATTTTTATTGTTGACTGGTTGGTAAGGTTATTTAATGTATGTATGACTCATGGTGAGGTGCCTGAGGATTGGCAGAATGCGTGCATAGTGCCATTGTACAAAGGCAAAGGGGATAAGAGTGAGTGCTCAAATTACTGAGGTATAAGTTTGTTGAGTATTCCTGGTAAATTATATGGGAGGGTATTGATTGAGAGGGTGAAGGCATGTACAGAGCATCAGATTGGGGAAGAGCAGTGTGGTTTCAGAAGTGGTAGAGGATGTGTGGATCAGGTGTTTGCTTTGAAGAATGTATGTGAGAAATACATAGAAAAGCAAATGGATTTGTATGTAGCATTTATGGATCTGGAGAAGGCATATGATAGAGTTGATAGAGATGCTCTGTGGAAGGTATTAAGAATATATGGTGTGGGAGGAAAGTTGTTAGAAGCAGTGAAAAGTTTTTATCGAGGATGTAAGGCATGTGTACGTGTAGGAAGAGAGGAAAGTGATTGGTTCTCAGTGAATGTAGGTTTGCGGCAGGGGTGTGTGATGTCTCCATGGTTGTTTAATTTGTTTATGGATGGGGTTGTTAGGGAGGTAAATGCAAGAGTTTTGGAAAGAGGGGCAAGTATGAAGTCTGTTGGGGATGAGAGAGCTTGGGAAGTGAGTCAGTTGTTGTTCGCTGATGATACAGCGCTGGTGGCTGATTCATGTGAGAAACTGCAGAAGCTGGTGACTGAGTTTGGTAAAGTGTGTGGAAGAAGAAAGTTAAGAGTAAATGTGAATAAGAGCAAGGTTATTAGGTACAGTAGGGTTGAGGGTCAAGTCAATTGGGAGGTGAGTTTAAATGGAGAAAAACTGGAGGAAGTGAAGTGTTTTAGATATCTGGGAGTGGATCTGACAGCGGATGGAACCATGGAAGCGGAAGTGGATCATAGGGTGGGGGAGGGGGCGAAAATTCTGGGGGCCTTGAAGAATGTGTGGAAGTCGAGAACATTATCTCGGAAAGCAAAAATGGGTATGTTTGAAGGAATAGTGGTTCCAACAATGTTGTATGGTTGCGAGGCGTGGGCTATGGATAGAGTTGTGCGCAGGAGGATGGATGTGCTGGAAATGAGATGTTTGAGGACAATGTGTGGTGTGAGGTGGTTTGATCGAGTGAGTAACGTAAGGGTAAGAGAGATGTGTGGAAATAAAAAGAGCGTGGTTGAGAGAGCAGAAGAGGGTGTTTTGAAGTGGTTTGGGCACATGGAGAGGATGAGTGAGGAAAGATTGACCAAGAGGATATATGTGTCGGAGGTGGAGGGAACAAGGAGAAGAGGGAGACCAAATTGGAGGTGGAAAGATGGAGTGAAAAAGATTTTGTGTGATCGGGGCCTGAACATGCAGGAGGGTGAAAGGAGGGCAAGGAATAGAGTGAATTGGAGCGATGTGGTATACCGGGGTTGACGTGCTGTCAGTGGATTGAATCAAGGCATGTGAAGCGTCTGGGGTAAGCCATGGAAAGCTGTGTAGGTATGTATATTTGCGTGTGTGGACGTATATATATACATGTGTATGGGGGGGGTTGGGCCATTTCTTTCGTCTGTTTCCTTGCGCTACCTCGCAAACGCGGGAGACAGCGACAAAGTATAATAAAAAAAAATAAAAACTTAATTGCCGCCTCCCACGTTAGCAAGGTAGGGCAAGGAAACAGACAAAAGAATGGCCCAACCCACCTACATACACATGTATATAAATAAACACCCCACCCTCCTGTGTTGGCGCCAGGAAGCAGACGAAGAAAGGCCATATCCACTCGCACTCATTCTCAATCTGTCATGTGTAATGCTTTGAAACAACAGCTCCCTATCCACATCCATCCTCATAGATGTTTCACATGCTGTGGCTCAATCCATTGATGTCACATCTATCCCAGTATACCACATCATTTTAATTCACTTTTTTTCATGCACGCATTTCACTTTGTTTATGGATGGGGTTGTTAGGGAGGTGAATGCAAGAGTTTTGGAAAGAAGGGCAAGTATGAAGTCTGTTGGGGATGAGAGAGCTTGGGAAGTGAGTCAGTTGTTGTTCGCTGATGATACAGCGCTGGTGGCTGATTCATGTGAGAAACTGCAGAAGCTGGTGACTAAGTTTGGTAAAGTGTGTGAAAAAAGAAAGTTAAGAGTAAATGTGAATAAGAGCAAGGTTATTAGGTACAGTAGGGTTGAGGGTCAAGTCAATTGGGAGGTGAGTTTGAATGGAGAAAAACTGGAGGAAGTAAAGTGTTTTAGATATCTGGGAGTGGATCTGGCAGCGGATGGAACCATGGAAGCGGAAGTGGATCATAGGATGGGGGAGGGGGCGAAAATTCTGGGAGCCTTGAAGAATGTGTGGAAGTCGAGAACATTATCTCTGAAAGCAAAAATGGGTATGTTTGAAGGAATAGTGGTTCCAACAATGTTGTATGGTTGCGAGGCGTGGGCTATGGATAGAGTGGTGCGCAGGAGGATGGATGTGCTGGAAATGAGATATTTGAGGACAATGTGTGGTGTGAGGTGGTTTGATCGAGTAAGTAACGTAAGGGTAAGAGAGATGTGTGGAAATAAAAAGAGCATGGTTGAGAGAGCAGAAGAGGGTGTTTTGAAATGGTTTGGGCACATGGAGAGTAAGAGTGAGGAAAGATTGACCAAGAGGATATATGTGTCGGAGGTGGAGGGAACGAGGAGAAGAGGGAGACCAAATTGGAGGTGGAAAGATGGAGTGAAAAAGATTTTGTGTGATCGGGGCCTGAACATGCAGGAGGGTGAAAGGAGGGCAAGGAATAGAGTGAATTGGAGCGATGTGGTATACCGGGGTTGACGTGCTGTCAGTGGATTGAATCAGGGTATGTGAAGCGTCTGGGGTAAACCATGGAAAGCTGTGTAGGTATGTATATTTGCATGTGTGGACGTATGTATATACATGTGTATGGGGGTGGGTTGGGCCATTTCTTTCGTCTGTTTCCTTGCGCTACCTCGCAAACGCGGGAGACAGCGACAAAGCAAAAAAAAAAAAAAAAAAAAGAAAAATTTCACTTTCCTGTATATTCAGTTCTCAACCACTCAAAATCTTTTTCACTTTACCCTTCCATCTCTGATTTAGTGTGCCAGTTCTCCTTGTTCCTTCTGCCTCTGACATATATGTCCTCCTTGTCAACCTTTCCTCACTCATTCTCTCCATGTGTCCAAGCCATTTCAACGCACCCTCTTATGCTTCCTCAACTGCACTCTATTTTATTCCCACATATTTCTATTACCCTTTCTTTACTTCCTTGATCAAATCACCTCACTCCACATATTTTCCTCAAACATTTCATTCCCAATACATCCACCCTCCTCTTTACAACCTCGCAACCATATGATATTGTTGGAACTACAGTTCCTTCTAACAAACCCATTTTGGTCTCAGAAATAATGTTCTCTCTTTCCACACATTCTTCATCGCACTCAGAACCTTCACTCCCTCCCCCACCCTATGACTCACTTCTGCTTCCATGGTTCCATTCGCTGCTAAGTCCACTCTCAGATTTCTAAAAGATTTCAATTTCTCCAATTTTTCTCCATTCAGATTTACTTCTCAACTAACTTGTCTCTTAACCCTATTAAATCTAATAACCTTGCTTTTATTCACTCTCATTCTCTCTTATCACACAATCTTCCAAACTGTTATCAATTTTTGCAGTTTCTCACTCAAGTCAACCACCAGTGCTGTATCATTGATGAACAACATCTGACTGACTTCCCAGGCCCTTTCATTTCATTCCCAGTGGATTGCATACTCTCCCCTCCCTCTCAAGATTTGTAAGGGGGCTACTACTTGTAAGGTAGCCACCATTTGTCAGACTGAGTTGGCAAGGAGGGGGTCAGGTCTTTCTTTGTTCCATGAGGTTAAACCATGTGTTCCCTCAGGTAGCACTGGCAGGGGTTATGTTGGAGTCCATCAACACCCATTCGACAACATATTCAAGTGAGAGGTCAGCTCTTATGTGTTCAGACATCCTGATTAACAGTGGCCCGTGAAAACAGTTAGTCCGTGGGAAGCCTGTCAAAACCTTATTCAACCATATGTCAGCACTATGTGTTTGTACAACAGATCAGCTCTCATGTGTTCAAACATCCTGATTAACAGCATTAAACATTGTGTGGAAGGCAAGAACGTTATCTCAGAGAGCAAAGATGGGTATGTTTGAAGGAATGGTGTCTCCAACAATGTCATATGGTTGCGAGGCATAGGCTATAGATAGGGTTGTGCGGAGGGTGGATGTGTTGGAAATGAAATGTTTGAGGACAATGTGTGGTGTGAAGTGGTTTGATCAAGCAAGTAGAAACCCTCCCCTCCTTGTATTTTAACTTTCTAAAAGGGAAAACAGAAGAAGGAGTCATGCAGGGAGTGCGCATCCTCCCCGAAGGCTCAGATTGTGGTGTCTAAATTTGTGTGGATGTAACCAAGATGAGAAAAAAGGTGAGATAGGTAGTATGTTTTATGAAAGGAACCTGGATGTTTTGGCTCTGAGTGAAATGAAGCTCAAGGGTAAAGGGGAAGAGGGGTTTAGGAATGTTGTGGGAGTAAAGTCAGGGGTTGGTGAGAGGACAAGAGCAAAGAAAGGAGTACCACTACTCCTGAAGCAGGAGTTATAAGAGTGTGTGATAAAGTGTACGAAAGTAAACTCTAGATTGATATGGGTAAAACTGAAAGTGGATGGAGAAAATGGCTGATTATTGGTGCTTATGTACCTGGTCATGAGAAGAAAGATCATGAGAGGTAAGTGTTTTGCGAGCAGCTGAGTGAGTGTTTTAGCTTTGATGCACAAGTCTGGGTTATAGTGATGGGTGATTTGAATGCAAAGGTGACTAATGTGGCAGTTGAGGGTATAAATGGTGTACATGGGGTGTTCAGTGTTGTAAATGGAAATGGTGAAGAGCTTGTAGATTTGTGTGCTGAAAAAGGATTATTGATTGGGAATACCTGGTTTTAAAAGAGAGATATACATAAGTATACATATGTAAGTAGGAGAGATGGCCACAGAGCATTATTGGACTGTGTGTTAATTAATAGGTGCATGAAAGAGAGACTTTTGGTAGTTCATGTGCTGAGAGGTGCAACTGGAGGTATGTCTGATCATCATCTTATGGAGGCGAAGATGAAGATTTGTAGAGGTTTTCAGAAAAGAAGAGAGAATGTCAGGGTGAAGAGAGTGGTGAGACTAAGTCAGCTTAGAAAGGAGACTTGTGTGAGGAAGTGCCAGGAGAGATTGAGTACAGAATGGAAAAAAAAAGGTGAGAGCAAAGGACGTAAGGGGAGTGGGGAGGAATGGGATGTATTTAGGGAAGCAGTGATGGCTTGTGCAAAAGATGCTTGTGGCATGAGAAAGGTGGAGTTAGGGAGATTAGAAAGGGTAGTGAGTGGTGGGATGAAGAAGTAAGATTATTAGTGAAAGAGAAAAGAGAGGCATTTAGACAATTTTTGCAGGGAAGTAGTGCGAGTGAGTGGGAGATGTATAAAAGAAAGAGGCAGAAAGTCAAGAGAAAGGTGCTAGAGGTGAAAAAGAGGGCAAATGAGAGTTGGGGTGAGAGGTTATCATTATACTTTAGAGAGAATAAAAAGATGTATTGGAAGGAGGCAAATAAAGTGTGTAAGACAAGGGAACAAATGGGAACATCGGTGAAGGGGGCTGATGGGGAGGTGATAACAAGTAGTGGTGAAGTGAGAGAGAGATGGAGTGACTATTTTGAAGGTTTGTTGAATATGTTTGATGATAGAGTGGCAGATATGGGGTGTGGTGTACGAAGTGGGAGGGTCAGGGAGAATGGTTTGATAAACAGAGAAGAGGTAGTGAATGCTTTGCAGGAGATGAAAGCTGGCAAGGCGGCGCGTTTGGATGGTATTGCAGTGGAACTTTTTAAAAAGGGGGTAACTGTGTTGTTAACTTGTTGGTAAGGATATTCAGTGCTTGTATGGTTCATGGTGAAGTCCCTGAGGATTAGGGGAGTGCATGCATAGTGCCATTATACAAAGGCAAAGGGGATAAAGTTGAGTGTTCAAATTACAGAGGTATAAATTTGTTGAGTATTCCTGGGAAATTATGTGGGAGGGTATTGATTGAGAGGGTAAAGGATTGGGGAGGAGCACTGTGGTTTCAGAAGTGGTAAACGATGTGTGGATCAGATGTTTGCATTGAAGAATGTATGTGAGAAATACTTAGAAAAACAGTTGGATTTGTATGTGCCATTTATGGATGTGGAGTAGATAGAGATGCTCTTTGGAAGGTATTGAGAGTGTACGGTGTGGGAGGTAAGTTGCTAGAAGCAGTGAAAAGTTTTTATCAAGGATGTGGGACATGTGTACCAGGAGGAAGAGAGGAAAGTGATTGGTTCCCAGCGAATGTCAGTTTGCGGCAGGGGTATGTGATGTCTTCATGGTTGTTTAATTTGTTTATGGATGGGGTTGTGAGGGAGGTGAATGCAAGAGTTTTGGAAGCAAGTATGCAGTCTGTTGTGGATGAGAGAGCTTGGGAAGTGAGTCAGTTGTTGTTTGCTGATGATACAGTGCTGGTGGCTGATTCGAGTGAGAAACTGCAAAAATTGGTGACTGAGTCTGGTAAAGTGTGTGAAGGAAGAAAGCTGAGAGTAAGTGTGAATAAGAGCAAGGTTATCAGGTTCCGTAGGTTTGAGGGACAAGTAAATTGGGAGGTAAGTTTGAATGGAGAAAAACTTGAGGAAGTGAAGTGTTTTAGATATCTGAGAGTGGATTTAGCAGTGGATGGAAGTGAAAGTGAGTCACAGGGTGAGGGGGGAGTCAAGGTTCTGGGAGCATTGAAGAATGTGTGGAAGGTGAGAACGTTATCTCAAAGGGCAAAAATGGGTATGTTTCAAGGAATAGTGGTTCCAACAATGTTATATGGTTGGGAGACATGGGCTATAGATAGGGTTGTGTGGAGGAGGTTAGATGTGTTGGAAATGAGATGTTTGAGGACAATATGTGGTGTGAGGTGGTTTGATCGAGTAAATAATGAAAGGATAAGAGAGATGTGTAGCAATAAAAAGAGTGTGGTTGAAAGAGCAGAAGAGGGTGTATTGAAATGGTTTGGTCACATGGAGAGAATGTGTGAGGAAAGATTGACAAAGAGGATACATGTGTCAGAAGTGAAGGGAACGAGGAAAAGTGGGAGACCAAATTGGATGTGGACGGATGGAGTGAAAAAGATTTTGAGCAATCGGGTCCTGAACATACAGGAAGGTGAAAGGCGTGCAAGGAATAGAGTGAATTGGAACAACGTGGTATTCCGGAGTCCTTTTGCTGTCAATGGATTGAACCAGGGCATGAGAAGTGTCTGGGGTAAACCATGGAAAGTTTTGTGGGGCCTGGATGTGGAAAGGGAGCTGTGGTTTCGGTGCGTTACACATGACAGGTAGAGACTGAGTGTGAACAAGTGTAGCCTTTGTTGTCTTCTCCTAGCACTACTTTGCATGCGTGGGGGGAAGCAGGTACCATTTCAGGTGTGGCGGGGTTGCAGTGGGAATGGATGAAGGCAGCAAGTATGAATCTATACGTGTATATATGTATGTCTGTGTATGTATATGTATGTATATGTTGAAATGTATAGGTATGTATATGTGTGTGTGTGGGCGTTTACTTATATACTTGTGTATGCGGGTGGGTTAGGCCATTCTTTCATCTGTTTCCTTTCGCTACCTCGCTAACGCAGGAGACAGCAACTAAGTATTGTTTATGTTAATTCATTATACTTTGTTGCTGTCTCCCATGTTAGCGAGGTAGCGCAAGGAATCAGACAAAAGGATGGCCCAACCCACCCACATACACAAGTATATACATAAACGCCCACACATATATGTAAATATACATGAATCATGTATGGCAGGATGGCACCAGGAATGGATGAAGGCAGCAAGTATGGATATGTACAAGTGTATATTTGTATATGTGTGTATGTATATGTATGTATACGTTGAAATGTATATGTATGTATATGTGCATGTGTGGGTGTTTATGTGTATATACATGTTTATGTTGGTGGGTTGGGCCATTCGTCGTCCGTTTCCTTATGCGGTTAAGTATAATAAATAAGATATAGATATATAAGATAGATACTGTGAATAGCGATATGATTGGAACATACAGTAAAATAACTGAAATTTGAGAAGTATGAGGGGTGTATTCAATATGAATGAAAGCCAAAATATCCATTGGAGAATCTAAATTGTCAACTTTTGATGGATGATGTTCAGTTTTTACTTCATCGATAAGTGATAAATTGATGTTATAGGGGATTCATTCTATGCTCTGGTTAGAATATTAATCTTTCCCAAATGATAATCATGATTGCCAAACACTTTGAAATTGGGACTGATAAGAGTGCATTGTGTTCCTAACTGAATCTATCCCAGAAACAATGAAGATTTGGGTTGGTTAGATGTGTAATGAATAAGAACTTTTTGTGGGTTTGGGAGGAATAATTCGTGATAATGGTCCATGCTCTCAATCCAAGGCTCATTGACAACAGTTTCCTTAAAAGATCAAGAATTAAGAACATTTTGCTGGGGTCCAAATAGTAGGTAGTACACAAACAAATTTGTTTGTAGGGTATTAGAAACCATATTATTAGGAGGGCAAATAAAGTTGTCAAGCAATAGTTTATGGCACAATGCTAAATTGTCCAAGGAGGGACATGCAATCAATGAGGAATTGACATTATATAAGAAAAAGTTCATGTCATCGTTAAGAATGGTAGTTTTTTGCAACTCTTTTATATTATTAAAAGGGAATGGTATTACGTTTGCAAGGCTGTAAATATTTGAGTCAGTGAACGGTATATGGATAATGACTGCTTCGAGAATTGCATCAGCCATTTCTAAGGAGTAATAACTGGCCATATGCTATAAAGGAAGAGATGGGGTGCAACCGAATTGGGTCATCGCTTGATGAATAATACGTGTAAGTTCCGAAAAGGGAAAAATGATGGCTCGGCAACTTGGTTTACCACATTATTAACATCTAATAAATCAGTGAAATAATGTGCATATTAAGTAATTTGAGCATATAAACTCCCTGGGGATAGGGGAGAAAGAATACTTCCCACGCATTCCTCACATGTCGTAGAAAGCGACTAAAGGGGACGGGAGCGGGGGGCTAGACACCCTCCTCTCCTTGTATTTTAACTGTCTAAAAGGGGAAACAGAAGAAGGAGTCACGCGGGGAGTGCTCATCTTCCTCGAAGGCTCAGATTGGGGTGTCTAAATGTGTGTGGATGTAACCAAGTATGTTTGAGGAAAGGAACCTGGATGTTTTGGCTCTGAGTGAAACAAAGCTCAAGGGTAAAGGGGAAGAGTGGTTTGGGAATGTCTTGGGAGTAAAGTCAGGGGTTAGTGAGAGGACAAGAGCAAGGGAAGGAGTAGCACTACTCCTGAAACAGGAGTGGTGGGAGTATGTGATAGAGTGTAAGAAAGTAAACTCTAGATTGATATGGGTAAAACTGAAAGTTGATGGAGAGAGATGGGTGATTATTGGTGCATATGCACCTGGGCATAAGAAGAAAGATCATGAGAGGCAAGTGTTTTGGGAGCAGCTGAATGAGTGTGTTAGTGGTTTTGATGCACGAGACTGGGTTATAGTGATGGGTGATTTGAATGCAAAGGTGAGTAATGTGGCAGTTGAGGGAATAATTGGTTTAATGGGGTGTTCAGTGTAGATTTATATGTGGAAAAAGGACAGGTGATTGGGAATACCTGGTTTAAAAAGCAAGATATACATAAGTATACGTATGTAAGTAGGAGAGATGGCCAGAGAGCGTTATTGGATTATGTGTTGATTGATAGGTGCACGAAAGAGAGACTTTAGGATGTTAATGTGCTGACAGGTGCAACTGGAGGGATGTCTGATCATTATCTTATGGAGGCGAAAGTGAAGATTTGTAGAGGTTTTCAGAAAAGAAGAGAGAGTGTTTGGGTGAAGAGAGTGGTGAGAGTAAGTGAGCTTGGGAAGGAGACTTGTGTGAGGAAGTACCAGGAGAGACTGAGTACAGAATGGAAAAAGGTGAGAACAAAGGACGTAAGGGGAGTGGGGGAGGAATGGGATATATTTAGGGAAGCAGTGTTGGCTTGCGCAAAATATGCTTGTGGCATGAGAAGCGTGGGAGGTGGGTTGATTAGAAAGGGTAGTGAGTGGTGGGATGAAGAAGTACGATTATTAGTGAAAGAGAAGAGAGAGGCATTTGGACGATTTTTTAAGGGAAATAATGCGAGTGGGAGATGTATAAAAGAGAGAGGCAGGAGGTCAAGAAAAAGGTGTAAGAGGTGAAAAAGAGGGCAAATGAGAGTTGGGGTGAGTGAGTATCATTAAATTTTAGGGAGAATAAAAAGATGTTTTTGAAGGAGGTAAATAAAGTGTATAACACAAGGGAACGAATGGGAACTTTAGTGAAGGGGGCTAATGGGGAGGTGATAACAAGTAGTGGTGATGTGAGAATTAGATGGAGTGAGTATTTTGAAGGTTTGTTGAATGTGTTTGATGATAGAATGGTAGATATAGGGTGCTTTGGTCGAGGTGGTGTGCAGGGTGAGAGGGTTAGGGAGGTTGATTTGGTAAAGAGAGAAGAGGTAGTGAAAGCTTTGTAAAAGATGAAAGCCAGCAAGGGAGCGGGTTTGGATGGCATTGCAGTGGAATTTATTAAAAAAGGGGGTGACTGTATTGTTGACTGGTTGGTAAGATTATTTAATGCATGTATGATTCATGTATGATTTTGGCTCTGAGTGAAACGAAGCTCAAGGGTAAAGGGGAAGAGTGGTTTGGGAATGTCTTGGGAGTAAAGTCAGGGGTTTTTGAGAGGACAAGAGCAAGGGAAGGAGTAGCAGTACTCCTGAAACAGGAGTTGTGGGAGTATGTGATAGAATGTAAGAAAGTAAATTCTCGATTAATATGGGTAAAACTGAAAGTTGATGGAGAGAGATGGGTGATTATTGGTGCATATGCACCTGGGCATGAGAAGAAAGATCATGAGAGGCAAGTGTTTTGGGAGCAGCTGAATGAGTGTGTTAGTGGTTTTGATGCACGAGACCGGGTTATAGTGATGGGTGATTTGAATGCAAAGGTGAGTAATGTGGCAGTTGAGGGAATAATTGGTATACATGGGATGTTCAGTGTTGTAAATGGAAATGGTGAAGAGCTTGTAGATTTATGTGCTGAAAAAGGACTGGTGATTGGGAATACCTGGTTTAAAAAGCGAGATATACATAAGTATACGTATGTAAGTAGGAGAGATGGCCAGAGAGCGTTATTGGATTACGTGTTAATTGACAGGTGCGTGAAAGAGAGACTTTTGGATGTTAATGTGCTGAGAGGTGCAACTGGAGGGATATCTGATCATTATCTTGTGGAGGCTAAGGTGAAGATTTGTATGGGTTTTCAGAAAAGAAGAGTGAATGTTGGGGTGAAGAGGGTGGTGAGAGTAAGTGAGCTTGGGAAGGAGACTTGTGTGAGGAAGTACCAGGAGAGACTGAGTACAGAATGGAAAAAGGTGAGAACAATGGAAGTAAGGGGAGTGGGGGAGGAATGGGATGTATTTAGGGAATCAGTGATGAATTGCGCAAAAGATGCTTGTGGCATGAGAAGAGTGGGAGGTGGGTTGATTAGAAAGGGTAGTGAGTGGTGGGATGAAGAAGTAATATTATTAGTGAAAGAGAAGAGAGAGGCATTTGGACGATTTTTGCAGGGTAAAAATGCAATTGATTGGGAGATGTATAAAAGAAAGAGACAGGAGGTCAAGAGAAAGGTGCAAGAGGTGAAAAAGAGGGCAAATGAGAGTTGGGGTGAGAGAGTATCATTAAATTTTAGGGAGAATAAAAAGATGTTCTGGAAGGAGGTAAATAAAGTGCGTAAGACAAGGGAGCAAATAGGAACTTCAGTGAAGGGCGCAAATGGGGAGGTGATAACAAGTAGTGGTGATGTAAGGAGATGGAGTGAGTATTTTGAAGGTTTGTTGAATGTGTTTGATGATAGAGTGGCAGATATGGGATGTTTTGGTCAAGGTGGTGTGCAAAGTGAGAGGGTTAGGGAAAATGATTTGGTAAACAGAGAAGAGGTAGTAAAAGCTTTGCGGAAGATGAAAGCCAGCAAGGCATTGGGTTTGGATGGTATTGCGGTGGAATTTATTAAAAAAGGGGGTGACTGTATTGTTGACTGGTTGGTAAGGTTATTCAATGTATGTATGACTCATGGTGAGGTGCCTGAGGATTGGTGGAATGCTTGCATAGTGCCATTGTACAGAGGCAATGGGGACAAAGGTGAGTGCTCAAATTACAGAGGTATAAGTTTGTTGAGTATTCCTGGTAAATTATATGAGAGGGTATTGATTGAGAGGTTGAAGGCATGTACAGAGCATCAGATTGGGGAAGAGCAGTGTGGTTTCAGAAGTGGTAGAGGATATGTGGATCAGGTGTTTGCTTTGAAGAATGTATGTGAGAAATACTTAGAAAAGCAAATGGATTTGTATGTAGCATTTATGGATCTGGAGAAGGCATATGATAGAGTTGATAGAGATGCTCTGTGGAAGGTATTAAGAATATATGGTGTGGGAGGCAAGTTGTTAGAAGCAGTGAAAAGTTTTTATCGAGGATGTAAGGCATGTGTACGTGTAGGAAGAGAGGAAAGTGATTTGTTCTCAGTGAATGTAGGTTTGCGGTAGGGGTGTGTGATGTCTCCATGGTTGTTTAATTTGTTTATGGATGGGGTTGTTAGGGAGGTGAATGCAAGAGTTTTGGAAAGAGGGGCAAGTATGAAGTCTGTTGTGGATGAGAGAGCTTGGCAAGTGAGTCAGTTGTTGTTCGCTGATGATACAGCGCTGGTGGCTGATTCATATGAGAAACTGCAGAAGCTGGTGACTGAGTTTGGTAAAGTGTGTGAAAGAAGAAAGTTATGAGTAAATGTGAATAAGAGCAAGGTTATTAGGTACAGTAGGGTTGAGGGTCAAGTCAATTGGGAGGTAAGTTTGAATGGAGAAAAACTGGAGGAAGTAAAGTGTTTTAGATATCTGGGTGTGGATTTGGCAGCAGATGGAACCATGGAAGCGGAAGAGGATCATAGGGTGGGGGAGGGGGTGAAAATTCTGGGAGCCTTGAAGAATGTGTGGAAGTCGAGAACATTATCTCGGAAAGCAAAAATGGGTATGTTTGAAGGAATAGTGGTTCCAACAATGTTGTATGGTTGCGAGACGTGGGCTATGGATAGAGTTGTGCGCAGGAGGATGGATGTGCTGGAAATGAGATGTTTGAGGACAATGTGTGGTGTGAGGTGGTTTGATCGAGTAAGTAACGTAAGGGTAAGAGAGATGTGTGGAAATAAAAAGAGCGTGGTTGAGAGAGCAGAAGAGGGAGTTTTGAAATGGTTTGGGCACATGGAGAGAATGAGTGAGGAAAGATTGACCAAGAGGATATATGTGTCGAAGGTGGAGGGAACGAGGAGAAGTGGGAGACCAAATTGGAGGTGGAAAGATGGAGTGAAAAAGATTTTGTGTGATCGGGGCCTGAACATGCAGGAGGGTGAAAGGAGGGCAAGGAATAGAGTGAATTGGATCGATGTGGTATACCAGGGTTGACGTGCTGTCAGTGGATTGAATCAGGGCATGTGAAGCGTCTGGGGTAAACCATGGAAAGCTGTGTAGATATGTATATTTGCGTGTGTGGACATATGTATATACATATGTATTGGGGTGGGTTGGGCCATTTCTTTCGTCTGTTTCCTTGCGCTACCTCGCAAACGCGGGAGACAGTGACAAAGAAAAAAAAAAAAAAAATCATTCATGGTGAGGTGCCTGAGGATTGGCGGAATGCTTGCATAGTGCCATTGTACAAAGGCAAAGGGGACAAAGGTGAATGCTCAAATTACAGAGGTATAAGTTTGATGAGTATTCCTGGTAAATTATATGGGAGGGTATTGATTGAGAGGTTGAAGGCATGTACAGAGCATCAGACTGGGGAAGAGCAGTGTGGTTTCAGAAGTGGTAGAGGATTTGTGGATCAGTTGTTTGCTTTGAAGAATGTATGTGAGAAATACTTAGAAAAGCAAGTGGATTTGTATGTAGCAATTATGGATCTGGAGAAGGCATATGATAGAGTTGATAGAGATGCTCTGTGGAAGGTATTAAGAATATATGGTGCGGGAGGCAGGTTGTTAGAAGCAGTTTAAAGTTTTTATCGAGGATGTAAGGCATGTGTACGTGTAGGAAGAGAGGAAAGTGATTGGTTCTCAGTGAATGTAGGTTTGCGGCAAGGGTGTGTGATGTCTCCATGGTTGTTTAATTTGTTTATGGATGGGGTTGTTAGGGAGGTGAATGCAAGAGTTTTGGAAAGAGGGGCAAGTATGCAGTCTGTTGTGGATGAGAGAGCTTGGGAAGTGAGTCAGTTTTGTTCACTGATGGTACAGCGCTGGTGGCTGATTCATGTGAGAAACTGCAGAAGCTGGTGACTGAGTTTGGTAAAGTGTGTGAAAGAAGAAAGTTGAGAGTAAATTTGAATAAGAGCAAGGTTATTAGGTACAGTAGGGTTGAGGGTCAAGTCAGTTGGGAGGTAAGTTTGAATGGAGAAAAACTGGAGGAAGTGAAGCGTTTTAGATATCTGGGAGTGGATTTGGCAGCGGATGGAACCATAGAAGTGGAAGTGAATCATAGGGTGAGGGAGGGGGTGAAAATTCTGGGAGCCTTGAAGAATGTGTGGAAGTCGAGAACATTATCTCGGAAAGCAAAAATGGGTATGTTTGAAGGAATAGTGGTTCCAACAATGTTGTATGGTTGCAAGGCGTGGGCTATGGATAGAGTTGTGCACAGGAGGGTGGATGTGTTGAAAATGAGATGTTTGAGGACAATGTGTGGTGTGAGGTGGTTTGATCGAGTAAGTAATGTAAGGGTAAGAGAGATGTGTGGTAATAAAAAGAGTGTGGTTGAGAGAGCAGAAGAGGGTGTTTTGAAAAGATTTGGTCACATGGAGAGAATGAGTGAGGAAAGATTGACCAAGAGGATATATGTGTCAGTGGTGGAGGGAACGAGGAGAAGTGGGAAACCAAATTGGAGGTGGAAAGATGGAGTGAAAAAGATTTTGAGTGATCACGGCCTTAACATACAGGAGGGCGAAAGGCGTTCAAAGAATAGAGTGAATTGGAACGATGTGGTATACCGGGGTCGACGTGCTGTCAATGGATTGAACCAGGGCATGTGAAGCGTCTGGGGTAAACCATGGAAAGTTGTATGGGGCCTGGATTTGGAAAGGGAGCTGTGGTTTCGGTGCATTATTACATGACAGCTAGAGACTGAGTGTGAATGAATGGGGCCTTTGTTGTCTTCCTAGCACTACCTCACGCGCATGAGGGGGAAGGGGGTTGTTATTTCATGTGTGATGGGGTGGCGATAGGATTGAATAAAGGCAGGCAGTATGAATTATGTACATGTGTATATATGTATATGTCTGTGTTTGTATATATATGTATACGTTGAGATGTATAGGTATGTATATTTGCGTGTGTGGACGTGTATGTATATACATGTGTATGTTGAGGGTTGGGCCATTGTTTCGTCTGTTTCCATTCGCTACCTGACCAACGCGGGAGACAGCGACAAAGCAAAATATATAATAAAAAAACTTCAGTATCCAGGTCCACTGTCTTAACAAAGTTAGAGGAGCAACACTAGAGTTTCTGACTGTTACATTGGTGTAAAACTTGAGTAGGGTAGACCATAAGTGAGGTATGGCCCCTATTAGTTTCACTAACTTATCATAAGTGTAGGGTAGACCCTCCTGGCCCAACTTCACTGAGATTGTGCCCTTCATGAGATGAATCTTGTGGGTAGCCGTGAGAAGGGCGCCTGGTACTGTCATGGTGTCCATGAATAGGAAGACACCATAAGGATATGAGAAGCAAGAACCTGTAACATTATGAACCAAGCAACTTCTTAAAGTCAAGGTCTTAATGAATACTGATGTGTCTGCATTGGTGATGTGAGGGTAGTCGGTTGTGATATAGGGATAGACTGAATAATGGTAGGAGATGGTTGGTTGACATTGTTTGAGGGTTGAGGAGTATTGTGTGGTGTGGGATTGGGATGATGTTCAGAATACTGTAAAACTTTCAAGTGGTCCTCATGTTCCTTATGAATGTCTCCTGTATTTAGATGTCAAACCCTAAACCTGTGTCCCTTCCAATGAGCTAAAACTCAACAAGGACCAAAAAATTTTGGGTCTAGCTAAGGAACCTCACTTCAAGGGTTAATATTTTGCACCATTACCTAGAGTCTAGGAGCTGCCTTTGATGGTTTTGTGGATTCATTCGCCTGATCTGTGAATGTTTTAGTGGGCTCACCTAAATTTTCTTTGATTCATTGATGAATCAATTGAGTCGTTCGATACTTTTCTGCTACAATTGAGTTCTGAGTCACTGGACGTGAAGGAGGGGGCATTATTATGCCATACAGCAACATTTTATCAAAACCGTGTAAGGTGTGGAAGGGTGTGTCTCCAATTGACTTATGCAGAGTTTCACGAACATTCAACATCAGATAAATGTTCATCCTATTTGTCATGATCAAAGTTAATGTTAGTGCAAAGAGACTGAAGGATTTTATGGTTCAGTCTCTCAGCAAGGCCATTTGAGTCTAGTTATGGGTGATGTGTTATTATATTACTTTTGGTTATATTGTACAGCTTACAAAGTTCTAATAATGAGTTATTGAATTCTTCTCCATTATCTGTGACTAAAATCTTTTGTGCATTATTTTTTTTTTTTTTTTTTTTTTTATACTTTGTCGCTGTCTCCCGCGTCTGCGAGGTAGCGCAAGGAAACAGACGAAAGAAACGGCCCAACCCCCCCCATACACATGCATATACACACGTCCACACACGCAAATACACATACCTACACAGCCTTCCATGGCTCACCCCATTATGTCTGTCTAAAATATGTTTCCCAAATGCCTTAGCAACCATGGCTGCTTCTTATTTTGAACTGAGACTAATTCTCAGTATCCTTTGAAAGTATCAGTGATTACTAAAATATATCTGTTGCTTGCCATGGACTAGGAAAACCTCCTAATATGTTCGTATGAACCCTTTCTCATGGGTATGAAGGTACAGGATATTTCAAACAGTTTGAAGGATAGTGGGACTTCCCTTGTGTGTGTTACAGATTTAGCACCTCAATATATGATGTTATGTTTTTCTGCATTTTTTGCCAAAATTACCTCAAACAAGTCTGTTTCTAGCATCTATCTGCTCTTGGGTGTGCAGCTTGGGGTAAATCATGTGCTAACTTCAGGAAATCCTGTACTAATGCTGTTGGAATGACTGTTTGACGACATGGGCAAGTACTCCTGATCTCATGTCCATGCATAAGACTCCCTTTGCTAAGTACAGTCCTCTGACTGTAACAGCTGTCTTAACATGCAAGGAAGGTCATCTTCCTTCTGGGAATTCTATGACAGGATCCCAAACTAGTTCATCTCATTGATGTTTCAACCTCTCTCTATCAAAATCTACGGGATATTGTCTTCAGTGACTGCTCCCACTCTCCAGGAAAAGGCATCTGCAACTACATTTGATGAGCCGAAAACGAAATGAAAATCTGGGTCAAAGGCTTGTATAATTAAGAACCATCTCTGAAACTTTCCTGTTGGATCTTGTCATTGAAGAAGGCATAACAATGCTTTGTGATCTGCATAAACTGTGATAGGGGAACTATATATATGTATATTCTTTTAAATGCTTGAGTGCCCAAACTACTGTAAGGCCTTTAACTTTGTTATTGAGTATTTCGATTCTGTTTTTTAACATGAGTGACTCACATGTACAGCTTTAAGGCCCTGTTTACAAGCATCTTTGTGCAAAATGAAGGGTTTCTGAAAGTTGGGGAACTGAAGGATAGGCGCCTCGATCAAGTGTCGCTTGAGCAAGTTAAAATCATTGTTTTTGCTATAGTCCACTGAAATGCAACTCCATTTCAAAAGTGAAGTGAGTGGGTGTGAATTTTTGGGAAGTTAGTGACAAATCTTCGATGATATCCTGCTAGACCAAGGCAGGATTTGACTTTGTCTACTGTGGAAGGGACTGGCCATTCTACAATTGTTTTTACTTTATTTGCTTTAGGTTGAATACCATTTTCACCAACAGTGTGTGACCTAAGTAATTAATCTCTTCTGTAGAAAGGAGCATTTGGATAATTTAAGTGTGCATCCTTGAGTTGTAGGAATACTCTCTCAAGACTCCTGAAAGGAGAGGGAATGTCCAAAGACATGACTGTTATATCATCAGGATAAACCAATACTTCTGTAAAGGCCAAGCATGTGACAAAAAATGTTAGTCATTAGCCTCAAGAGGTGATTGGTGAGAAATGAAGACCGAAGGGTATGCATATGGATTGCCAGTGACTGTCTGGTGTACTGAACATAGTCAGGGGGCAGCTTTCCTGTGACAATGGGATCTGCCAAAATCCACCAAATAAATCCAAAGTGGAAAATACCTTATTCTTACCAAGGCTGTGGAGAAGCTCTGATACCATTGGTAATGGGAAATGATCTTGTTCAGTTTTCTAAAATCCATGACTAGTCTTAAAGTTCCATCCTTCTTTGGCAAGATCAGAGGTGTTGAATTCCATGGCGACTGTGATTCTTCTATGACATTATCTTTCAACATATCCAGAAAAATGCTTGTTCGCAATGTCTCTGTGCGAGTGTAGCAGTTGATAAGCTGGGACATGAATGGGACATTTGCCTTTCTTTAAGTTAATAGTATGAGCATTTAAATGAATTCTGCTGAGTGGCTCTCCTGATAAGGCAATAGTAGGCATATACTGGTTAAGTAAGTCTGTTAACTGGTCAGTATGCTTGGTTAATCCTACTCTAGAAATCATGTGGGGAGGGGAACTGACTTGAATCGTGCACTGTCGAGCCAGAGGTAGGAGGAGTAGGTGTTGGAGGGTTAGTTGAATCTGAGACTAGTCAGATGTTGAACTCATGCAACTCCTCATCTTTAGAAAGCCAACACCATCCCCAACGTCTTGGTGCTGGAATAACTCCTTTCTTTTGAGTGAAATTTAACGCTTTTGTTACCGACCATGATAGGTTCATATTTTCATTAAGTAACTGCCATCTTAAATCTTGGGCAGGTCTTTTAGAATGAAAGTAGTGTGTAATAATCTCATAAGTGTCTGCATGTGTGTGTCAGGGTTCACCATTGCTAATATCCAGAGTGATGATTCATAAGCCCACCTGACTAATCTCATTCTTCCATTTAAGGTACTCCAATGATCAGGAAATGTTGTATCATCCATGTATATTGTGTTAAGAGCACATGAGAAGATGTGTAGTAAACAGTCCGAAAATGATTCATCACAACCTAATCTAAACAATGTTAGTCCGAAAATGATTCATCACAACCTAATCTAAACAATGTTTTGAACTCTTCCTGAGATGTATAGTTTTGAATGTCATCTGAGTCATAAACAACCTTAGCATAATTGTTACGCCTGTTGAAATCAGTGAGGTTTTCAGCAGCCAATATAAGTGCTCTGTCTCCTGATTCACCATTTTGTTCAAAGATATTCTCTGCATTTCTAATCCACTGATCAAAATTCACAAGTTTACCATCAAATAACTTGTGTGATTCCCTAGTGTGTGTTAGTGTAAAAACTGTTTTTGTCGAGGATTCTTTTGTCCCAAGTTCCTGTGATGTGGAAGGGAAGGTGGTTTTAAGTAAGGTATCATGTAAGAAAGTTTCTGCAAGTCATCTATGTCACCCAAATCTGTCAAAATAACATTATGTGATGTCGTTACTTTAAAAGGCTAATCTCGTTTATAATAAGGGATTCTAGGTAAATTTCTGAATATGTATGAACCTTTATGTCTCTCACATGGATTCTTGTCAGACATGTATTAAAATCAAAGTTAAAGGAGGCACATGATAAACTAGAAATATGAATAGTACTATTTGCCGTATCCAAAATATGTCATGATTCCTATTTGAAAATGTTGTAATGAACTAAAGTCATAAGAAATTAAAGAAAATAGTATTAACAGACTGAATGATTTTACCAAAGGTTAACTTAACACTATGCTGTATTAGTATAAGACTCAGTATATGAAAGGAATTATCACTAGAAAATATCATAATTACATGAAAATACAAGAAGGAATGTATGGGATGGTAGATAGAACCCTATATTAATTGGTGAAATTACAGCACAGAAAAGTATATATATATGTCTATATGTATAGACTTCTGTTTCTCCTTTTAGAAAGTTAAAATACAAGGAAGGGAAGGTTTCCAGCCCCCCCCGCTCCCGTCCCCTTTGGTTGCCTCCTATGACTCGTGAGGAATGCATGGAAAGTATTTTTTCTCCCATATCCCCAATGATGAAATGAATAGAAGAGAGAATGTTGGGGTGAAGAGAGTGGTGAGAGTAAGTGAGGTTGGGAAGGAGACTTGTGTGAGGAAGTACCAGGAGAGACTGAGTACAGAATGGAAAAAGGTGAGAACAAAGGAGGTAAGGGGAGTGGGGGGAGGAATGAGATGTATTAAGGGAAGCAGTGATGGCTTGCGCAAAAGATGCTTCTGGCATGAGAAGTGTGGGAGATGGGCAGATTAGAAAGGGTAGTGAGTGGTGGGATGAAGAAGTAAGATTATTAGTGAAAGAGAAGAGAGGGGCATTTGGACGATTTTTGCAGGGGAATAATGTAACTGAGTGGGAGATGTGTAAAAGAAAGAGGCAGGAGGTCAAGAGAAAGGTGCAAGAGGCAAAAAAGAGGGGTGAGAGAGTATCATTAAATTTTAGTGAGAATAAAAAGATTTTTGGAAGGAGGTAAATAAAGTGCGTAAGACAAGGGAACAAATGGGAACTTCAGTGAAGGGGGCTAATGGGGAGGTGATAACAAGTAGTGGTGATGTGAGAAGGAGATGAAGGTTTGTTGAATGTGTTTGATGATAGAGTGGCAGATATAGGGTGTTTTGGTCAAGGTGGTGTGCAAAGTGAGAGGGTTAGGGAAAATGATTTGGTAAACAGAGAAGAGTTAGTAAAAGCTTTACGGAAGATGAAAGCCGGCAAGGCAGCGGGATTGGATGATATTGCTGTGGAATTTATTAAAAAAGGGGGTGGCTGTATAGTTGACTGGTTGGTAAGGTTATTTGATATATGTATGACTCATGGTGAGGTGCCTGAGGATTGGCAGAATGCTTGCATAGTGCCATTGTACAAAGGCAAACGGGATAAGAGTGAGTGCTCAAATTACGGAGGTATAAGTTTGTTGAGTATTCCTGGTAAATTATATGGGAGGGTATTGATTGAGAGGGTGACGGCATGTACAGAGCATCAGATTGGGGAAGAGCAGTGTGGTTTCAGAAGTGGTAGAGGATGTGTGGATCATGCGTTTGCTTTGAGGAATGTATGTGAGAAATAATTAGAAAAGCAAATGGATTTGTATGTAGCAATTATGGACCTGGAGAAGGCATATGATAGAGTTGATAGAGATGCTCTGTGGAAGGTATTAAGAATATATGGTGTGGGAGGCAAGTTGTTAGAAGCAGTGAAAAGTTTTTATCAAGGATGTAAGACATGTGTACGTGTAGGAAGAGAGGAAAGTGATTGGTTCTCAGTGAATGTAGGTTTGACGCAGGGGTGTGTGATGTCTCCATGGTTGTTTAACTTGTTTATGGATGGGGTTGTTAGGGAGGTGAATGCAAGAGTTTTGGAAAGAGGGGCAAGTATGAAGTCTGTTGGGGATGAGAGAGCTTGGGAAGTGAGTCAGTTGTTGTTCGCTGATGATACAGCGCTGGTGGCTGATTCATGTGAGAAACTGCAGAAGCTGGTGACTGAGTTTGGTAAAGTGTGTGAAAGAAGAAAGTTGAGAGTAAATGTGAATAAGAGTAAGATTATTAGGTACAGTAGGGTTGAGTGTCAAGTCAGTTGGGAGGTAAGTTTGAATGGAGAAAAACTGGAGGAAGTGAAGTGTTTTAGATATCTGGGAGTGGATTTGGCAGTGGATGGAATCATGGAAGTGGAAGTGAATCATAGGGTGGGAGAGGGGGCGAAAATTCTGGGAGCCTTGAAGAATGTGTGGAAGTCGAGAACATTATCTCAGAAAGCAAAAATGGGTATGTTTGAAGGAATAGTGGTTCCAACAATGTTGTGTGGTTGCGAGGCGTTGGCTATGGATAGAGTTGTGCGCAGGAGGGTGGATGCGCTGAAAATGAGATGTTTGAGGACAGTATGTGGTGTGAGGTGGTTTGATCGAGTAAGTTATAATAGGGTAAGAGAGATATGTGGTAATAAAAAGAGTGTGGTTGAGAGAGCAGAAGATGATGTTTTGAAATGGTTTGGTCACATGGAGAGAATGAGTGAGGAAAGACTGACCAAGAGGATATATGTGTCAGAGGTGGAGGGAACGAGGAGAAGTGGGAGACCAAATTGGAGGTGGAAAGATGGAGTGAAAAAGATTTTGAGTGATCGGGGTCTGAACATGCAGGAGAGTGAAACGCGTGCAAGGAATAGAGTGAATTGGAACGATGTGGTATACCGGGGTCGACGTGCTGTCAATGGATTGAACCAGGGCATGTGAAGCGTCTGGGGTAAACCATTGAAAGTTCTGTGGAGCCTGGATGTGGAAGGGGAGGTGTGGTTTCGGTGCATTATTACATGACAGCTAGAGAATGAGTGTGAATGAATGTGGCCTTTGTTGTCTTTTCCTAGCACTACCTTGCACACATTAGGGATAAGGGGGCTGTTATTCCATATGTGGCGAGGTGGCAATGGGAATGAATAAAGGCAGTTAGTATGAATTATGTACATGTGTGTATATGTATATGTCTGTGTGTGTATATATATGTATACATTGAGATGTATAGGTATGTATATTTGCGTGTGTGGACGTGTATGTATATACATGTGTATGTGGGTGGGTTGGGCCACTTTCATCTGTTTCCTTGTGCTACCTTGCTAATGCGGGAGGCAGCAACAAAGCAAAATAAGTAAATATAATAGATATGTATAGACTAAGAAGTGGTACCACAAAAGGAGCATACCTCATTGAGTGAACCATTTTGACAAGTTTTTATATGAATGGGAGAGTCCTCCAAGTCGTCTTGGATGTAGTGAGGCAGAGATGTGTGTAGAATGGTGGCTTATTACCAGGGAAGTTGAGTGTGCGTGTGCGAGTGGGTTGGGCTACATAATGATGATGTGTTGGATGGTGTCCCGGATGATGATGACGTGTGTCTGGAGCAGTTGTCAAGAGGACCTCTGAGTAGGTGCATGTAGGATCACTGACCTTTCTTGCGACAGCTCGATGTGATGAGAGCATCGTATGACTGGCACTGTGTTGATTTCTCTTCCTAGTGACCCAGTGTCAGCAGCGCAATGAAGGTGTATCTTTGATATAGGGAGGTATGGGTAATGGGCCACTTAGCTGGTCATGGTTTTAGCCCATAATGTCCACAGGTGTGTCAGGTAGGCTTGTAGAAATATGTAGAAGGTATGACGGTTGTCCGTAGTCATGTAAGTTCATATGTCACTGCCACCACCTGTAAGGGGGCCAGCATTTGTAAGGTTGCCACCACTTGTCAGACTGAGTTGGTAAGAAGGAGATCAGGATTTTCTTTGTTCCATGGTACTCAATGAAGATCAGGTGACCTCTACAGTTTTATTATAAAAATGAGGATGTACATCTATGGTACTCTGGACCTTATGGTCTTATGACACACACTTGCGAATGGTGTGATGAGGTTGAGACATGTTCCTCAAGTAGCACTGGTAGGGGTTATATTGGAGTCTGTCAGCACCCATACGACAATGAATGCACATGATAGATCAGCTCTTATGTGTTCAGACATCCTGATTAACAGTGGCCCATGAGAACAGTGAGTCCGTGGGAAGGCTGTCAACGCTTTATTCAACCATATGTCAGCGCTATGTATTTATACAACAGATCAGCTTTCACGTATTCAGACGTCCTGATTAACAGTGGGCCGTGAGATCACTGGGTCCATGGGAACATTCTAAGTGATGCAGCTAAGAGTATGTAACTCACAATAAAATCACAATAACAAATAGAAAAATTAATGGCATGTGGGCATGAGTCTTACAGCATTTACCTCCCTCACCATCCCATTCATAAACAAACTAAAGAATGATGGTGGCATCAAACACCCCTATCGCAGACCAAACTTCACTGGGAACCTTTCGCTTTCCCTCTTACTACTCATACTCACGCCTTACACCCTTCATAAAAACTTCTCAATGCTTCCAGCAGCTTACCTCCCACACCATATATTCTTGAGACCTTGCACACAGCATCTCTATCAGACCTATCATATGCCTTCTTTGATTCCTATCCCTCGGGATAGGGGAGAAAGAATACTTCCCACATATTCCCCATGTGTCGTAGAAGGTGACTAAAGGGGGCGAGAGTGGGGGCTGAAAACCCTTCCCTTTATGTATTTCAATATCTAAAACAGGAAACAAAAGAAGTCAAGCGGGGAGTGCTCATCCTCCTCGAAGGCTCAGATTGGGGTGTCTGAATGTATGTGGATGTAACCAAGAAGAGAAGAATAGAGAGATAGATAGTATGTTTAAGAAAAGAAACATGGATGTTCTGGCTCTAAGTGAAACGAAGCTTAAGGTTACTGGGGAAGATAAGTTTGGAAAAGTCTTGGAAGCAAAGTCAGGGGTTGGTGAGAGGACAAGATCTAAGAAAGGAGTAGCAACACTTATAAAGCAGGATTTGTAGGAGTGTGTAATAGAGTCTGAGGAAGTAAATTCTGCATTGGTGTGGGTAAATCTGAAAGTGTATGAAGAGAGATGGGTGATCATTGGTGCTTATGCACCTGGTCATGAGAAGAAAGATCATGTGAGGCAAGTGTTTTGGGAGCAGCTGAGTGAGTGTGTCAGGAGTTTTGGTGCATGAGACCAGGTATTAGTGATGGGTGATTTAAAGACATAGGTTAGCAATGAAGCAGTTGAGGGTACAATTGGTGTACATTGGGTATTCAGTGATATGAATGGGAATGGTGAGGAGCTTGTGAATTTGTATGCTGAAAAAAGACTGGTGATTGGGAATGCCTGTTTTGAAAATAGAGATATACACAAGTATACATATGTGAGTAGGAGAGATGGTCAAAGGCATTAATAGATTATGTGTTAATTGATAGATGTGTATTGCAGAGTCAAAGATGAAGATTTGTAGAGGTTTTCAGAAAAGAAAAGAAAATGGCGAGGAGAAGAGATTGGTGAGAGTAAGTGAGTCTGGAAAGGAGACTTGTGTGAGGAAGTACCAGGAGAGATTAAGTGTAGAATGGCAAAAGGTGAGAGCAAATGATGTGATGGGAGAAGGTGAAGAAAAGTATGTATTTAGAGAAGCAGTGATGGCATGTGCAAGAGATGCAAGAGGCATGAGAAAAGTGAGAGGTGGGAAGATTAGAAAGGGTAGTGAGTGGTGAGATAAAGAAGTAAAATTGTTAGTGGAAGAGAAGAGAGAGGTGTTTGGATGATCATGCAAAGGACTGCAAATGAAATGGAGATGTATAAGAGAAAGTGGTAGGAGTCAAGAGGAAGGTGCAAGAGTTGAAAAAGAGGGCAAATGAGAGTTGGGGTGATAGAGTATCATTAAACCTTAGGGAGAACAAAAAGATGTTTTGTAAGGAGGTAAATAACATGCATAAGACAAGAGAACAAATGGGAACAGCAGTGAAGGGAGCAAAAGGGATGTAGTAACATATAGTGCTGAAGTGAGGAGATGGAGTGAGTGTTTTGAAGGTTTGTGGAATGTGTTTGATAATAGAGTAGCAGATGTAGGGTGTTTTGGTTGGGGTGGTTTGTGAAGTGAGAGAGTCAGGGAGAGTGATTAGGTGAAGAGAGAAAATGTGATGAAAGCCTTGCGGATGAAATCTGGCAAGGTGGTGGGTTTGGATGATATTGAAGTTGGATTTATTTAAAAAGGGGTTGACTTTGTTGGTAAGGATGTTTAATGTATGTATGGATCATGGTGAAGTGCTCGAGCATTGGGGAATGCATGTATAGTGCCATTGTACAAAGACAAAAGGGATAAAGCTGAGTGTTTAAACTACAGAGGCATAAGTTTAAGTATTCCTGGAAAATTATATGAGAGAGCATTGATTGAGAGGATGAAGGCAGGTACATAGCATCAGACTGGAGAGGGGCAGCATGGTTTCAGAAGTGGGAGAGGATGTATGGATCAGGTGTTTGCTTTGAAAAATGTTTTTGAGAAATACTTAGAAAAACAAATGGATTTGTATGTGGTATTTATGGATCTGGAGAAGGCATATGACAGGGTTGATAGAGATGCTTTGTGGAAGGTCTTAAGTATATATGGTGTGGGAGATAAGCTGCTAAAAGCAGTGAGAAGTTTTCATCAAGGATGTAAGGCATGTGTACAAGTAAGGAGAGAGAAGAGTGATTGGTTCCCATTGAAGTTTAATCTGCAGCAGGGGTGTTTGATATCCCTATGATTGTTTAATATGTTTATGGATTGGGTGGTCAGGGAAGTAAATGCAAAAGTTTAAAAGAGGGGTGAGTATGCAGTCTGTTGGAGATGAAAGAGCCTGGGATGTGAGTCAATTGTTGTTCGCCAATGATACAGCACTGGTGGCTGATTCGAGTGAGGAACTGCAGAAGTAGGTGACTGAGTTTAGAAAAGTGTGAGAAGAGAGAAAGTTGAGAATAGGGGATAAGGGAGAAAGAACACTTCCCACGCATTCCTCACGTGTCGTAGAAGGCAACTAAAGGGGACGGGAGCGGGGGGGCTGGAAACCCTCCCCTCCTTGTATTTTAACTTTCTAAAAGGAGAAACAGAAGAATGAGTCACACGGGGAGTGCTCATCCTCCTCAAAGGCTCAGATAGGGGTGTCTAAATGTGTGTGGATATAACGAAGATTAGAAAAAAGGAGAGATAGGTAGTATGTTTGAGGAAAGGAACCTGGATGTTTTGGCTCTGAGTGAAAAGAAGCTCAAGGGTAAAGGGGAAGAGTGGTTTGGGAATGTCTTGGGAGTAAAGAAAGGGGTTAGTGAGAGGACAAGAGCAAGGGAAGGAGTAGCACTACTCCTGAAACGGGATTGGTAGGGGTATGTGATAAAGTGTAAGAAAGTAAACTCTAGATTGATATGTGTAAAACTGAAAGTGGATGGAGAGAGATGGGTGATTATTGGTGCATATGCACCTGGGCATGAGAGGAAAGATCATGAGAGGCAAGTGTTTTGGGAGCAGCTGAGTGAGTGTGTTAGTAGCTTTGATGTGCGAGACCGGGTTATAGTGATGGGTGATTTGAATGCAAAGGTGAGTAATGTGGTAGTTGAGGGAATAATTGGTGTACATGGGGTGTTCAGTGTTGTAAATGGAAATGGTGAAGAGCTTGTAGATTTATGTGCTGAAAAAGGACTGGTGATTGGGAATACCTGGTTTAAAAAGAGAGATATACATAAGTATACATATGTAAGTTGGAGAGATGGCTAGAGAGCGTTATTGGATTACGTGTTAATTTATAGGCGCTCGAAAGAGAGACTTTTCGATGTTAATATGCTCAGAGGTGCAACTGGAGGGATGTCTGATCATTATCTTGTGAAGGCGAAGGTGAAGATTTGTAGGTTTCTCAGAAAAGAAGAGAGAATGTTGGGGTGAAAAGAGTCGTGAGAGTAAGTGAGCTTGGGAAGGAGACTTGTGTGAGGAAGTACCAGGAGAGACTGAATACAGAATGGAAAAAGGTGAGAACAAAGGAGGTAAGGGGAGTGGGGGAGGAATGGGATGTATCTAGGGAAGCAGTGATGGCTTGCGCAAAAGATGCTTGTGGCATGAGAAGCGTGGGAAGTGGGGAGATTAGAAAGGGTAGTGAATGGTGGGATGAAGTAAGATTATTAGTGTAAGAGAAAAGAGATGCATTTGGACAATTTTTGCAGGGAAAAAATGCAAATAAGTGGGCGATGAATAAAAGAAAGAGGCAGGAGGTCAAGAGAAAGGTGCAAGAGGCAAAAAAGAGGGCAAATGAGAGTTGGGGTGAGAGAGTATCATTAAATTTTAGGGAGAATAAAAAGATGTTTTGGAAGGAGGTAAATGAAGTGCGAAAGACAAGGAAACAAATGGGAACATCAGTGAAGGGGGCTAATGGGGAGGTGATAACAAGTAGTGGTGATGTGAGAATGAGATGGAGTGAGTATTTTGAAGGTTTGTTGAATGTGTTTGATGACAGAGTGGCAGATATAGGGCGTTTTGGCCGAGGTGGTGTGCAAAGTGAGAGGGTTAAGGAAAATGATTTGGTAAACAGAGAAGAGGTAGTGAAAGCTTTGCGTAAGATGAAAGCCGGCAAGGCAGCAGGTTTGGATGGTATTGCAGTGGAATTTATTAAAAAAGGGGGTGACTGTATTGTTGACTGGTTGGTAAGGTTATTTAATGTATGTATGACTCATGGAGAGGTGCCTGAGGATTGGCAGAATGCTTGCATAGTGCCTTTGTACAAAGGCAAAGGGGATAAAAGTGAGTGCTGAAATTACAGAGGTATAAGTTTGTTGAGTATTCCTGGGAAATTACATGGGAGGGTATTGATGGAGAGGGAGAAGGCATGTACAGAGCATCAGATTGGGGAAGAGCAGTGTGGTTTCAGAAGTGGTAGAGGATGTGTGGATCAGGTGTTTGCTTAGAAGAATGTATGTGAGAAGTACTTAGAAAAGCAAATGGATTTGTATGTAACATTTATGTATCTAGATAAGGCATATGATAGAGATGCTCTGTGGAATGTATTAAGAATATATGGTGTGGGAGGCAAGTTGTTAGAAGCAGTAAAAACTTTTTATCGAGGAGTAAGGCATGTGTACATGTAGGAAGAGGGGAAAGTGATTGGTTCTCAGTGAATGTCGGTTTGCGTCAGGGGTGTGTGATATCTCCATGGTTGTTTAATTTGTTTATGGATGGGGTTGTTAGGGAGGAGAATGGAAGAGTTTTGCAAAGAGGGGCAAGTATGCAGTCTGTTGTGGATGAGAGAGCTTGGGAAGTGAGTCAGTTGTTGTTCGCTGATGATACAGCGCTGGTGGCTGATTCATGTGAGAAACTACAGAAGCTGGTGACAGAGTTTGGTAAAGTGTGTGAAAGAAGAAAGGTGAGAGTAATTGTGAATAAGAGCAAAGTT
Organism: Panulirus ornatus; assembly: GCF_036320965.1. Taxonomy (NCBI): domain Eukaryota; kingdom Metazoa; phylum Arthropoda; class Malacostraca; order Decapoda; family Palinuridae; genus Panulirus; species Panulirus ornatus. The sequence goes on from NC_092224.1 coordinate 42,117,858, forward strand.
ATTAGGCACAGTAGGGTTGAGGGACGAGTCAATTGGGAAGTAAGTTTGAATGGAGGAAGTGAAGTGTTTTAGATATCTAGGAGTGGATTTGGCAGCGAATGGAAGAGTGGAAGCGGAAGTGAATCATAGGGTGCAGGAGGGGGCAAAAGTCCCGGGAGCGTTGAAGAATGTGTGGAAATTGAGAACATTATCTTGAAAGCAAAAATGGGTATATGTGAAGGAATAGTGGTTCCAACAATGTTATATGGTTGCAAGGCGTAGGTTATGATTAGAGTTGTGCAGAGGAGGGCGGATGTGCTGGAAATGAGATGTTTGAGGACAATATGTGGTGTGAGGTGGTTTGATCAAGAAAGTAAGATAGAGATGTGTGTTAATAAAAAGAGTATGGTTGAGAGAGCAGAAGAGGGTGTTTTGAAAAGGTTTGGTCACATGGAGAGAATGAGTGAGGAAAGATTGACCAAGAGGATATATGTGCTGAAGGTGGAGGGAACGAGGAGAATTGGGAGACCAAATTGGAGGTGGAAAGATGGAGTGAAAAAGATTTTGAGTGATCGGGGCCTGGACATGCAGGAGGGTGAAAGGCAGGCAAGGAATAGAGTGAATTGGAAGGATGTGGTATACCGGGGTTGACGTGCTGTCAATGGATTGAACCAGGGCATGTGAAGCGTCTGGGGTAAACCATGGAAAGTTGTGTGGGGCCTGGATGTGGAAAGGGAGCTCTAGTTTCGGTGCATTATTACATGACAGCTAGAGACTGAGTGTGAACGAATGGGGCCTTTGGTGTCTTTTCCTTGCGCTACCTCGCGCACATGAGGGGGGAGGGGGTTTTTATTCCATGTGTGGTGAGGTGGCGATGGGAACAAATAAAGGCAGACTGTATGAATTATGTACATGTGTATATATGTATATGTCTGTGTGTGTATATATATGTGTACATTGAGATGTATAGATATATATATTTGCATGTGTGGACGTATATGTATATACATGTGTATGTGGGCGGGTTGGGCCATTGTTTCGTCTGTTTCCTTGCGCTACCTCGCTAATGCGGGAGACAGCGACAAAGCAAAATAAATAAAAAAATAAATAAATATATATTTCTTTTTTCATACTATTCACCATTTCCCGCATTAGCGAGGTATCATTAAGGAACAGAGTGGGGCCAGGTGACGATATTCCAAAAAAGGCCCATCCGCTGTTCTTAACACTACCTTGCTAACGCGGGAAATGGCAAATAGTTTAAAAGATATTTTTTTTTTTTTTTTTTTTTTTTTTTTTTTTTTTTTTTTTTTTAGATTTTCCAAAAGAAGGAACAGAGAAGGGGGCCAGGTGAGGATATTCCCTCAGTGGCCCAGTTCTCTGTTCTTAACGCTACCTCGCTAACGCAGGAAATGGCAAATAGTTTGAAAAAAATATATATATATATATATATATATATATATATATATATATATATATATATATATATATATATATATATATATATATATTTTATTTATTTATTTTACTTTGTCGCTGTCTCCCACGCCTGCGAGGTAGCACAAGGAAACAGAAGAGAGAAATGGCCCAACCCACCCCCATATATATAGGTGAGGATATTCCCTCAAAGGCCCAGTTCTCTGTTCTTGACGCTACCTCGCTAACGCGGGAAATGACAAATAGTTTTGAAAGATATATTTTTTTTTTTTTTTTTCATACTATTCGTCATTTCCCGCATTAGCGAGGTAGCGCTAAGAACAGAGGACTGGGCCTTTGAGGGAATATCCTCACCTGGCCCCCTTCTCTGTTCCTTCTTTTGGAAAAAAAAAAAAAAAAAACGAGAGGGGAGGATTTCCAGCCCCCCGCTCCCTTCCCTTTTAGTCGCCTTCTACGACACGCAGGGAATACGTGGGAAGTATTCTTTCTCCCCTATCCCCAGGGATATATATATGTATGTATATTATTATTTTATTTATTCAATTTTGCTTTGTCACTGTCTCCTGCGTTTGCAAGTTAGCGCAACGAAACAGATGAAAGAAATGGCCCAACCCACCCCCATACACATGTATATACATACACGTCCACACACGCAAATATACATGCCCATACATCTCAATGTACACATATATATACACACACAGTCACATACATATATACACATGTACACAATTCACACTGCCTTTATTCATTCCCATCGCCACCTTGCCACACATAGAATAACATCCCCCTCCCCCCCCTCATGTGTGCAAGGTAGCGCTAGGAAAAGACAACAAAGGCCACATTCGTTCACACTCAGTCTCTAGCTGTCATGTAATAATGCCCAAAACCACAGCTCCCTTTCCACATCCAGGCCCCACAGAACTTTCCATGGTTTACCCCAGATGCTTCACATGCCCTGATTCAATCCATTGACAGCACATCTACCCCGGTATACCACATCGATCCAATTCACTCTATTCCTTGCCCGCCTTTCACCCTCCTGTATGATCAGGCCCCGATCACTCAAAATCTTTTTCACTCCATCTTTCCACCTCCAATTTGGTCTCCCAATTCTCCTCGTTCCCTCCACCTCCAACACATATATCCTCTTGGTCAATCTTTCCTCACTCATTCTCTCCATGTGCTCAAACCATTTCAAAAGACCCTCTTCTGCTCTGTCAACCATGCTCTTTTTATTTCCACACATCTCTCTTACCCTTACATTACTTACTCGATCAAACCACCTCACACCACACATTGTCCTCAAACATCTCATTTCCAGCACATCCACCCTCCTGCGCACAACTCTATCCATAGCCCATGCCTCGCAACCATACAACATTGTTGGAACCACTATTCCTTCAAACATAGCCATTTTTGCTTTCGGAGATAATGTTCTCGACTTCCACACATTCTTCAAGGCTCCCAGGATTTTCGCCCCCTCCCCCACCCTATGATTCACTTCCACTTCCATGGTTCCATCTGCTGCCAAATCCACTCCCAGATATTAAAACACTTTACTTCCTCCAGTTTTTCTCCATTCAAACTTACCTCCCAATTGACTTGACCCTCAACCCTACTTTACCTAATAACCTTGCTCTTATTCATATTTACTCTTAACTTTCTTCTTTCACACACTTTACCAAACTCAGTCACCAGGTTCTGCAGAGTCTCACATGAATCAGCCACCAGCGCTGTATCATCAGCAAACAACAACTGACTCACTTCCCAAGCTCTCTCATCCCCAACAGACTTCATACTTGCCCCTCTTTCCAAAACTGTTGCATTCACCTCCCTAACAACCCCATCCATAAACAAATTAAACAACCATGGAGACATCACACACTCCTGCCGCAAACCTACATTCACTGAGAACCAATCTCTTTCCTCTCTTCCTACATATATATATATCTTTTCTTTTCTTTCAAACTATTCGCCATTTCCCGCTTTAGCGAGGTAGCGTTAAGAACAGAGGACTGGGCCTTTTTTGGATTATCCTCACCTGGCCCCCTCTGTTCCTTCTTTTGGAAAATTGAAAAAAAAAAAATATATATATATATATATATTAGAAAGGGTAGTGAGTGGTGGGATGAAGAAGTGAGAGTACTAGTGAAACGGAAGAGAGAGGCATTTGGACGATTTCTACAGGGAAATAATGCAAATGAGTGGGAGATGTATAAAAGAAAGAGGTAGGAGGTGAAGAGAAAGGTGCAAGAGGTGAAAAAGTGGGCAAATGAGAGTTGGGGTGAGAGTATCATTAAATTTTAGGGAGAATAAAATGATGTTTTGGAAGGAGGTAGATAAAGTGCGTAAGACAAGGGAACAAATGGGAACTTCAGTGAAGGGGGCTAATGGAGAGGTGATAACAAGTAGTGGTGATGTGAGAAGGAGATGGAGTGAGTATTTTAAAGGTTTGTTGAATGTGTTTGATGATAGAGTGGCAGATATTGGGTGTTTTGGTCGAGGTGGTGTGCAAAGTGAGAGGGTTAGGGAGAATGATTTGGTAAACAGAGAAGAGGTAGTGAAAGCTTTGCAGAATATGAAAGCCAGCAAGGCAGCAGGTTTGGATGGTATTGCAGTGGAATTTATTGAAAAAGGGGATGACTGTATTGTTGACTGGTTGGTAAGGTTATTTAATGTATGTGTGATTCATGGTGAGGTGCCTGAGGATTGGCAGAATGCTTGCATAGTGCCACTGTACAAAGGCAAAGGGGATAAGAGTGAGTGCTCAAATTAAAGAAGTATAAGCTTGTTGAGTATTCCTGGTAAATTATATGGGAGGGTATTGATTGAGAGGGTGAAGGCATGTACAGAGCATCAGATTGGGGAAGAGCAGTGTGGTTTCAGAAGTGGTAGAGGATGTGTGGATCAGGTGTTTGCTTTGAAGAATGTATGTGATAAATACTTAGGAAAGCAAATGGATTTGTATGTAGCATTTGTGGATCTGGAGAAGGCATATGATAGAGTTGATAGAGATGCTCTGTGGAAGGTACTAAGAATATATGGTGTGGGAGGCAAGTTGTTAAAAGCAGTGAAAAGTTTTTATCGAGGATGTAAGGCATGTGTACGTGTAGGGAGAAAGGAAAGTGATTGGTTCTCAGTGAATGTAGGTTTGCGGCAGGGGTGTGTGATGTCTCTATGGTTGTTTGATTTGTTTATAGATGGGGTTGTTAGGGAGGTGAATGGAAGAGTTTTGGAAAGAGGGGCAGCTATGCACTCTGTTGTGGAGGAGAGAGGTTGGGAAGTGAGTCAGTTGTTGTTCGCTGATGATACAGCGCTGGTGGCTGATTCATGTGAGAAACTGCTGAAGCTAGTGACTGAGTTTGGTAAAGTGTATGAAGGAAGAAATTTGAGAGGAAATGTGAATAAGAGTAAGGTTATTAGGCACAGTAGGGTTGAGGGTCAAGTCAATTGGGAGGTAAGTTTGAATGGAGAAAAACTGGAGGAAGTGAAGTGTTTTAGATATCTGGGAGTGGATCTGGCAGCGGATGGAACCATGGAAGCGGAAGTGAATCATAGGGTGGGGGAGGGGGCGAAAATTCTGGGAGCCTTGAAGAATGTGTGGAAGTCGAGAACATTATCTCCGAAAGCAAAAATGGGTATGTTTGAAGGAATAATGGTTCCAACAATGTTGTATGGTTAGGAAGCTTGGGCTGTGGATAGAGTTGTGCGCAGGAGGGGATGTGCTGGAAATGAGATGTTTGAGGACAATATGTGGTGTGAGGTGGTTTGAATGAGTAAGTAATGATAGGGTAAGAGAGATGTTTGGTAATAAAAAGAGTGTGGTTGAGAAAGCAGAAGAGGGTGTTTTGAAATGGTTTGGTCACATTGAGAGAATGAGTGAGGAAAGATTGACCAAGAGGATATATGTGTCAGAGGTGGAGGGAACGAGGAGAAGTGGGAGACCAAATTGGAGGTGGAAAGATGGAGTGAAAACGATTTTAGGTGATCAGGGCCTGAATATG
>NC_092224.1:42123380-42146856 GCF_036320965.1 Panulirus ornatus
CTCAGTGAATGTTGGTTTGCGGCAGGGGTGTGTGATGTCTCCATGGTGGTTTAATTTGTTTATGGATGGGTTTGTTAGGGAGGTTAATGCAAGAGTTTTGGAAAGAGGGGCAATTATGCAGTCTGTTGTGGATGAGAGAGCTTCGGAAGTGAGTCAGTTGTTGTTCGCTGATGATACAGCGCTGGTGGCTGATTCATGTGAGAAACTGCAAAAGCTGGTGACTGAGTTTGGTAAAGTGTGTGAAAGAAGAAAGCTGAGAGTAAATGTGAATAAGAGCAAGGTTATTAGGGATAGTAGGGTTGAGGGACAAGTCAATTGGGAGGTAAGTTTGAATGGAGAAAAACTGGAGGAAGTGAAGTGTTTTAGATATCTGGGAGTGGATTTGGCAGCGGATAGAACCATGGAAGCGGAAGCGAATCATTGGGTGGGGGAGGGGGCAAAAGTTCTGGGAGTGTTGAAGAATGTGTGGAAGTCGAGAACATTATCTCAGAAAGCAAAAATGGGTATGTTTGAAGGGATCGTGGTTCCGTCAATGTTATATGGTTGCAAGGCATAGGCTATAGATAGAGTTGTGTGGAGGAGGGTGAATGTGCTGGAAATGAGATGTTTGAGGACAATATGAGATGTGAGGTGGTTTGATTGAGTAAGTAATAATAGGGTGAGAGAGAGAGGTGTGGTAATAAAAAGAGTGTGGTTGAGAGAGCAGAAGAGGGTGTTTTGAAATGGTTCGGTCACATGGAGAGAATGAGTGAGGAAAGATTGACCAAGAGGATATATGTGTCAGAGAGGAGGGAACGAGGAGAAGTGGGAGACCAAATTGGAGGGGGAAGAATGGAGTGAAAACGATTCTGAGCAATTGGGGCCTAAACATGCAGAATGGTGAAATACGTGCATAGAATAGAATGGTTTGAAATGATGTGGTTTACTTCTGGTCGACATGCTGTCAATGGACTGAACTAGGGCATGTGAAGTATCCGGAATAAACCATGGAGAGGCCTGTGGGACCTGGATAGGGAGCTGTGGTTTTGGTGCATTACACAACAGCTTGAGAATGAGTGTGAGTGGATATAGCCTTTTTTCGTGTTTCCTGTGAGGTAGGATGGTACCGAGAATGAAGACAAACAAGCATGAATATGTATATATGTATATGAATATCCCTGGGGATAGGGGAGAAAGAATACTTCCCACGTATTCCCTGCGTGTCGTAGAAGGCGACTAAAAGGGGAGGGAGCAGGGGGCTGGAAATCCTCCCCTCTTATTATTTTTTTTTAATTTTCCAAAAGAAGGAATAGAGAAGGGGGCCAGGTGAGGATATTCCCTTAAAGGCCCAGTTCTCTGTTCTTAACGCTACCTCGCTAACGCGGGAAATGGCGAATAGTTTGAAAGAAAGAAAAAAATATGTATATGTGTATATATGTATTTTTTTTTTTTTTTTGTTTCCAAAAGAAGGAACAGAGAAGAGGGCCCGGTGAGGATTATTCCATCAAAGGCCCAGTCCTCTGTTCTTAACCCTACCTCGCTAATGCGGGAAATGGCAAATAGTTTGAAAGAAAGAATGTATATATTTTTTTTTTTTTTTTTTTGCTTTGTCGCTGTCTCCCGCGTTTGCGAGGTAGCGCAAGGAAACAGACGAAAGAAATGGCCCAACCCACCCCCATACACATGTATATACATACACGTCCACACACGCAAATATACATACCTACACAGCTTTCCATGGTTTACCCCAGACGCTTCACATGCCCTTATTCAATCCACTGACAGCACGTCAACCCCGGTATACCACATCGATCCAATTCACTCTATTCCTTGCCCTCCTTTCACCCTCCAGCATGTTCAGGCCCCGATCACACAAAATCTTTTTCACTCCATCTTTCGTCCTCCAATTTGGTCTCCCACTTCTCCTCGTTCCCTCCACCTCCGACACATATATCCTCTTGGTCAATCTTTCCTCACTCATTCTCTCCATGTGCCCAAACCATTTCAAAACACCCTATTCTGCTCTCTCAACCATGCTCTTTTCATTTCCACACATCTCTCTTACCCTTACGTTACTTACTCGATGAAACCACCTCACACCACACATTGTCCTCAAACATCTCATTTCCAGCACATCCACCCTCCTGCGCATAACTCTGTCCATAGCCCACGTCTCGCAACCATACAACTATTCCTTCAAACATACCCATTTTTGCTTTCCGAGATAATGTTCTCGATTCCACACATTCTTCAAGGCTCCCAGGATTTTCGCCCCCTCCCCCACCCTATGATCCACTTCCGCTTCCATGGTTCCATCCGCTGCCAGATCCACTCCCAGATATCTAAAACACTTTACTTCCTCCAGTTTTTCTCCATTCAAACTTACCTCCCAATTGACTTGACCCTCAACCCTACTGTACCTAATAACCTTGCTCTTATTTACATTTACTCTTAACTTTCTTCTTTCACACACTTTACCAAACTCAGTCACCAGCTTCTGCAGTTTCTCACATGAATCAGCCACCAGCGCTGTATCATCCGCGAACAACAACTGACTCACTTCCCAAGCTCTCTCATCCACAACAGACTTCATACTTGCCCCTCTTTCCAAAACTCTTGCATTCACCTCCCTAACAACCCCATCCATAAACAAATTAAACAACCATGGAGACATCACACACCCCTACCGCAAACCTACATTCACTGAGAACCAATCACTTTCCTCTCTTCCTACACGTACACATGCCTTACATCCTTGATAAAAACTTTTCACTGCTTCTAACAACTTGCCTCCCACACCATATATTCTTAATACCTTCCACAGAGCATCTCTATCAACTCTATCATATGCCTTCTCCAGATCCATAAATGCTACATACAAATCCATTTGCTTTTCTAAGTATTTCTCACATACAGTCTTCAAAGCAAACACCTGATCCACACATCCTCTACCACTTCTTAAACCACACTGCTCTTCCCCAGTCTGATGCTCTGTACATGTCTTCACCCTCTCAGTCAATACCCTCCCATATAATTTACCAGGAATACTCAACAAACTTATACCTCTGTAATTTGAGCACTCACTCTTATCCCCTTTGCCTTTGTACAATGGCACTATGCACGCATTCCACCAATCCTCAGGCACCTCACCATGAATCATACATACATTAAATAACCTTACCAACCAGTCAATAATACAGTCACCCCCTTTTTTAATAAATTCCACTGCAATACCATCCAAACCTGCTGCCTTGCCGGCTTTCATCTTCCGCAAAGCTTTCAGTACCTCTTCTCTGTTTACCAAATCATTTTCCGTAACCCTCTCACTTTGCACACCACCTCGACCAAAACACCCTATATCTGCCACTCTATCATCAAACATATTCAACAAACCATCAAAATACTCACTCCATCTCCTTCTCACATCACCACTACTTGTTATCACCTCCCCATTTGCACCCTTCACTGAAGTTCCCATTTGCTCCCTTGTTTTACACACTTTATTTACCTTCTTCCAGAACATCTTTTTATTCTCCCTAAAATTTAATGATACTCTCTCACCCCAACTCTCATTTGCCCTCTTTTTCACCTCTTGCACCTTTCTCTTGACCTCCTGTCTCTTTCTTTTATACATCTCCCACTCAGTTGCATTTTTTCCCTGCAAAAATCATCCAAATGCCTCTCTCTTCTCTTTCACTAATAATCTTACTTCTTCATCCCACCACTCACTACCCTTTCTAATCAACCCACCTCCCACTCTTCTCATGCCACAAGCATCTTTTGCGCAATCCATCACTGATTCCCTAAATACATCCCATTCCTCCCCCACTCCCCTTACTTCCATTGTTCTCACCTTTTTCCATTCTGTACTCAGTCTCTCCTGGTACTTCCTCACGCAAGTCTCCTTCCCAAGCTCACTTACTCTCACCGCCCTCTTCACCCCAACATTCACTCTTCTTTTCTGAAAACCCATACAAATCTTCACCTTAGCCTCCACAAGATAATGATCAGACATCCCTCCAGTTGCACCTCTCAGCACATTAACATCCAAAAGTCTCTCTTTCGCGCGCCTGTCGATTAACACATAATCCAATAACGCTCTCTGGCCACCTCTCCTACTTACATACGTATACTTATGTATATCTCTCTTTTTAAACCAGGTATTCCCAGTCACCAGTCCTTTTTCAGCACATAAATCTACAAGCTCTTCACCATTTCCATTTACAACACTGAACACCCCATGTATACCAATTATTCCCTCAACTGCCACATTACTCACCTTTGCATTCAAATCACCCATCACTATAACCCGGTCTCGTGCATCAAAACCACTAACACACTCATTCAGCTGCTCCCAAAACACTTGCCTCTCATGATCTTTCTTCTCATGCCCAGGTGCATATGCACCAATAATCACCCATCTCTCTCCATCAACTTTCAGTTTTACCCATATTAATCGAGAATTTACTTTCTTACATTCTATCACACACTCCCACAACTCCTGTTTCAGGAGTAGTGCTACTCCTTCCCTTGCTCTTGTCCTCTCACTGACCGCTGACTTTACTCCCAAGACATTCCCAAACCACTCTTCCCCTTTACCCTTGAGCTTCGTTTCACTCAGAGCCAAAACATCCAAGTTCCTTTCCTCAAACATACTACCTATCTCTCCTTTTTTCACATCTTGGTTACATCCACACACATTTAGACACCCCAGTCTGAGCCTTCGATTAGGATGAGCACTCCCCGCGTGACTCCTTCTTCTGTTTCCCATTTTAGAAAGTTAAAAAATACAAGGAGGGGAGGATTTCTGGCCCCCCCGCTCCCGTCCCTTCTAGTCGCCTTCTACGACACGCGAGGAATGCGTGGGAAGTATTCTTTCACCCCTATCCCCAGGGATGTATATTTCTGTGTGTATATATATATATATATATATATATATGTATGCGTTGAGATGTATAGGTATGGATATGTGCTGTGTATGGACGTGTATGTATATACCTGTGTATGTGGGTGAGTTGGCCATTCTTTCGTCTGTTTCCTTTCGCTACCTCGGTAACGCGGGAGACATCGACAAAGTATAATGAATGAATGAATCGCTGTATATTTATATTTATGTATATGTGTTTGTGGATATGTATGTATATGTATATTTATGAGTGTGACTCTGTATATGCGTGTATATGGGTCTTTCATCGTCCGTTTCCTAGCGCTTCCTCACTGGTGCAGAATGCAGTAGTCAAGTATGATAAATATATATAGATAGATATACAAATCCATCTGTTTTTCTATTTCTCATGCACATTCTTCAAAGGAAACACCTGATCCTCTGCCACTTACGCTCTGATGCTCTGTGCAAGCGTTTACCCTCTCAATCATACAACCTCCTATATGACTTGCCAGGTTTACTCATAAAACTTATGTCTCTGTAGTTTTAACACTCACCTTTATCTCATTTACCTTCATACAGTGGCACTATATTTTCATTCTGCCTATCTTCAGGCACTTCTCTGTGATCCACACATACATTGAATATCTTACCAATGAATGAACAACACATTTATTCCCTTTCTTGATGTATTCAGTTTCAGTACCATCCACTCCCACTGCCTTGCTGCATTTCATATTCCACAAGGCTTTTACCACTTCTTTCTTCACCAAACCTCTCTCCATGACTCTCTCACATCACATTCGACTCTGATTAAAACACCCTACATCAGTCACTCTGCCATCAAGCACATATATAACAATGCTTCAAAATAATCACTCCATCTCCTTCTCACTACACTACTACCTCTTCCTATCTTGTCTTTTGCCCATTATTTACATCCCTATAAAGCATCTTTTTATTCTTCTTAAAGTTTAATGATCCTCTCTTTTCCCAAGTCTCATTTGTCCTCTTTTTCAACCCCTGCGCTTTCCTCTTGACCTCTTGCCACTTTTTGTTATACATCTACCAGTTATTTGCACTTCCTCCCTATAAGTACTGCCCAAATGCCTCTTTTTTCTTTCACTAGTAGCTTCACTTCATCCCCCCAAGTACTCTCTTTTCTAATGTGCTCACCTCCCATCTTTCACAGCCCACATGCATCTGTAGCACATGCCATCACTACTTCCCTAAATACCTCCCATTCCTCATCTACTCCCCACACTTCATTTGCTTTCTAAGCCCACTTACTTTCACCACTCTCTTGTCCCCGACATTGTTTCCTCTTTTTTGAAAACCTCTCCATATCTTTATGAACAGAAATTATACATAAAGCAAGGATATGATATTGCCATTGCAACTAAGTCTAGTTAGGCCACACCTCAATTACGCAGTAGTTTTAGGCCCCCTCCACTTACGCAAGGATATTCTTAAAGTGGAATCAGTGCAGTGAAAAGCAGCTAAATTGATTCCTTCCTTGCATGATAATCCATATGAAAAAACATTCCAAGAATTAAACATGTTTTTTCTTAGCTAGAGCCATCTTTGCAGCAAATCAATAATGTTTAAGATACATAAAGGATTCAACAACATTGATATTGAAAATTTCTTTCCAGTAGCACCAGCATTACTAATAAGAGGAACTGGACTAAAACTTACTGGTCACTAAGTTAATCTGGACTGTACAAAATATTTCTCTACTAATGATATTATTGATGCTAGGAGTAAGCTCCCAAAAATTGTTGTTCTGAGCAACAACCTTGATTTTTTTTTTCTTTTGTCGCTGTCTCCCACATTTACGAGGTAGCGCAAGAAAACAGACGAAAGAAATGGCCCAACCCACCCCCATACACATGTATATACATACGTCCACACGTGCAAATATACATACCTACACAGCTTTCCATGGTTTACCCCAGACGCCTCACACGCCCTGTCCCAATCCACTGATAGCGCGTCAACCCCGGTACACCACATCGATCCAATTCACTCTATTCCTTGCCCTTCTTTCACCCTCCTGCATGTTCAGGCCCCGATCACACAAAATCTTTTTCACTCCATCTTTCCACCTCCAATTTGGTCTCCCACTTCTCGTTCCCTCCACCTTCGACACATATATCCTCTTGGTCAATCTTTCTTCACTCATTCTCTCCATGTGCCCAAACCATTTTAAAACACCCTCTTCTGCTCTCTCAACCATGCTCTTTTTATTTCCACACATCTCTCTTACCCTTACATTACATACTCGATCAAACCACCTCACACCACACATTGTCCTCAAACATCTCATTTCCAGCACATCCATCCTCCTGCGCACAACTCTATCCATAGCCCACGCCTCGCAACCATACAACATTGTTGGAACCACTATTCCTTCAAACATACCCATTTTTGCTTTCCGAGATAATGTTCTTGACTTCCACACATTCTTCAAGGCTCCCAGGATTTTCGCCCCCTCCCCCACCCTATGATCCACCTCCGCTTCCATGGTTCCATCCACTGCCAGATCCACTCCCAGATATCTAAAACACTTTACTTCCTCCAGTTTTTCTCCATTCAAACGTACCTCCCAATTGACCTGATCCTCAACCCTACTGTACCTAATAACCTTGCTCTTATTCACATTTACTCTTAACTTTCTTCTTTCACACACTTTACCAAACTCAGTCACCAGCTTCTGCAGTTTCTCACATGAATCAGCCACTAGCGCTGTATCATCAGCGAACAACAACTGACTCACTTCCCAAGCTCTCTCATCCACAACAGACTTCATACTTGCCCCTCTTTCCAACAACCTTGATATATTCAAAATTAGGTTTGATCATCACTTGTCACTCTATGGTACTCAGTAATTCATTTAGTCAGTCTTCATTATGTAGTGCTACCATCTCAACAGCTGATCTCTCCTGGGCCATGCTGCAGTAACATACCAATACTCATTAACCCATTTTACTTGCTTTGAGAGAGTAAGTGAATATGAATTATTGTATCATTCTTCATCATCAGGAATAATGTAAACATGATATGTCAAGTGGATGAAGCTCAAGTTTATCCTTGCTACTGTCTTTATAACAGAAAGTGAAGGGATGTGTGACATGTTCCTGTTCATTCTACATTATGTCTTTCCTGTAAAAACTTCCTTCAGGCATATTAGTCCTGCAAGGTATTTGTTCGATCTGTTTTCCATCCAGCAAGTTTCCAGAGTCGTGGGTAAGAAGAGATCCTTTGCTTTGCCATTTTTTTCTTTTTTTCTTTTTGGCTGAACCACCTTGCTTGGACCTTGGGTCTGTGTACCTGTGTAAAACTCTCAGGAGCTTGTACTGATAGGGCAAATCACTCGTGCCTAGTTGGGAGGTCACCACCCAGCCAATAAGCCACCAAGATTTCAGTGCATTACCAGTGATTACATCTGTAAGTGCTTTTCCTATGTTAAGTGGTCCTTCATTTTTATTTACATTTGTTGACACTTCAGTTCATAAGTGTAATTCTTTTTACTACAATGGCACCAGCAACTTGCTATTCATTTACATCTTGTGGTTGAGATTTTATTAAGGATATTTATGATAATGGGACCAGACAGTGTATAGAGATTATTTGTTTCATGTAAACCATAGTACTGTTGAAGAAAAGTTTTAACAAAGTGGTGAAAGTGAAATTAAAGCAACACTCAAAGCACTAACTACAGAAAATTTGATACTTAGTAATGAGATACGGTGTTTGAAAATGACATAGCGTGAACCTTACCTAACTCCCCCTCAGCACCTACTTCATCCCACCATCTGTGTCCACCCCTTCCTCACTCACACCCTCCCCACGCAATATCCTCTTTGATACCTCTTCACCACCCACTGCCTGCCGTAACCGTTCTCCCCACAGCCCCTCCTAAACTTGATCATGTTCCCTATCTTACTGCCTCCTTTCACCCTTACCTAAACTCCTCTCACCCTCACCCAAACTTACAGTCCTGGTCCTCCACTAAGGTCTTCTTTTGCCCTGATTCAATAACATCCAAGTTTATGCCACACTTCAACCGCCCATCCAGCCTATTACCTCATTCCTCATTGGGGGGAAGGGTGGGGTAGAGGACGAGGAGGTTGAGGAGGAACCCCCCCCAGAGAGAGAGAGAGAGAGAGAGAGAGACTCACGAGCACTCAATTTGTAGTACTCGGTGACTTTTAAGAAAAGAGCACAGATGGCTGTTCAATGATTATAGATTTGCTGGTTAGAAACCTGGGTAAAAGCATGGCAGGGAATTCAACAGCTAAGAGAACAGTCCATGTCTACCCCAGTGCCAGAATTTTCCACATTTAACAAAATGTTAAAGAGATTAGATTACCAACTAAAAAGTCATGTTTAGTGGTGGATATTGGGGTAATGACGTTTATCATAATTCAAATTCAGGAGTAATCATAGAAGAGTACAACGAGCTGATTAGCACCCTAAAAGATAGATGGATAACACTGTTATAGTTGGTGCTCCCCCGTGACATAATATACGTAACTGCACACAATAAGCAGTGCTAGATGTAAATGGGAGACTGAAATGCCTATGCACCGATGCTAACATTGGCTTTGTAGATCCATGGCTCTACTTCATAGGAGATTGGGGATTATACAGCAGAGATGGCATTCGCCTCAACAATAAAGGGACAGAACCTTAGCTATGCAAATCAAAGATCATATTGCCTTGCAACTGCAGGAGAAAAAAAGTTTGTTGAGGCCTGGTAGAGGACAGGTCAGGTCATATTACATGTTATGCAAGGGAGGTCAGGTCGAATACCCTAGCCACCCCATCATCAACATCGACAACAGGGGGATGGATCTTGGGGGCTCATCAATTTCAATCTAAAAAAAGCCGGTCACCCAATCATGTCACCAGTCTTGTACAGAAATCACTCAAAGAAATTATGTGGACTTTACATAAACATAAGATCGATCTGAAACAAAATAGCTAAATTGCTTTGTTTGGCAAATAGTGAAGATGTTGATATCATTGGTTAACAAAAACATTTTCCAACACAAAAAACAACAGTCTGATAAGTGAGTGCAATCTACCAGACTACAAATTATTTGAAATGGACAGAGATGGTTGAGGAGGCAGAACTGCGTTGTACGTGAAATCTTATTTAAACATCAAAATTCATTTGACAGCATCTGCAGCTGTTGAACACTTGTCTATTCAGATTAGCACAGAATTTCCCAAACTTTACATAAACGTTGTCTATAGATACCCTGGTCAGCCAGCAGATATTGAAACTGTCATGTATGAGAGTTTACAATAAGCAATACAGGATAAAGACTCATTCTTAGGGATTTTAATCTTCCAAAAATCAACTGGCAAAATATCCCATATGTAGAAAGTAGATCTGTCTGACTTGTCAACTTTGTCAGACAATTTTCTCTACCAAACTGTCACTGAGCTGGCAAGAGAAGCTGATTTACTTGATTTAGTTCTTTCACCCAAGGAGTTCTTAGTAACTAATTATTGGAGATCATATATGCACTTATGATACAGCATGGCCAGGTTCAATGTAATTATCAAAACTGACTCCCCTAAAACTGGTATCATTACCTTTTTTTGAAAGAGCAAATTTTGATGGGTTGCACAATGCATTAAAGAGTCTCACCCTCTTTGGTTCATGCCTAGATGAATTATGGGCCAGTTTTAAGTGTCATTTTTTGTATCATCACGTCATAGTCATTCCTATGCATGGCAGAAACAATAAGGACAACAGAAAAACTCAGATTGTTACTCCCAAGATATTGCAGCAGCTATGCAGTGCACAAATAAACTCTATAAGCTTAAGAAATCAGACAATGACTCAAATATTGCATTGCAATATAACACATTCAGAAGATAAGTGAAAAGTTGTATCAAACAAGTTAAGAGAGAATTCAAAGTGAGTATTGCAAGAGATGGGAATAGAGATTCGAAACAATACGTCCCACGCATTCCCCATGTGTCATAGAAGGCGACTAAAGGGGATGGGAGCGGGGGGCTAGAAACCCTCCCCTCCTTGTATTTTAACTTTCTAAAAGGGGAAACAGAAGGAGTCACGCGGGGAGTGCTCATCCTCCTCGAAGGCTCAGATTGGGGTGTCTACATGTGTGTGGATGTAACCAAGATGAGAAAAAAGGAGAGATAGGTAGTATGTTTGAGGAAAGGAACCTGGATGTTTTAGCTCTGAGTGAAACGAAGCTCAAGGGTAAAGGGGAAGAGTGATTTGGGAATGTCTTGGGAGTAAAGTCAGGGGTTAGTGAGAGGACAAGAGCAAGGGAAGGAGTAGCACTACTCCTAAAACAGGAGTGGTGGGAGTATGTGATAGAGTGTAAGAAAGTAAACTCTAGATTGATATGGGTTAAACTGAAAGTTGATGGAGAGAGATGGGTGATTATTGATGCATATGCACCTGGGCATGAGAAGAAAGATCATGAGAGGCAAGTGTTTTGGGAACAGCTGAATGAGTGTGTTAGTGGTTTTGATGCACAAGACCGGGTTATAGTGATGGGTGATTTGAATGCAAAGGTGAGTAATGTGGTAGTTGAGGGAATAATTGGTATACATGGGGTATTCAGTGTTGTAAATGGAATTGGTGAAGAGCTTGGAGATTTATGTGCTGAAAAAGGACTGGTGATTGGGAATACCTGGTTTAAAAAGAGAGATATACATAAGTATATGTATGTAAGTAGGAGAGATGGCCAGAGAGCGTTATTGGATTACGTGTTTATTGATAGGCATGCGAAAGAGAGACTTTTGGATGTTAATGTGCTGAGAGGTGCAACTGGAGGGATGTCTGACCAGTATCTTGTGGAGGCGAAGGTGAAGATTTGTAGAGGTTTTCAGAAAAGAAGAGTGAATGTTGGGGTGAAGAGTGGTGAAAGTAAGTGAGCTTAGGAAGGAGACTTGTGTGAGGAAGTACCAGGAGAGACTGAGTACAGAATGGAAAAAGGTGAGAACAAAGGAGGTAAGGGGATTGGGGGAGGAATGGGATGTATTTAGGGAAGCAGTGATGGCTTGCACAAAAGATGCTTGTGGCATGAGAAGAGTGGGTGGTGAGCAGACTAGAAAGGGTAGTGAGTGGTGGGATGAAGAAGTAAGGTTATTAGTGAAAGAGAAGAGAGAGACATTTGGACGATTTTTGCAGGGAAATAATGCAAATGAGTGGGAGATGTATAAAAGAAAGAGGCAGGAGGTCAAGAGAAAGGTGCAAGAGGTGAAAAAGAGGGCAAATGAGAGATGGGGTGAGAGAGTATCATTAAATTTTAGGTAGTATAAAAAGATGTTTTGGAATGAGGTAAATAAAGTGCATAAGACAAGGGAGCAAATGGGAACTTCAGTGAAGGGGGCTAATGGGGAGGTGATAACAAGTAGTGGTAATGTGAGAAGGAGATGGAGTGAGTATTTTGAAGGTTTGTTGAATATGTTTGATGATAGAGTGGCAGATATAGGGTGTTTTGGTCGAGGTGGTGTGCAAAGTGAGAGGGTTAGGGAAAATGATTTGGTAAACAGAGAAGAGGTACTGAAAGCTTTGCGGAAGATGAAAGCCGGCAAGGCAGCAGGTTTGGATGGTATTGCAGTGGAATTTATTAAAAAAGGGGGTGAATGTATTGTTGACTGGTTAGTAAGGTTCTTTAGTGTATGTATGATTCATGGTGAGGTGCCTGAGGTTTGGCGGAATGCTTGCGTAGTGCCATTGTACAAAGGCAAAGGGGATAAGAGTGAGTGCTCAAATTACAGAGATATAAGTTTGTTGAGTATTCCTGGGAAATTATATGGGAGGGTATTGATTGAGAGGGTGAAGGGATGTTCAGAGCATCAGATTGGGGAAGAACAGTGTGGTTTCAGAAGTGGTAGAGGATGTGTGGATCAGGTGTTTGCTTTGAAGAATGTATGTGAGAAATACTTAGAAAAGCAAATGGATTTGCATGTAGCATTTATGGATCTGGAGAAGGCATATGATAGAGTTGATAGAGATGCTCTGTGGAAGGTATTAAGAATATATGGTATGGCAGGCAAGTTGTTAGAAGCAGTGAAAAGTTTTTATCGAGGATGTAAGGCATGTGTACGTGTAGGAAGAGAGGAAAGTGATTGGTTCTCAATGAGTGTAGGTTTGCGGCAGGGGTGTGTGATGTCTCCATGGTTGTTTAATTTGTTTATAGATGGGGTTGTTAGGGAGGTGAATGCAAGAGTTCTGGAAAGAGGGGCAAGTATGAAGTCTGTTGTATTTGAGGGAGCCTGGGAAGTGAGTCAGTTGTTGTTCGATGATGATACAGCGCTGGTGGCTGATTCATCTGAGAAACTGCAGAAGCTGGTGACTGAGTTTGGTAAAGTGTGTGAAAGAAGAAAGTTGAGAGTAAATGTGAATAAGAGCAAGGTTATTAGGTACAGTAGGGTTGAGGGTCAAGTCAATTGGGAGGTAAGTTTGAATGGAGAAAACCTGGAGGAAGTGAAGTGTTTTAGATATCTGGGAGTGGATTTGGCAGTGGATGGAATCATGGAAGCGGAAGTGAATCATAGGGTGGGGGAGGGGGCGAAAATTCTGGGAGCATTGAAGAATGTGTGGAGGTCGAGAACATTATCCCGGAAAGCAAAAATGGGTATGTTTGAAGGAATAGTGGTTCCAACAATGTTGTATGGTTGCGAGGCATGGGCTATGGATAGAGTTGTGCGCAGGAGGGTGGATGTGCTGGAAATGAGATGTTTGAGGACAATATGTGGTGTGAGGTGGTTTGATCGAGTAAGTAATGTAAGGGTAAGAGAGATGTGTGGTAATAAAAAGAGTGTGGTTGAGAGAGCAGAAGAGGGTGTTTTGAAATGGTTTGATCACATGGAGAGAATGAGTGAGAAAAGACTGACAAAGAGGATATATGTGTCAGAGATGGAGGGAACGCGGAGATGTCAGAGACCAAATTGGGGGTGGAAAGATTGAGTGAAAAAGGTTTTGAGTGATTGGGGCCTGAACATGCAGGAGGGTTAAGGCGTGCAAGGAATAGAGTGAATTGGAATGATGTGGTATACCGGGGTCGACGTGCTGTCAATGGATTGAACCAGGGCATGTGAAGCATGTGGGGTAAACCATGGAAAGTTTTGTGGGGCCTGGATGTGGAAAGGGAGGTGTGGTTTCGGTGCATTATACATGACATCTAGAGACTGAGTGTGAACGAATGTGGCCTTGTTGTCTTTTCCTAGTGCTACCTCACACACATGAGGGGGAGGGGGTTGTTATTCCATGTGTGGCGAGGTGGCGATGGGAATGAATAAAGGCAGACAGTATGAATTATGTACATGTGTATATATGTATATGTCTGTGTGTGTATATATATGTATACAATGAGATGTATGGGTATGTATATTTGCGTGTGTGGACGTGTATGTATATACATGTGTAAGTGGGTGGGTTGGGCCATTCTTTCATCTGTTTCCTTGCGCTACCTCGCAAACGCGGGAGACAGCGACAAAGCAAAATAAATAAATTAATAAAAATCAACAGTAAGAAACATATAAGGAGAAAATGAGGCTGGGGAACCCAGTGATTATTATAAATGCATAGCAACAACCCTGAACAAGATTTTTAGTTATATTTTAAACTAGAAAGCAATGACATGAATTTTGAGAGTGATAAATAGCACTCACATGATACCAGAATTTACTGTCACAGTTAGAGAAGTACTAACACAGATATGTAAGGTGAAAACTAATAAAAGTCCAGGTCTTGATTGTTTCTATCCTTGAGTAATTGAGAATGTCAAACACGAAATTGCCAACCATCAACCCATATTTTCAATAAATCTCTTCAGGATGGAATTGTCCTGTAGTTCTGGAGACTAGCAAACGTAAATCCTGTAATGAAAAGGGAAGCTGCAAATTGCTGGGCAGTTATGTCCTCACATCAATTGTATGTAAACCTCTGGAGTTGATTATTAGAGATAAAATCGTAGCCAACCTGGAACAACACAGTCTGATTAGCAATACCCAGCATGGTTTTAGGTGTAGATTATGCCTTACAAACCTCATTGAATTTTATCTTAAAGTATTCAGTATCCACAACAAGACAAAAGCAATAGATATATTTCTCGACTTCCAGAAAGCATTCTACAAAGCCCCCATGTTAGATGAAAGCATAAAGGTAAGGATTCGGGGACATTGAAAATCGGACAGAAGCCTGGTTACGTGATAGGAAGCAGAAAGTCTTCATGAATGGTGAATCATCACCATAGTCACCTGTTACTAGTGGGCTCCCCAAGAGATCCATACTTGGACCTATACTTTTCATCATTTATATTAACGATATTGGTGTAGGGCTAAACAACTTAGTGTCCTAATTTGCATCTGAGACAAAGATTGCCATTTGACAACAATAAGTGTCATGTGTTGCAAGTAGGATATCTCACCAAACATTTTGTTATGAACTGATGGGACACAAGATAAAGGACACCCATAGTTTACATGAGAATGACAGATGACTGGAGATCTTATTGGCCCACAACTGGGTTTTCTGGTTGAAAGAAAAAGAAATTTGATGAGAAAATGTAATTCCTCATGGCAGTTTTTTAAGCTATCACCAACTCCCCACTGCTGCACATTAGCCTTCTGCTGTCCCCATTACCACCATCATTTATACAATTTATTTTTGGCATTTTACTCAAGTTCTCCTGAATTTATATGATATTTATCTAAATGACTTTTGAAGGTATTTATAGTCGTAGCATTCACTACATCTGACGGTAACCTATTCCAGTGCTGAACACACCAATAGGAAAAGAAGCTTTTTCCCATGTCTGTACTACATCTTTTAACTTAGTTTTATTCCATTTGTCTTGATGATCGTATTTTCTTGTTTTTTGAAAAGATGTTTGTGATTTGCATTATTGAACCCGTTCAGAATTTTGAACCCTTGGATTAAGTCCAGCAAAGTTTACTCTTTTTTAAGGGAGAAGAGTTCCAGTCATTTTAGCCTCTCTTCGTGTACCAGATTTCTAAGGGATGGGATCAATTTTGTTGCGTGTCTTTTTACTTGCTCTAATTTTTACTCATTTGTTTTAAAGTCTGGGGACCAAAACTAGACTGTATTCAATGTGTGGTTTACAAGAGAGTTATAAAGTGTGAGAATAGTTTTTGGCATTTTGTAGTCTATGTTCCTGGGTATGAAACCTAACATTTGGTTGCCTTTTTTTACTTGCAGCTTGACACTGTTTAGTGTACTTCATATTGTTGCTAATGACAACTCCAGGGTCCTTTTCTTCATTTACTTAAGTTAGAGGGTTTCCAAATAGTTTGTAGTCGTAATGTATATTCTTGTCTCCAGAGTGCATAACTTTTCACTTGTCCACAGTAAACTTCATTTGCTATCTGTTTGACTACTATACTTGTGAGTTAAGATCTCTCTGAATATCTCACAATCCTGCCTGTTTACAGCTTCCCTTCTAATTTAGTATCGCCAAAAAATTTGGAGATCTTAAACATGAGATCGAGTTCTAGGTCATTAATGTATATTGTGAAAAGAATAGGGCCTAGGGCCGACTCCTGCGGCATGCCACTCATTCCCCTTAGCTAATCTGAGGCTTCGCCATTTAATACTACATATTGCTTTCTTCTGGTAAGCCAGTCTCTGATCCATGTTTATGTAAAAGTCTCTTGTGAGGTACTTTATTGAAAGTCTTGGAAATCTGAGTATACTGCATCAGATGGTACTTTTTCTTCCCACTTCTTATAAATAATATTAAAAAATTCCAGCAGATTTGTCAGGGAGGATCTTCTATTAAGGGAACTGTGTTGGTTGGCCAATATGATTTTGTGATCAAGAAATGACGATTTTATCTTGTATTTTTTTTTCTATCATTTTACTTGACACTAAAGTAAGACTGATTGGGTGGTAGTTCAAAGCACACTTTTTGTCTGCTTTTTTAGATATAGGAGTAATATTTGCTCGTTTCCAGTCAGTTGGCACCTGACCATCTGATAGACATTATTTGAATATTTTTGATGTGGGGTATATCAGCTGTCATCTGACCTCTTTTAAAAATCTTGGAGTTGATTTCTTGATTGAATTTACCTTTTTTTACTGTTGGTATGCCTATTGTATTTTCTTTGTTAATGTCTGCATGTGCAGCAATGGGAGAGAGGCGGTTCTCCATCTGTTTTGGGTTTGCCGCCTTACTCAGACCCTCCCCCGCACTGGACCCTACCAGCCTTGGTCCTGAAAGTACCTGAAAGTTGAACTGATTTGATTTGTGCCAGTAACCCCAGCAAAATGTATTGTGCACCCCATGCTTATCATAGACTTGATGCAAAAAGTGGATACAAACTTAAAATTTCAGGTACCTTGTTATTAACAAAAAGGTGTTGTGACATTTCTTGTAGGTTTTGTTTAGACCTGTCCCTAAAAGGGTCAACTTTCTTATTCTAAGACATGGTGTTCTAGTTTGTGTTCACATCAATCTATCTATCTGTTTATATCTCTGATACCCATTCCCTCCGGGAATTCCCATCAAGGGATGGCCATGGCAAAAGAGTCTCCACTTATCCCTGTTCTTACATGCCCTCCTCGCATACACCATACCACGCATTCTTGCACTGTTTTTCTCCCTCCAGTATTCCTCTACCCCGTTTGGTCATGTCACAGGTGGTCTCCCACTCACACCAACCCCTTTGATTGTACAATCATACAATCTCCTTGTAAACTCCCAGTCTTGCACTCTTTCCACATGCCCAAAATCAAAATAGTTGCACGGTGAAATCTCTGGATATTGTGAAGTAAGGGGAAATATATCATACAGCTGACGAAAAGTCACTGCCTGAACATTTGTTCACTTGGGAAGCTCAGCACATATAGTTAGAATTTTACTATATTTATTTATTTTTATTTATTTTACTTTGTCACCATCTCCCGCATTAACGAGATAGCGCAAGGAAACAGACAAAAGAATGGCCCGACCCACCCACATACACATCTATAAACATACTCGTCCACACACGCAAATATACATACCTATACATCTCAACGTATACATATATATACACACACAGACATATACATATATACACATGTACATAATTCATACTGTCTGCCTTTATTCATTCCCATCGCCACCCCACCACACATGAAATAACACCACCCCTCCCCCTGCATGTATGTGAGGTAGTGCTAGGAAAAGACAACAAAGGCCCCATTCGTTCACACTCAGTCTCTAGATGTCATGTAATAATGAACCAAAACCACAGCTCCCTTTCCACATCCAGGACCCACAGAACTTTCCATGGTTTACCCCAGATGCTTCACATGCCCTGGTTCAATCCATTGACAGCACGTTGGCCCTGGTATACCACATCATTCCAATTCACT
This sequence comes from Panulirus ornatus, assembly GCF_036320965.1. Lineage (NCBI taxonomy): Eukaryota > Metazoa > Arthropoda > Malacostraca > Decapoda > Palinuridae > Panulirus > Panulirus ornatus. The sequence goes on from NC_092224.1 coordinate 42,141,626, forward strand.
CTGTTCCTTGAATGCCTTTCACCCTCCTACATGTTCAGGCCCCGATCACTCAAAATCTTTTTCACTCCATCTTTCCACCTCCAATTTGGTCTCCCACTTCTCCTCGTTCCCTCCACCTCTGACACATACATCCTCTTGGTCAATCTTTCCTCACTCATTCTCTCCATGTGACCGAACCATTTCAAAGCACCCTCTTCTGCTCTCTCAACCACACGCTTTTTATTACCACACATCTCTCTTACCCTATTATTACTTACTCGATCAAACCACCTCACACCACATATTGTCCTCAAACATCTCATTTCCAGCACATCCACCCTCCTTCGCACAACTCTATCCATAGCCCATGCCTCGCAACCATACAACATTGTTGGAACCACTATTCCTTCAAACTTACCCATTTTTGCTTTTCGAGATAATGTTCTCAACTTCCACACATACTTCAATGCCCCAGGATTTTCGCCCCCTCCCCCACCCTATGATTCACTTCTGTTTCCATGGTTCCATCTGCTGCCAAATCCACTCCCAGATATCCAAAACACTTCACTTCCTACAGTTTTTCTCCATTCAAACTTACCTCCCAACTGACTTGACCCTCAACCCTACTGTACCTAATATCCTTGCTCATATTCACATTTACTCTCAACTTTCTTCTTTCACACACTTTACCAAACTCAGTCACCAGCTTCTGCAGTTTCTCACATGAATCAGCCACCAGTGCTGATTCATCAGCGAACAACAACTGACTCACTTCCCAAGCTCTCTCATCCACAACAGACTGCATACTTGCCCCTCTTTCCAAAACTCTTCCATTTACCTCCCTAACAACCCCATCCATAAACAAATTAAACAACCATGGAGACATAACACACCCCTGCCGCAAACCGACATTCACTGAGAACCAATCACTTTCCTCTCTTCCTACACGTACACATGCCTTACATCCTCTATAAAAACTTTTCACTGCTTCTAACAACTTGCCTCCCACACCATATATTCTTAATACCTTCCACAGAGCATCTCTATCAACTCTATCATATGCCTTCTCCAGATCCATAAATGCTACATACAACTCCATGTGCTTTTCTTAGTATTTCTCCCATACATTCTTCAAAGCAAACACCTGATCCACACATCCTCTACCACTTCTGAAACCACACTGCTCTTCCCCAGTCTGATGCTCTGTACATGCCTTCACCCTCTCAATCAATACCCTCCTATATAATGTCCTAGGAATACTCAACAAACTTATACCTCTGTAATTTGAGCACTCACCTTTGTCCCCTTTGCTTTTGTACAATGGCACTCTGCAAGCATTCCGCCAATCCTCAGGCACCTCACCATGAGTCATACATACATTAAATAACCTTACCAACCGCTCAACAATACAGTCACCCCCTTTTTTGATAAATTCCACAGCATTACCATCCAACCCCGCTGCCTTGCCGGCGTTCATCTTCCACAAAGCTTTTACTACCTCTTCTCCGTTAACCAAATCATTTTCCCTAACCCTCTCACTCTGCACACCACCTTGACCAAAACACCCTATATCTGCCCCTCTATCATCAAACACATTTAACAAACCTTCAAAATGCTCACTCCATGTCCTTCTCACATCACCACTACTTGTTATCACCTCCCCATTAGCCCCCTTCACTGAGGTTCCCATTTGTTCCCTTGTCTTACACACTTTATTTGCCTCCTTCCAAAACATCTTTTTATTCTCCCTACAATTTAATGATACTCTCTCACCCCAACTCTCATTTGCCTTCTTTTTCACCTCTTGCACATTATTATTATTATTTTCCTTTGTCGCTGTCTCCCAAGTTAGCGAGGTAGTGCAAGGAAACAGATGAAAGAATGGCCCAACCCACCCACATACACATGTATATACATAAACGTCCACAGACGCAAATATATCTCAATGTATACATATATATACACACACAGACATATACATATATACACATGTACATAATTCATACTGTCTGCCTTTATTCATTCCCATCGCCACCTCGCCACACATGGAATAACAACCCCCTCCCCCATCATTTGTGCGAAGTAGTGCTAGGAAAAGACAACAAAGGCCCCATTCGTTCACACTCAGTCTCTAGCTGTCATGTGGTAATGCACTGAAACCACACCTCCCTTTCCACATCCAGGCCCCACAGAACAAACAATTCACATGCCCTGGTTCAATCCATTGACAGCACATCGAGCCTGGTATACCACATCGTTCCAATTCACTCTATTCCTTGCATGCCTTTCACCCTCCTGCATGTTCAGGCCCCGATCACTCAAAATCTTTTTCACTCCATCTTTTCTCCTCCAATTTGGTCTCCCACTTCTCGTTCCCTCCACCTCTGACACATATATCCTATTGGTCAATCTTTCCACACTCATTCTCTCCATGTGACCAAACCATTTCCAAACACCCTCTTCTGGTCTCTCAACCACACTCTTTTTATTACCACACAACTCTCTTACCCTATTATTACTTCCTCGATCAATCCATCTCACAGCACATATTGTCCTCAAACATCTCATTTCCAGCATGTCCACCCTCCTCCGCACAACTCTATCTATAGCCCACGCCTCGCAACCATACAACATTGTTGGAACCACTATTCCTTCAAACATACCCATTTTTGCTTTCCGAAATAAAGTTCTCGACTTCCAAACATTCTTCAATACTCCCAGAATTTTCGCCCCCTCCCCCACCCTATGATTCACTTCCGCTTCCATGGTTCTATCTGCTGCCAAATCCACTCCCAAATATCTAAAACACTTCTTCCTCCAGTTTTTCTCCAAACTTACCTCCCAATTGACTTGACCCTCAACCCTACTGTACCTAATATAACCTTGCTCTTATTCATGTTTACTGTCAACTTTCTTCTTTCACACAGTTTACCAAACTCAGTCACCAGCTTCTGCAGTTTCTCACATGAATCAGCCACCAGTGCTGTATCATCAGCAAACAACAACTGACTCACTTCCCAAGCTCTCTCATCTACAACAGACTGCATACTTGCCCCTCTTTCCAAAACTATTGTATTCACCTCCCTAACAACCCCATCCATTAACAAATTAAACAACCATGGAGACATCACACACCCCTGCCACAAACCTACATTCACTGAGAACCAGTCACTTTCCTCTCTTCCTACACGCACACATGCCTTACATCCTCTATAAAAACTTTTCACTGCTTCTAACAACTTGCCTCCCACACCATATATTCCTAATACCTTCCACAGAGCATCTCTATCATATTCCTTCTCCAGATCCATAAATGCTACATACAAATCCATTTGCTTTTCTAAGTATTTCTCATATACATTCTTCAAAGCAAACACCTGATCCACACATCCTCTACCACATCTGAAACCACACTGCTCTTCCCCAATCTTATGCTTTGTACATGCCTTCACCCTCTCAATCAATACCCTCCTATATAATTTCCCAGGAATACTCAACAAACTTATACCTCTGTAATTTGAGCACTGACTCGTATCCCCTCTGCCTCTGTGCTATGGCACTATGCAAGCATTCCGCCAATCCTCAGGCACCTCACCATGAATCATACATACATAAAATAAGCTTACCAAGCAGTCAACAATACAGTCACCCCTTTTTTAATAAATTCCATTGCATTACCATCCAAACCTGCTGCCTTGCCGGCTTTCATCTTCCGCAAAGCTTTTATTACCTCTTCTCTGTTTACCAAATTTTTTTCCCTAACCCTGTCACTTTGTACACCACCTCGACCAAAACATCCTATATCTGCCACTCTAGCATCAAACACATTCAACAAAGCTTCAAAATACTCACTCCATCTCCTCACATCACCACTGCTTGTTATCACCTCCCGATTTGCTCCCTTCACTGAAGGTCCCATTTGTTCCCTTGTCTTATGCACTTTATTTACCTCCTTCCAAAACATCTTTTTATGCTTCCTAAAACTTAATGATACTCTCTCACCCCAACTCTCATTTGCCCTCTTTTTCACCTCTTGCACCTTTCTTTTGACCTCCTGCCTCTTTCTTTTATACATCTCCCAGTCATTTGCTTTATTTCCCTGCAAAAATCGTCCAAATGCCTCTCTCTTCTCTTTCACTAATAATCTTACTTCTTCATCCCACCACTCACTACCCTTTCTGATCTGCCCACCTCCCATGCTTTTCATGCCACAAGCATCTTTTGCGCAAGCCATCACTGCTTCCCTAAATTCATCCCATTCCTCCCCCACTCCCCTTACCTCCTTTGTTTCCACCTTTTTCCATTCTGTACTCAGTCTCTCCTGGTACTTCCTCACACAAGTCTCCTTCCCAAGCTCACTTACTCTCACTACTCTTCACCATAACATTCTCTCTTCTTTTCTGAAAACCCCCACAAATCTTCACCTTCGCCTCCACAAGATAATGATCAGACATCTCTCCAGTTGCACCTCTCAGTAGATTAACATCCAAAAGTCTCTCTTTTGCGTGCCTATGAATTAACACGTAATCCAATAATGCTCTCTGGCCATCTCTCCTACTTACATACGTATACTTATGTATATCTCTCTTTTTGAACCAGGTATTCCCTATCACCAGTCCTTTTTCAGCACATAAATCCATAAGCTCTTCACCATTTCCATTTACAACACTGAACACCCCATGTATACCAATTATTCCATCAACTGCCACATTACTTACCTTTGCATTCAAATTACCCATCACTATAACTTGGTCTCGTGCATCAAAACCACTAACAGACTCATTCAGCTGCTTCCGAAACACTTGCCTCTCATGATCTTTCTTCTCATGCCCAGATGCATATGCACCAATAATCACCCATCTCTCTCCGTCAACTTTCAGTTTTACCCATATCAATCTAGAGTTTACTTTCTTACACTTTATCACATACTCCAACCACTCCTGTTTCAGGAGTAGTGCCAATCCTTCCCTTGCTCTTGTCCTCTCGCCAACTCCTGACTTTACTCCCAAGACATTCCCAAACCACTCTTAACCTTTACCTTTGAGCTTCGTTTCACTCAGAGCCAAAACATCTATGTTCCTTTCCTCAAACATACTACCTATCTCTCCTTTTTTCTCATCTTGGTTACATCCACACACATTTAGACACCCCAATCTGAGCCTTCGAGGAGGATGAGCACTCCCCGCGTGACTCCTTCTATTTCCCCTTTTAGAAAGTTAAAATACAAGGAGAGGAGGGTTTCTAGGCCCCCC
>NC_092224.1:42146956-42207943 GCF_036320965.1 Panulirus ornatus
ATCACCACTACTTGTTATCACCTCCCCATTTGCGCCATTCACTGAAGTTCCCCTTTGCTCCCTTGTCTTACGCACTTTATTTACCTTCTTCCAGAACATCTTTTTATTCTCCCTAAAATTTAATGATACTCTCTCACCCCAACTCTCATTTGCCCTCCTTTTCACCTCTTGCACCTTTCTCTTGACCTCCTGTCTCTTTCTTTTATACAAGCAAATGGATTTGTATGTAGCATTTATGGATCTGGAGAAGGCATATGATAGAATTGATAGAGATGCTCTGTGGAAGGTATTAAGAATATATGGTGTGGGAGGCAAGTTGTTAGAAGCGGTGAAAAGTTTTTATCGAGGATGTAAGGCATGTGTACGTGTTAGAAGAGAGGAAAGTGATTGGTTCTCAGTGAATGTAGGTTTGTGGCAGGGGTGTGTGATGTCTCCATGGTTGTTTAATTTGTTTATGGATGGGGTTGTTAGGGAGGTGAATGCAAGAGTTTTGGAAAGAGGGGCAAGTATGAAGTCTGTTGGGGATGAGAGAGCTTGGGAAGTGAGTCAGTTGTTGTTCGCTGATGATACAGCGCTGGTGGCTGATTCATGTGAGAAACTGCAGAAGCTGGTGACTGAGTTTGGTAAAGTGTGTGAAAGAAGAAAGTTAAGAGTAAATGTGAATAAGAGCAAGGTTATTAGGTACAGTAGGGTTGAGGGTCAAGTCAATTGGGAGGTAAGTTTGAATGGAGAAAAACTGGAGGAAGTAAAGTGTTTTAGATATCTGGGAGTGGATCTGGCAGCGGATGGAACCATGGAAGCGGAAGTGGATCATAGGTTGGGGGAGGGGGCAAAAATCCTGGGAGCCTTGAAGAATGTGTGGAAGTCGAGAACATTATCTCGGAAAGCAAAAATGGGTATGTTTGAAGGAATAGTGGTTCCAACAATGTTGTATGGTTGCGAGGCGTGGGCTATGGATAGAGTTGTGCGCAGGAGGATGGATGTGCTAGAAATGAGATGTTTGAGGACAATGTGTGTGGTGTGAGGTGGTTTGATCGAGTAAGTAACGTAAGGGTAAGAGAGATGTGTGGAAATAAGAAGAGCGTGGTTGAGAGAGCAGAAGAGGGTGTTTTGAAATGGTTTGGGCACATGGAGAGAATGAGTGAGGAAAGATTGACCAAGAGGATATATGTGTCGGAGGTGGAGGGAACGAGGAGAAGTGGGAGACCAAATTGGAGGTGGAAAGATGGAGTGAAAAAGATTTTGTGTGATCGGGGACTGAACATGCAGGAGGGTGAAAGGAGGGCAAGGAATAGAGTGAATTGGATCGATGTGGTATACCAGGGTTGACGTGCTGTCAGTGGATTGAATCAGGGCATGTGAAGCATCTGGGGTAAACCATGGAAAGCTGTGTAGGTATGTATATTTGCGTGTGTGGACGTGTATGTATATACATGTGTATGGGGGTGGGTTGGGCCATTTCTTTCGTCTGTTTCCTTGCACTACCTCGCAAACGCGGGAGACAGCGACAAAGCAAAAAAAAATAAAATATATATATATATATATATATATATATATATATATATATATATATATATATATATATATATATGTATGTATGTATGTATATTTATATGCAGATGACTGGGAAATGTATAAAAGAAAGTGGCAGGAGGTCAAGAGAAAGATGCAAGAGGTGAAAAATAGGGCAAATGAGAGTTGGGATGAGACAGTATTTTTTATTTGTAGGGAGAATATAAAGATGTTTTGAAAGGAGGTAAATAATGTGCATAAGACAAAGGATCCAATGGGAATATCATGAACGGGGAAAATGGGTAGGATAAAACAAGCAGTGATGATGTGAGGAGATGTAGTGGGATTTTTGAATGTTTGTTAAATGTGTTTCATGATAGAGTGGCAGAAATAAGGTGTTTTGGTCCAGGTGGTGTGCGAAGTGAGAGGGTCAGGGAGAGTAGTTTGTTAAGCACAAGAGGTAGTAAAAGCTTTGTGGAAGATGAAAGGTGGTAAGGTGGCGGGTTTGAATGGTATTGCGGTGGATTTTATTAAAAACGGGGATGAATGTGTTGTTGGTTGGTTGGTAAGGATATTCATTGTATGTATGGTTCTTGGTGAAATGCCTGCGGATTGGCAAAATGTATGCATAGTGCTATTGAAGAAAGGCAAAGGGGATAAAGGAGAGTGTTCAAATTACAGAGGCATATGTTTTTTTGAGTATTGCTGGGAAATTATATGGGAGGGTATTGATTGAGAGGGTTAAGGCATGTATGAAGCATCAGATTGGGAAAGAGCAGTATGGTTTCAGAAGTGGTAGATTTGTGGATCAGGTGTTTGCTTTGAAGAATGTATATGAGAAAATACTTAGAAAAACAAATGGATGTGTGTGTAGCATTTCTGGATCTGGAGAAGGCTTATGTATGTATGGATCTTTGTGAAGTGCCTGAGGATTGGCAAAATGTATGCATAGCGCTATTGAAGAAAGACAAAGGGGATAAAGGAGAATGTTCAAATTACAGAGGCATATGTTTTTTTGAGTATTGCTGGGAAATTATATGGGAGGGTATTGATTGAGAGGGTTAAGGCATGTTTGAAGCATCAGATTGGGAAAGAGTAGTATGGTTTCAGAAGTGGTACAGGATGTGTGGATCAGGTGTTTTGCTTTGAAGAATGTACATGAGAAATTAATTAGAAAAACAGATGGATGTGTGTGTAGCATTTATGGCTCTGGAGAAGGCTTATGATATGGTGAATAGAGATGCTTTGTGGAAGGTTTAAGAGTATATGGTATAGGAGGTAAGTTGCTGGAGGCAGTGAAAAGTTTTTACCAAGGATGTAATGCAGATGTACAAGTAGGAAGGTGAGGAAAGCGACTGGTTCCAAGTGAATGTCAGTTTGTGGCAGGGTTGTGTGATATCTCCATGGTTGTTTAATTTGTTTATGGATGGGTTGGTTAAGGAAGTGAATGCAAGAGCTTTGGAGAGATGGGCAAGTATACAGTCTGTTGTTGATGATAGGGCTTGAGAAAGTGAGTCAGTGTTTGTTTGCTGATGATACAGTGCTGGTGGCTGATTTAGGTGAGAAACTGCAGAGGTTGGTAACTGAGTTTGGTAAAGAATGTGAAAGGAAAAAGTTGAGAGTAAGGAAAAGTTGAGAGCAAGGTTATTAGGTTCAGTAGGGCTAAGGGGCAAGGTAATTGGGAGGTAAATTTGCATGGAGAAAAAGTGGAGGAAGTAAAGTGTTTTGGATATCTGGGAGTGTACTTAGCAGCAGATGGAACCATGGAAGCGGAAGTGTGTTACTAGGTTGGGGAGGGAGTGAAGGTTCTGGAAGTGTTGAAAAATGCATGGAAGGCAAGAACTTTATCTTGGAGAGCAAAAATGGGTATGTTTGAAGAAATAGTGGTTCCAACAATGTTATATAGTTGCGAGGCATAGGCTATAGATAGGGTTGTGCAGAGGAGGGTGGATGTGCTGGAAATGAAATGTTTGAGGACACTATGTAGTGTGAGGTGGTTTGATCAAGTAAGTAATGAAAAGGGAATAGAGATGTGTGGTAATAAAAAAAAAGTGTGGTTGAGAGAGCAGAAGAGGGTGTGTTGAAATGGTTTGGACACGTGGAGAGAATGAGTGAGATGAGTGAGGAAAGATTGACAAAGAGGATACATGTGTCAGAGGTGGAGGGAAGAAGTGTGAGACCAGATTGGATGTGGAATGATGGATTGAAAAAGATTTCGAGCAATCGGGGCCTGAACATACAGGATCGTGAAAGGCATGCTAGGAATGGAGTGAATTGGAATGATGTGGTATAACTGGGTTGACGTGCTGTCAGTGGATTGATCTAGGGCATGTGAAGCATCTGGGGAAACCATGGAAAGGTGTGTGGGGCCTGGATGTGGTAAGGGAGCTTTGGTTTTGGTGCATTGCACATGACAGCTAGAGAATGAGTGTGAACGAATGTGGCCTTTTTGTCTTTTTCTAGCGCTACCTGGGGGGGTATTTAATGTGTGGCGGGGTGGCAATGGGAATGGATGAAGGCAACAAGTTTGAATATGTACTTGTTTATATATGTATATGTCTCTGTATGTATATGTATGTATATGTTGAAATGTATAGGTATGTATATGTGCGTGTGTGGGCGTTTATATATATACATGTGCATGTGGATGGATTGGGCCATTTTTTTGTCTGTTTTCTTTTGCTTTGTCTCTAACGCGGGAGATGGCGATTTAGTATGATAAAGGAAAAATATATGTGTATGTATTGTTAATAGGATACCCTTGGTTAGGGACCTAGCTGCCTGTGCCATGTCAGCTAACATGAAAAAATCCTGAAGCAGGTGTGGTGGGAGTGTGTGAAAGTGTGCAAGGAAGTGAATTCTAGCCTGATGTGGGTAAAAATGAAAGTGAAGGACAAGAAATGAGTGATTATTAGTGCTTGTGCACCTGGCCATGAAAAGAAATATCATGAGAGGAAAGTGTTTTTGGAGCTGATTAGTAATTATGTTAGCAGTTTTCATGTAAGTGACTGGGTATTAATGATGGATGATTTGAAAGCAAAAGTGAGCAACATGGCAGTAAAGGGTATGATTGTGAGCATGGGGTATGGAAATGAACACCTTGTAGTTGTGTGCTGAAAAAGGACTGATGATTGGGAATGCCTGGTTTAAGAAGAGGGACATACACAAGTAAACATTTATGAGTAGGATAGATGGTCAGTGGGCATTACTGGATTACGTATTAATTGATATTTGTATAAAAGAGAGACTTTTGGATATAAATGTGCTGAAAGGGGCAGCTGCTGAAATGTTTGACCACTATCTTGTGGAGGTAAGGGTGAAGCTTTGGAGTGTTTTTCAGAAAAGAGGAAATGATTCAGTGAAAAAAGTGTTGTAAGTAAGTGAGCTTGGTAAAGAGGCTTGTTTGAAGAAATACCTCAAGTGATTGAGTGTAAGTGGCACTGAAGGCAAGAATGAATGAAGCAAGAGGAGTAGATGAGGGATGGGAGGTATTTAGGGGAGCAGTGCTGGCATGTGTGAAAGATGCATGTGACAGTCGAAGTGGGAGATGGGCTGACTAAAAAGGTTAGTGAGCAGTGGGATGAAGAAGTAAAGTTGCAGGTTAAAGAGGAAAGAGAGGCATTTAAATATTACCTACAGGGAATGAGTGTAAATGATTAGGGGATGTATAAGAGGAAGTAGCAGGAGGAAGGTGCAGGGTTTGAAAAAGAAGGCAAATGAAAGTTGGGGTGAGTGAGTATCACTAAACTTTAGGGAGATTAGGAAGGGGCTTTGGATGGAGGTTAATAATGTGTGAAAAATAAGAGAAGACATAGGGGCATTGTTGAAGCAGGCAAAAGGGAAAATGATAACAAATAGTGATGAGGTGAGCAGATGAAGTGAGCATTTTAAAGGGCTATTGAATGTGTTTGAGAATAGGGTAGCAGATGTAGGGTGTTTGGATTGGGATGATATGTGAGGCGAGAGAGAGTCATGGAGAGTGGTTTGGTGGAAAGAGAAGGTGGATGGTATTGCTGTTGAATTTATTAAGAAGGGGTGGCGCTAGGTTAATTTGAATTCTCGTTGTATGTATGGATCATGGTGAGGTGCCTGAGGATTATCAGAATGCATGTATAGTGCCCTTGTAGAAAGGCAGTGGGGATAGATGTGAGTGTTCAAACCACAGAGGTATAGGTTTGTTGAGTTTACCTCTCATATGTGACGACATGTACAGAGCATGAGACTGGGGAGGAGTAGTGTGGTTTCAGAGGCTGTAGAGGATGTGTGGATCAGGTGTTTGCTTTAAAGAATGTGTGAAAAACATTTAAAAAACGGATTTTGTGTGGCATTTATGAATTTAGAGAAAGCATATGGTAGGGTTGGTAAAGATTCCTTGTGGAAGGCCTTAAGAAAGTTGAAAGAAGCATTAAGTTATTATTGCGGACACAAGGCATAGGTAAGAGTAGGAAGTAAGGAGAATAAATGGCTCCAAGTGAAGGTTAATCTGCAGCAGGGGTGTGTGATGTCACCATGATTCTTCAGTTCATTTATGTATGGGATGGAGAGAGAGATGAATGTGAGTCTTGGAGAGAGAGGCAAGTATACAGTCTGTAGATTTGAGGACCTGGAAAGTGAGTCAGCTGTTTGGAAGTTTGGAAGTGTGTGTGAAGTGAGACAGTTGAGAGTAAATGTGAATAAAAACAAGGATATTTGGTTTATCAGGGTTGAGGGATAGGTTAGTTGGAGTATTTGTTTGAAAGGAGAAAAGCTGGAGGAAATGAAGTGGTTTAGATATCTAGGAGTGGACATAGCAGTGAATGGAGCCACAGAAATGGAAGTGAGCCATAGGGTTGGTGATGGGGTGAAGGTCCTGAGAGTGCTGAAAAATATGTGGAAATAGAGATCATTATCTGAAAAGGTTAAAATGGGTTTGTTTAAAGTTACAGGTACACCACTGATTTTCCGGTACTCTTGGTTCCAAACCTTGCCGAATTAACCATTTTGCTGGACCAACCATGGTCACATAATGATAATTCATCAACACACCTCTAACCCACTAATTGTACATCTCCCATGTGTCCAAAGTATACCATGGAGTGCTAGAAATTTAGATTAAACAAATATTAAATGTTTGAGCTCCTAAGATGGTAAGTCTGTCCTTAGATTGTTTGAATCCTGTGGGGGTCTTCTTCATCTTCTGTTGTTAGTGTTTTCCTAGGTGTGCATCGCCAGAATAATGCAGTTTTGTCTGCATTATACACGTGCTCAGGACTGAGGAGCTCATCTGCTACAAGTTTCGCAAATTCATTCACATACTGGTTTGCAGACTGCTTTTCTCCGCACACTTCATTCATGAAAGTTCGATGACGCTTCTTGAATCTTTGAAGCCATCCTTCACTATAGTCATGCTCATGTTGTAATTTAAGTTCTTTATGGATCAAGTAAGCCTGGTCCATTATCATGCTACCTGACAAGTCCACTCCATCACTTCGACACTGTCGAAACCACTCCATCATCACTCGATCATGCTCGGTACTCGTACCATCTTTCATTGTTATTCTAATCATCATTTGCCTCTTGGAATCACTGTCTGCATAGAATTTCAATATTTTTTCCCTTTGCTTCTTTTTATTATAATCATTTGATGAACCAATACTGTAGGTGTTGCACAGCTTACACACTGAAACACATGATCCATTTTTTTTCAACAGTTCCACTTTATCTTGGATTGATATGGACTGGTGTTTACATTTGACACCACGACTGACACTCTCATATGTCTTAGCAGCCATAGCTAGGGTTAAATTTAAGCAAATAAGCTAAAAATATCACAGAATTGCGGTATCACCACCAACAAGTGCAGTGTAAAGAATGTAAATAAGTGTGCCCTACACAAAATGTCATCTGTGGCTGCCCAGTAAACTAGTGTGGTGGCCACAGCAATTTCAAGTTCCCTATTTTGTCTGGAGTAAAGGAGGTGCCAAACCATCAATTGCCAGAAATTCGGTGGTGTACCTGTGTAGTAGTCCCAGCTATATTTTATGGATGCGAGGCATGGGCTATAGATAAGGATGTGCAGATGACAGTGGATGCATTGGATATAAATTGGTTGAGGACAATATGAGGTGGTTTGATTGAGCAAGTAATGAATGAGAAATGTGTGGTAATGGTAATAAAAAGAGTATAGTTGAGAGAGCAGAAGATGGTGTGTTGAAAGGGTTTGGACCTATGGAGAGAAAGAGTGAGGAAAGGTCAACAAAGAGGATATGTGTGTCAGAGGTGGAGGGAACAAGAAAAATCGGGAGACCAAATTGGAGACATATGGATAGAGTGAAAAAGATTTTGAGCAGTCGGGGCCTGAACATACACAAGGATGAAAGGTGTGGTTGGGATGGAGTTGGTTGGAATGATGTCGTGTATGGGGGTCGATGTGCTGTCAGTGGACTAAACCAGGCATGTGAAGCATTTGGGATAAACCATGGAAAGGTCTGTGGGATCTGGTTGTGGTTAGGGAGCTGTAGTTACAGTTCATCATCTTTTCCTATTGCCAACTCACTAACACAGGAAATAGCAACTAAGTACGAAAAATCAGGGGAAGTAGAAAATTATAAGTGCTTAGTGAACAGCTTGAACATTTACTCGTTTGGAAAACTTACCACACAGGAATGTAAATTTTATTCAGTTGCTGTATAAATAATTTTATCAGAAAAAATAACATTCAAATGAGAGACTACATATCATATGTGAGAAGATTGTAATTTTTCTCTATGCATACAAGAGCTGAGTTTTTCTGGATGTACTCTAAATAAAGACACTCTTGATAATTAGTAGTAGGTAGTTCGAATTGTATATATTTTTTTTTTCCTACATTTTTGCCATTTCATGCATTAGTGAGGAACAGATGACTGAGCCTCTGAAGGAAAAAGCCACATTTGGCCCCCTTTTCTGTTCCTCCATTTGGAAAGTAAAACACGAAGGGAGGATCTCCAGCCCCCCACTCCCACCCCTTTTAGTCACTTTCTATGACATGCAGGGAATACAAAAGTAGAATTCTCTCTCTCTGAACATGTATAGAAGTAGTAGAAAATATATCTTTGGGAAATGGAAAATTGCAACATAACTGCGAAGTGAGTTGTAACCTAAATACATAACTAAATTTTACTATATTGTTATATATCTTATTTGTTTCAGAAAGAACTTTCAAATGATGAGGCAAAGAGTAAATAGTTTTTTATTTGTTGTAGTGTCCTTCAGTTAGGGTACTCTAGTTATTTAGAGCAGCTGTGGTCACTGGGTTATGACTTTTGAATATTTTTATTGATCATTCTTACTTTTCTCCAACATATGGCATGGATAATGAAATTAGTATTATTACATGGGTTAAAGGTTTTGACTGTACTAAAGTAATGAATTGTAAAACTTTCAACCTCTCTATTTACCCATCTGTAAAATTGAAGAATTTATTGTAGAGTTGATGCTTTATGCTGATGACTCTGTGAAGGTATTTTGTTCTCTTTCAGTGATCCATATGACTGTGATGAAGATGACCTTCTCTTAGACTCAGATGAGGAACGTGAAGAAGGCAATGACTCTACAAAGATGCGGCCAATGACATTGGATATAGATTTGGAATTATCAGCTATGGCTAATGCTCGTAGGTTAGTTTTAATGTGTGTATTGCTCAAAAGTTAGAACTTTAGTTCTCTTGAAAGTACTTTATCTTCATCATCTTAATCTCTCTTGTAACATATGTAATGTACCACTGTAATAGATGATAGTAGTAAAGATATAATTGATAGAACAGCATAGTTCTTTTTAATCATACACCTGATGCTCAGTTTATGAGGTTTTTATAATGGTATTCCTTTCATTAGGTGAAGGTTCATTATATGAAGCATATTTTATATCAGACATATGAATTAAGGGGAAGATGCATTCCTGGTAGGGAATATTAGGAAAACACTGGGGGATTCAGAAAGACCACAAATTCATACCAAACCGTTAAAACACCAGAAAATTCCCTCAAAAGTATTATACCTTTGATGTAAGGAGGACTGTACAGGAAAATGGAACACTCACCAAGTTGAGGACATTAGTTGCAGTCTCTTTATGGCAGAAGGAAGACCATGAGGAAAGCAGTGAAGGTAGGGGTAATTGAAGATTCTCTGCTTGACTGACTTTTCACATTTTCTGGTAAGTTTTCAGTAATTTCAGTAAATATCGTGCATATCAACAATTGTAAGTATATGACAGGTAGTTCTTGGGCGTAGTTGTGGCTTGGTTAGTGTTATCCTGTTTTAACATCTTCCATATCCTTCTCTTATGGATCCCAACTCTTGCTTGTTGATTGTAGATTTTATAGTGAGATTGATTGCAATTTACTGGTGGAAAGAGGACAGTGAAGTTTATCTTTACATGCCTTATCATTACTATTCTTGCTAGTCCTGTGCACTTTGTGAAACTTAACTTTCTTTTGAAATATTCAGTCTAGCCAGGACATGATTTAAAATTTTCAGTGCTACATGATTCACCCTTATTATTTCATCTTCAAAGAGACTGCTGGCTTTCCCCTGGATTATTGACGTACTTAAATGATGGTTTAGATCTTTAGTCCAAATAATCAGTAAATTTTTCATTTTTTCAAGCACAATATTATGCAAGTGCTGCAGTCTTATAGCTGCTAAAGGCTTACGTGTCTTTTGTGCATGAACTTTTGAGTTCAGTCATTTAAATAAGAAAAAGAGCTTTTAAAGCCAATCATTCATATGAATATTTAAGCCCTGTCATTTAAACATGAACATTTAAAGCCAGTCATTTATACACAAAATTTAAAGTCCATCAATCAAGAGTTTCAGATTCCCTTCAGAGGGCTGGCAGCAGGGTAGCAGATATATGTTATTAGTGAATAAACTCTTTCTTTGCTATGGTTTATGTATATTCTTCAGAACAATTTTATGACTACATCACTGAAATGATGTACCCATCAACACTCATGCATTTATTTTGCCATCTATGGGTTATTGTACCACTATATATCTTAAAAGATACTCATCTTATGACATCAGTCTACTTATAGTTTTTATTGTTTCCAGTACATTTTGTTTTCATTTTTCAACTTCTTTTTATTCACCACAAGTTTTTTAATGTTTACTGCTAATTTTATTATAAATGTACTCCTCCACGTACAGTGTTCTGTTATACTTTTTAACAGAGATAATTGGGCTGAGAAATTTGCATATGAAGGTTCATTAAATGTGATTATTAACAGTAATTAACAGTGGTTGTTATATACCAGACAAAAGTATAACCCAAGCTGTCTACAGTATTTTCATATTCATCTATATATCAGCTGGGACTGTATGGTGTTTTTATATTCACTTATATATCAGCTTTGACTAGCAATGAGATTGATTTCATAGAAGTTTGTCTACTCATATTTTGTCAGGTATTCAGAGGAAATTTCTACTATAATTTGGATATCGTTAAGTTTCTTGCATTAATTGACATCTGTTAATAATAACTTATCCCTGGGGTGGGAGAGAAAGAATTCTACTTCCGTATCCCCTTCATGCCATAGAAGACCAATAAGAGGGGCAGAAGTCAGGGTGCTGGAAACCTCCCTCTTTATGTATTTCCATTCCTAAAAGATAGAACAGAAGGAGCCAAGTGAGAAGTGCTCAACCTTCTTTGAAAGCTTAGGCATTGGTCTTAGAAAGTATGTGTATATAACCAAGCTCAGAGTGAAACAAAGCTCAAGGGGGGAGAATGGCTTGGGAATGACCTCTGAGTAAAGTTAAGGTTTGGTGTGAGGGTGAAATATAAGGATGGAGTAGTACTGCTGAAGCAGGATTTGAAGGAATGTGTGAAAGAGTGTAAGGAAGTGAGATACAGACTGATGTGGGTAAGAAATGTGGATTGCTCATGCACCTGGACCTGAGAAGAAAGATCATGAGAGGCAAGTGTTTTGGGAGCAGCTGAGTGAGTGTTTCAGTAGTTTTGATGCAAGGGTTTCAGGTATTAGTGATGGGTGAATTAAATGCAGATGTGAATAATGTGGCAATCAAGGGTATGATTAGGGGATGGGATATTCAGTAATGCGAATGGAAGTGGTGAGCAGCTTTTGGAACTTTGTACTGAAAAGCTGTTGATAGGGAATACGTGGTTTACAAGAGGGACACACATAAGTATATGTATGCGAGTAGGGCATTTTTAGATTACATTCTAATTGATAGACCTGCATAAGAGAGACTCTTGTATGTAAATGTTCTGAGAAGGGCATCTGGTGGTATGTCTTATTGTTACTTGGTAGAAGCATGAGTGAGGATTTGGCTGTTTAATTTGTGTTTACTTATGGTGGTCAGGGAGGTAAATGCAAAGGTCGTGGAGAGAAGGGGGAGTATGCTGTCTGTAAGAGATGAGGGGGGGCCTGGGAAGTGTTTGCTGATGTTTGCTGATGACAGGTGGCAGATTCGAGTAAGAAACTGCAGAAGTTTGTGACTAAGTTTGGGGAAGAATGTGAAAGGAGAGAGTTAAGAATAAACATGAATAAAAGCAAGGGTATTAGGTTTAGTTGAGAAGAGGAACAGGCTAGTTGGGGTGTGAATTTGAATGGAGAAAATTTTGGATGCAGTGAAGTGTTTTAGATACCTTGGAGTGGACATGGCAGTAAATAGAGCCATGGAAGGGAAGTGAGTTTTAGGGTGGATAAGGTTTGAAGGTTCTGGGAGCAATAAGGAATATGTGGAAACAGATGTCATTATCTGTAAGGGCAAAATTTTTATGTTTGAATGTATAAAAGACCGAACACAGTTGTATGGATGAGGAATGGATTATAGATGAGGATATGCGGAGGAAAATGGGTGCTGGAAGTGATATGTTTGTGGACAATATGTGTTTTTTAGGTGGTTTGATCGAGTAAGTAGTAAATGGTTAAAAGGGAGGTGTGGTAATAAGAAGTGTGGTTGAGAGAACTTCAGAAATTATAATGAAATGTTTTGGACATATTGAAAGAATTAGTGAGGAGAGGTTGACAAAGAGAGTATATGTATCAGAACTGGAGAATACAAGGAGAAGCCAGATTGGAGGTGGAAGGATAGAGTCGGAAAGATTTTGAGTGATCAGGACCTGAAAATGCAGGAAAATGTAAAGCATGTATGGGACAGCATGAATAAAACAGTTGGATATAAAGGGGTCAGCATGCTGTTAGTGAACTGAACTGGGTATGTGAAGCAGTCTGGGGAAACCATGGAAAAGTCTGTAGGGCAGGGTTTAGGATGAGGGCTGTAGTTTAGGTGCATTGCACATGACAGCTAAAGACATAAATGAATGTAGCAATTCTTCTCCTCCTGGAGTTACCTCACTTCACTGGTGTGATGGTCTGTCTGTGGCAAGGGTGTGTGATCTCACCATGGTTGTTTAATTTGTTTATGGATGGGGTGGTTAGGGAGATAAATGCAAGAGTTTTGGAGAGAGGGTTGAGTATGCAGTCTGTTTGGAATGAGAGTGCCTGGGAAGCAAGTCAGTTGTTGTTTGCCAGTGATACAGCACTGGTGTCTGATTTGACTGAGAAGAGTGAGAAACTGCAGAAATTTGTGACTGAGTTTGGAAAAGAGTGTGAAAGGAATAAGTTGAGAGCAAATGTGAATGAGAGCAAGGTTATTAGGTTCAGCAGGTTTGAGGGATAGGGGAGAAACAATATTTTCACGCATTCCTCACGTGTCGTAGAAGGCGACTAAAGGAGAGATGGGAGCGGGGAGCTAGAAACCCTCCCCTCCTTGTATTTTAACTTTCTAAAAGGGGCAACAGAAGAAGGAGTCACACGGGTTGTGCTCATCCTCCTCGAAGGCTCAGATTAGGATGTCTAAATGTGTGTGGATGTAACCAAGATGAGAAAGAAGGAGAGATAGGTAATATGTTTGAAGAAAGGAACCTGGATGTTTTGACTCTGAGTGAAACGAAGCTCAAGGGTAAAGGGGGAGAGTGGTTTGGGAATGTCTTAGGAGTAAAGTCAGGGGTTAGTGAGAGGACAAGAGCAAGGGAAGGAGTAGCAGTACTCCTGAAACAGGAGTGGTGGG
Source organism: Panulirus ornatus (assembly GCF_036320965.1). NCBI lineage: Eukaryota > Metazoa > Arthropoda > Malacostraca > Decapoda > Palinuridae > Panulirus > Panulirus ornatus. The sequence continues at coordinate 42,160,522 of NC_092224.1, forward strand.
GGTATGTGATAGAGTGTAAGAAAGTAAACTCTAGATTGATATGGGTAAAACTGAAAGTTGATGGAGAGAGATGGGTGATTATTGGTGCATATGCACCTGGGCAAGAGAAGAAAGATCGTAAGAGGCAAGTGTTTTGGGAGCAGCTGAGTGAGTGAGTTAGTAGTTTTGATGCACGAGACTGGGTTATAGTGATGGGTGATTTGAATGCAAAGGTGAGTAATGTGGCAGTTGAGGGAATAATTGGTGTACATGGGGTGTTCAGTGTTGTAAATGGAAATGGTGAAGAGCTTGTAGATTTATGTGCTGAAAAAGGACTGGTGATTGGGAATACCTGATTTAAAATGAGAGATATACATAAGTGTATGTATGTAAGTAGGAGAGATGGCCAGAGAGCGTTATTGGATTGCGTGTTAATTGATAGGCGCAAAAAAGAGAGACTTTTGGATGTTAATGTGCTGAGAGGTGCAACTGGAGGGATGTCTGATCATTATCTTGTGGAGGCAAAGGTGAAGATTTGTATGGGTTTTCAGAAAAGAAGAGAGAATGTTGGGGTGAAGAGAGTGGTGAGAGTAAGTGAGCTTGGGAAGGAGACTTGTGTGAGGAAGTACCAGGAGAGACTGAGTACAAAATGGAAAAAGGTGAGAACAAAGGAGGTAAGGGGAGTGGGGGAGGAATGAGATGTATTTGGGGAAGCAGTGATGGCTTGCGCAAAAGATGCTTGTGGCATTATAAGCGTGGGAGATGGGCAGATTAGAAAGGGTAGTGAGTGGTGGGCTGAAGAAGTAAGATTACTAGTGAAAGAGAAGAGAGAGGCATTTGGATGATTTTTGCAGGGAAATAATGCAAATGAATGGGAGATGTATAAAAGAAGGAGGCAGGAGGTCAAGAGAAAGGTGCAAGAGGTGAAAAAGAGGGCAAATGAGAGTTGGGGTGAGAGAGTATCATTAAATTTTAGGGAGAATAAAAAGATGTTTTGTAAGGAGGTAAATAAAGTGCGTAAGACAAAGGAACATATGGGAACATGAGTGAAGGGGGCTAATGGGGAGGTGATAACAAGTAGTGGTGATGTGAGAAGATGGAGTAAGTATTTTGAAGGTTTGTTGAATGTGTTTGATGATAGAGTGGCAGATATAGGGTGTTTTGGTCGAGGTGGTGTGCAAAGTGAGAGGGTTAGGGGGAATGATTTGGTAAACAGAGAAGAGGTAGTTAAAGCTTTGCAGAAGATGAAAGCCGGCAAGGCAGTGGGTTTGGATGGTATTGCAGTGGAATTTATTAAAAAAAGTGGGTGACTGTATTGTTGACTGGGTGGTAAGGTTATTTAATGTATGTATGACTCATGGTGAGGTGCCTGAGGATTGGCGGAATGCTTGCATAGTGCCATTGTACAAAGGCAAAGGGGATAAAAGTGAGTGCTCAAATTACAGAGGTATAAGTTTGTTGAGTATTCCTTGGAAATTATATGGGAGGGTATTGATTGAGAGGGTGAAAGCATGTACAGAGCATCAGATTGTGGAAGAGCAGTGTGGTTTCAGAAGTGGTAGAGGATGTGTGGATCAGGTGTTTGCTTTGAAGAATGTATGTGAGAAATACTTAGAAAAGCAAATGGATTTGTATGTAGCATTTATGGATCTGGAGAAGGCATATGATAAAGTTGATAAAGATGCTCTGTGGAAGGTATTAAGAATATATGGTGTGGGAGGCAAGTTGTTAGAAGCAGTGAAAAGTTTTTATCGAGGATGTAAGGCATATGTATGTGTAGGAAGAGAGGAAAGTGATTGGTTCTCAGTGAATGTTGGTTTGCGGCAGGGGTGTGTGATGTCTCCATGGTTTTTTGTTTTGTATATGGATGGGGTTGTTAGGGAGGTGAATGCAAGAGTTTTGGAAAGAGGGGCAAGTATGCAGTCTGTTGTGGATGAGAGAGCTTGGGAAGTGAGTCAGTTGTTGTTCGCTGATGATACAGTGCTGGTGGCTGATTCGGGTGAGAAACTGCAGAAGCTGGTGACTGAGTTTGGTATAGTGTGTGAAAGAAGAGAGCTGAGAGTAAATGTGAATAAGAGCAAGGTTATGAGGTACAGTAGGGTTGAGGGACATGTCATTTGGAAGGTTAGTTTGAATGGAGAAAAACTGGAGGAAGTGAAGTGTTTTAGATATCTGGGAGTGGATTTGGCAGCAGATGGAACCATGGAAGCAGAAGTGAATCATAGGATGGGGGAGGGGGAAAAGTCCTGGAAGTGTTGAAAAATGTGTGGAAGTCAAGAATGTTATCTTAGAAAGCAAAAATGGATATGTTTGAAGGAATTGTGGTTCCAACAATGTTATATGGTTGCGAGGCGTGGGCTATAGAGTTGTGCGGAGGAGCGTGGATGTGCTGGAAATGAGATGTTTGAGGACAATATGTGGTGTGAGGTGGTTTGATCAAGCAAGTAATGAAAGGGTAAGAGAGATGTGTTGTAATAAAAAGAGTGTGGTTGAGAGAGCAGAAGACAGAGTTTTGAAATGGTTTGGTCACATGGAGAGAGTGAGTGAGGAAAGATTGACAAAGAAGATATATGTGTCAGAGGTGAAGGGAATGAGGAGAATTGGGAGACCAAATTGGAGGTGGAAAGATGGAGTGAAATAGATTTTGAGTGATCGGGGCCTGAACATGCAGGAGGGTGAAAGGTGTGCAAGGAATACAGTGAATTGGAACACTGTGGTATACCGGGGTCGACGTGCTGTCAATGGATTGAACCAGGGTATGTGAAGCATCTGGGATAAACCATGGAAAGTGTTTTAGGGCCTGGATGTGGAAAGGGAACTGTGGTAGAGACTGAGTGTGAACGAATGTGGCCTTTGTTGTCGTTTCATAGCACTACCTCGCGCACATGCGGGGGGGAGGGGGCTTTCATGGGAATGAATAAGGGAAGACAGTATGAATTATGTCCATGTGTATATATGTATATGTCTGTGTGTGTATATAAATGTATCTGTTGAGATGTATAGGTATGTATATGTGCGTGTGTGGACGTGTATGTATATACATGTGTATGTGGGTGGGTTGGGTCATTCTTTCGTCTGTTTCCTAGCGCTACTTCGCTAACGCGGGAGACAGCGACAAAGCAAAATATGAATAAATATACTTTCATGGACACCCATATGTTTGGTTTCAGCCAATGTGATAGCTTAACCACGTTATTTATAATTCTTTATATGAGTGAGTAACTTAAATTGAAGGAATAGCTTCTTTCCTGTTCTATTGAATTTAAAGGCTATGAAACATTTTTCCAGATATTTTGAACAGAAGCGTCAAGCAGCCAAGAAGGAACAGAAGACAATCAGTGCCTCAGCCAAGGTTCTGCAATTAACAACTAAGAAAACTAATCAGATGCTGAAGGAGGTAGCAGCCATCACTAATATCAACAAAGCCAGAAAGGTCCTTTGGTTTGAAAAGTTTCATTGGTTCATTTCCACCGAAAATTACTTAGGTGAGTGTTTTATTTATATATATATATATATATATATATATATATATATATATATATATATATATATATATATTTTTTTTTTTTTTCTTTTTTTTTTTTTTTTGCTTTGTCGCTGTCTCCTGCGTTTGCGAGGTAGCGCAAGGAAACAGACGAAAGAAATGGCCCAACCCACCCCCATACAAATGTATATACATATGTCCACACACGCAAATATCCATACCTACACAGCTTTCCATGGTTTACCCCTAGACGCTTCACATGCCCTGATTCAATCCACTGACAGCACGTCAACCCCGGTATGCCACATCGATCCAATTCACTCTATTCCTTGCCCTCCTTTCACCCTCCTGCATGTTCAGGCCCCAATCACACAAAATCTTTTTCACTCCATCTTTCCGCCTCCAGTTTGGTCTCCCACTTCTCCTCGTTCCCTCCACCTCCGACACATATATCCTCTTGGTCAATCTTTCCTCACTCATTCTCTCCATGTGCCCAAACCATTTCAAAACACCCTCTTCTGCTCTCTCAACCACGCTCTTTTTATTTCCACACATCTCTCTTACCCTTATGTTACTTACTCGATCAAACCACTTCACACCACACATTGTCCTCAAACATCTCATTTCCAGCACATCCATCCTCCTGCGCACAACTCTATCCATAGCCCACGCCTTGCAACCATACAACATTGTTGGAACCACTATTCCTTCAAACAAACCCATTTTTGCTTTCCGAGATAATGTTCTCGACTTCCACACATTCTTCAAGGTTCCCAGGATTTTCGCCCCCTCCCCCACCCTATGATCCACTTCCACTTCCATGGTTCCATCCGCTGCCAGATCCGCTCCCATATGTCTAAAACACTTTACTTCCTCCAGTTTTTCTCCATTCAAACTTTTTTTTTTTTTTTTTTTTTGCTTTGTCGCTGTCTCCCGCGTTTGCGAGGTAGCGCAAGGAAACAGACGAAAGAAATGGCCCAACCCACCCCCATACACATGTATATACATACGTCCACACACGCAAATATACATACCTACACAGCTTTCCATGGATTACCCCAGACGCTTCACATGCCTTGATTCAATCCACCGACAGCACGTCAACCCCGGTATACAACATCGCTCCAATTCACTCTATTCCTTGCCCTCCTTTCACCCTCCTGCATGTTCAGGCCCCGATCACACAAAATCTTTTTCACTCCATCTTTCCACCTCCAATTTGGTCTCCCTCTTCTCCTCGTTCCCTCCACCTCCGACACATATATCCTCTTGGTCAATCTTTCCTCACTCATTCTCTCCATGTGACCAAACCATTTCAAAACACCCTCTTCTGCTCTCTCAACCACGCTCTTTTTATTTCCACACATCTCTCTTACCCTTATGTTACTTACTCACTCAAACCACCTCACACCACACATTGTCCTCAAACATCTCATTTCCAGCACATCCATCCTCCTGCGCACAACTCTATCCATAGTCCACGCCTCGCAACCATACAACATTGTTGGAACAACTATTCCTTCAAACATACCCATTTTTGCTTTCCGAGATAATGTTCTCGACTTCCACACATTCTTCAAGGCTCCCAGAATTTTCGCCCCCTCCCCCACCATGATCCACTTCCGCTTCCATGTTTCCATCCGCTGCCAGATCCACTCCCAGATATCTAAAACACTTCACTTCCTCCAGTTTTTCTCCATTAAAACTCACCTCCCAATTGACTTGACCCTCAACCCTACTGTACCTAATAACCTTGCTCTTATTCACATTTACTCTTAACTTTCTTCTTTCACACACTTTACCAAACTCAGTCACCAGCTTCTGCAGTTTCTCACATGAATCAGCCACCAGCGCTGTATCATCAGTGAACAACAACTGACTCACTTCCCAAGCTCTCTCATCCCCAACAGACTTCATCCTTGCCCATCTTTCCAAAACTCTTGCATTCACCTCCCTAACAACCCCATCCATAAACAAATTAAACAACCATGGAGACATCACACACCCCTGCCGCAAACCTACATTCACTGAGAACCAATCACTTTCCTCTCTTCCTACACATACACATGCCTTACATCCTCGATAAAAACTTTTCACTGCTTCTAACAACTTGCCTCCCACACCATATATTCTTAATACCTTCCACAGAGCATCTCTATCAACTCTATCATATGCCTTCTCCAGATCCATAAATGCTACATACAAATCCATTTGCTTTTCTAAGTATTTCTCACTTACATTCTTCAAAGCAAACACCTGATCCACACATCCTCTACCACTTCTGAAACCACACTGCTCTTCCCCAATCTGATGCTCTGTACATGCCTTCACCCTCTCAATCAATACCCTCCCATACAATTTGCCAGGAATACTCAACAAACTTATACCTCTGTAATTTGAGCACTCACTCTTATCCCCTTTGCCTTTGTACAATGGCACTATGCACGCATTCCGCCAATCCTCAGGCACCTCACCATGAGTCATACATACATTAAATAACCTTACCAACCAGTCAACAATACAGTCACCCCCTTTTTTAATAAATTCCACTGCAATACCATCCAAACCTGCTGCCTTGCCGGCTTTCATCTTCCGCAAAGCTTTTACTACCTCTTCTCTGTTTACCAAATCATTTTCCCTAACCCTCGCACTTTGCACACCACCTCGACCAAAACACCCTACATCTGCCACTCTATCATCAAACACATTCAACAAACCTTCAAAATACTCACTCCATCTCCTTCTCACATCACCACTACTTGTTATCACCTCCCCATTTGCGCCCTTCACTGAAGTTCCCATTTGCTCCCTTGTCTTACGCACTTTATTTACCTCCTTCCAGAACATCTTTTTATTCTCCCTAAAATTTAATGATACTCTCTCACCCCATCTCTCATTTGCCCTTTTTTTCACCTCTTGCACCTTTCTCTTGACCTCCTGTCTCTTTCTTTTATACGTCTCCCACTCAATTTCATTTTTTCCCTGCAAAAATCGTCCAAATGCCTCTCTCTTCTCTTTCACTAATACTCTTACTTCTTCATCCCACCACTCACTACCCTTTCTAATCAACCCACCTCCCACTCTTCTCATGCCACAAGCATCTTTTGTGCAATCCATCACTGATTCCCTTAATACATCCCATTCCTCCCCCACTCCCCTTACTTCCATTGTTCTCACCTTTTTCCATTCTGTACTCAGTCTCTCCTGGTACTTCCTCACACAAGTCTCCTTCCCAAGCTCACTTACTCTCACCACCCTCTTCACCCCAACATTCACTCTTCTTTTCTGGAAACCCATACAAATCTTCACCTTAGCCTCCACAAGATAATGATCAGACATCCCTCCAGTTGCACCTCTCAGCACATTAACATCCAAAAGTCTCTCTTTCGCGCGCCTGTCAATTAACACATAATCCAATAACGCTCTCTGGCCATCTCTCCTACTTACATAAGTATACTTATGTATATCTCGCGTTTTAAACCAGGTATTCCCAATCATCTGTCCTTTTTCAGCACATAAATCTACAAGCTCTTCACCATTTCCATTTACAACACTGAACACCCCATGTATACCAATTATTCCCTCAACTGCCACATTACTCACCTTTGCATTCAAATCACCCAACACTATAACCCGGTCTCGTGCATCAAAACCACTAACACACTCATTCAGCTGCTCCCAAAACACTTGCCTCTCATGGTCTTTCTTCTCATGCCCAGGTGCATATGCACCAATAATCACCCATCTCTCTCCATCAACTTTCAGTTTTACCCATATTAATCGAGAATTTACTTTCTTACATTCTATCACATACTCCCACAACTCCTGTTTCAGAAGTACTGCTACTCCTTCCCTTGCTCTTGTCCTCTCACTAACCCCTGACTTTACTCCCAAGACATTCCCAAACCACTCTTCCCCTTTACCCTTGAGCTTCGTTTCACTCAGAGCCAAAACATCCAGGTTCCTTTCCTCAAACACACTACCTATCTCTCCTTTTTTCACATCTTGGTTACATCCAGACACATTTAGACACCCCAGTCTGAGCCTTCGAGGAGGATGAGCACTCCCCGCATGACTCCTTCTTCTGTTTCCCATTTTAGAAAGTTAAAAAATACAAGGAGGGGAGTATTTCTGGCCCCCGCTCCCGTCCCCTCTAGTCGCCTTCTACGACACGCGAGGAATGCGTGGGAAGTATTCTTTCACCCCTATCCCCAGGGATAATATATATATTTTTTTTTTTTTTTGCTTTGTCGCTGTCTCCCGCGTTTGCGAGGTAGCGCAAGGAAACAGACGAAAGAAATGGCCCAACCCACCCCATACACATGTATATACATACGTCCACGCACGCAAATATACATACCTACACAGCTTTCCATGGTTTACCCCAGACGCTTCACATGCCTTGATTCAATCCACTGACAGCACGTCAACCCCGGTATACCACATCGCTCCAATTCACTCTATTCCTTGCCCTCCTTTCACCCTCCTGCATGTTCAGGCCCCGATCACACAAAATCTTTTTCACTCCATCTTTCCACCTCCAATTTGGTCTCCCTCTTCTCCTCGTTCCCTCCACCTCCGACACATATATTCTCTTGGTCAATGTTTCCTCACTCATTCTCTCCATGTGCCCGAACCATTTCAAAACACCCTCTTCTACTCTCTCAACCACGCTCTTTTTATTTCCACACATCTCTCTTACCCTTACGTTACTTACTCGATCAAACCACCTCACACCACATATTGTCCTCAAACATCTCATTTCCAGCACATCCATCCTCCTGCGCACAACTCTATCCATAGCCCACGTCTCGCAACCATACAACATTGTTGGAACCACTATTCCTTCAAACATACCCATTTTTGCTCTCCGAGATAATGTTCTCGACTTCCACACATTCTTCAAGGCTCCCAGAATTTTCGCCCCCTCCCCCACCCTATGATCCACTACCACTTCCATGGTTCCATCCGCTGCCAGATCCACTCCCAGATATCTAAAACACTTTACTTCCTCCAGTTTTTCTCCATTCAAACTCACCTCCCAATTCACTTGACCCTCAACCCTACTACACCTAACAACCTTGCTCTTATTCACATTTACTCTTAACTTTCTTCTTTCACACACTTTACCAAACTCAGTCACCAGCTTCTGCAGTTTCTCACATGAATCAGCCACCAGCGCTGTATCATCAGCGAACAACAACTGACTCACTTCCCAAGCTCTCTCATCCCCAACAGACTTCATACTTGCCCCTCTCTCCAAAACTCTTGCATTCACCTCCCTAACAACCCCATCCATAAACAAATTAAACAACCATGGAGACATCACACACCCCTGCCGCAAACCTACGTTCACTGAGAACCAATCACTTTCCTCTCTTCCTACACGTACACATACCTTACCTCCTCGATAAAAACTTTTCACTGCTTCTAACAACTTGCCTCCCACACCATATATTCTTAATACCTTCCACAGAGCATCTCTATCAACTCTATCATATGCCTTCTCTAGATCCATAAATGCTACATACAAATCCATTTGCTTTTCTAAGTATTTCTCACATACATTCTTCAAAGCAAACACCTGATCCACACATCCTCTACCACTTCTGAAACCACACTGCTCTTCCCCAATCTGATGCTCTGTACATGCCTTTACCCTCTCAATCAATATCCTCCCATATAATTTACCAGGAATACTCAACAAACTTATACCTCTGTAATTTGAGCACTCACTCTTATCCCCTTTGACTTTGTACAATGGCACTATGCACGCATTCCGCCAATCCTCAGGCACCTCACCATGAGTCATACATACATTAAATAACCTTACCAACCAGTCAACAATACAGTCACCCCCTTTTTTAATAAATTCCACAGCAATACCATCCAAACCTTCTGCTTTGCCGGCTTTCATCTTCCGCAAAGCTTTTACTACCTCTTCTCTGTTTACCAAATCATCTTCCCTTACCCTCTCACTTTGCACACCACCTCGACCAAAACACCCTATATCTGCCACTCTATCATCAAACACATTCAACAAACCTTCAAAATACTCACTCCATCTCCTTCTCACATCACCACTACTTGTTATCACCTCCCCATTTGCGCCCTTCACTGAAGTTCCCATTTGCTCCCTTGTCTTACGCACTTTATTTACCTCCTTCCAGAACATCTTTTTATTCTCCCTAAAATTTAATGATACTCTCTCACCCCAACTCTCATTTGCCCTTTTGTTCACCTCTTGCACCTTTCTCTTGACCTCCTGTCTCTTTCTTTTATACATCTCCCACTCAATTGCATTTTTTCCCTGCAAAAATCGTCCAAATGCCTCTCTCTTCTCTTTCACTAATACTCTTACTTCTTCATCCCACCACTCACTACCCTTTCTAATCAACCCACCTCCCACTCTTCTCATGCCACAAGCATATATATATATATATATATATATATATATATATATATATATATATATATATATATATATATATATAAGGCATGTGTACGTGTAGGAAGAGAGGAAAGTGATTGGTTCTCAGTGAATGTAGGTTTGCGGCAGGGGTGTGTGATGTCTCCATGGTTGTTTAATTTGTTTATGGATGGGGTTGTTAGGGAGGTAAATGCAAGAGTTTTGGAAAGAGGGGCAAGTATGAAGTCTGTTGGGGATGAGAGAGCTTGGGAAGTGAGTCAGTTGTTGTTCGCTGATGATACAGCGCTGGTGGCTGATTCATGTGAGAAACTGCAGAAGCTGGTGACTGAGTTTGGTAAAGTGTGTGGAAGAAGAAAGTTAAGAGTAAATGTGAATAAGAGCAAGGTTATTAGGTACAGTAGGGTTGAGGGTCAAGTCAATTGGGAGGTGCGTTTGAATGGAGAAAAACTGGAGGAAGTGAAGTGTTTTAGATATCTGGGAGTGGATCTGGCAGCGGATGGAACCATGGAAGCGGAAGTGGATCATAGGGTGGGGGAGGGGGCGAAAATTCTGGGGGCCTTGAAGAATGTGTGGAAGTCGAGAACATTATCTCGTAAAGCAAAAATGGGTATGTTTGAAGGAATAGTGGTTCCAACAATGTTGTATGGTTGCGAGGCGTGGGCTATGGATAGAGTTGTGCGCAGAAGGATGGATGTGCTGGAAATGAGATGTTTGAGGACAATGTGTGGTGTGAGGTGGTTTGAGCGAGTGAGTAACGTAAGGGTAAGAGAGATGTGTGGAAATAAAAAGAGCGTTGTTGAGAGAGCAGAAGAGGGTGTTTTGAAGTGGTTTGGGCACATGGAGAGAATGAGTGAGGAAAGATTGACCAAGAGGATATATGTGTCGGAGGTGGAGGGAACGAGGAGAAGAGGGAGACCAAATTGGAGGTGGAAAGATGGAGTGAAAAAGATTTTGTGTGATTGGGGCTTGAACATGCAGGAGGGTGAAAGGAGGGCAAGGAATAGAGTGAATTGGAGCGATGTGGTATACCGGGGTTGACGTGCTGTCAGTGGATTGAATCAAGGCATGTGAAGCGTCTGGGGTAAACCATGGAAAGCTGTGTAGGTGTGTATATTTGCGTGTGTGGACGTATGTATATACATGTGTATGGGGGGGGGGGGTTGGGCCATTTCTTTCGTCTGTTTCCTTGCGCTACCTCGCAAACGCGGGAGACAGCGACAAAGTATAATAATAATAATGATAATAATGACTCATGGTGAGGTGCCTGAGGATTGGCGGAATGCGTGCATAGTGCCATTGTACAAAGGCAAAGGGGATAAGAGTGAGTGCTCAAATTACAGAGGTATAAGTTTGCTGAGTATTCCTGGTAAATTATATGGGAGGGTATTGATTGAGAGGGTGAAGGAATGTACAGAGCATCAGATTGGGGAAGAGCAGTGTGGTTTCAGAAGTGGTAGAGGATGCGTGGATCAGGTGTTTGCTTTGAAGAATGTATGTGAGAAATACTTAGAAAAGCAAATGGATTTGTATGTAGCATTTATGGATCTGGAGAAGGCATATGATAGAGTTGATAGAGATGCTCTGTGGAAGGTATTAAGAATATATGGTGTGGGAGGAAAGTTGTTAGAAGCAGTGAAAAGTTTTTATCGAGGATGTAAGGCATGTGTACGTGTAGGAAGAGAGGAAAGTGATTGGTTCTCAGTGAATGTAGGTTTGCGGCAGGGGTGTGTGATGTCTCCATGGTTGTTTAATTTGTTTATGGATGGGGTTGTTAGGGAGGTAAATGCAAGAGTTTTGAAAAGAGGGGCAAGTATGAAGTCTGTTGGGGATGAGAGAGCTTGGGAAGTGAGTCAGTTGTTGTTCGCTGATGATACAGCGCTGGTGGCTGATTGATGTGAGAAACTGCAGAAGCTGGTGTCTGAGTTTGGTAAAGTGTGTCAAAGAAGAAAGTTAAGAGTAAATGTGAATAAGAGCAAGGTTATTAGGTACAGTGGGGTTGAGGGGCAAGTCAATTGGGAGGTGAGTTTGAATGGAGAAAAAATGGAGGAAGTGAAGTGTTTTAGATATCTGGGAGTGGATCTGGCAGCGGATGGAACCATGGAAGCCGAAGTGGATCATAGGGTGGGGGAGGGGGCGAAAATTCTGGGGGCCTTGAAGAATGTGTGGAAGTCGAGAACATTATCTCGGAAAGCAGAAATGGGTATGTTTGAAGGAATAGTGGTTCCAACAATGTTGTATGGTTGCGAGGCGTGGGCTATGGATAGAGTTGTGTGCAGGAGGATGGATGTGCTGGAAATGAGATGTTTGAGGACAATGTGTGGTGTGAGATGGTTTGATCGAGTGAGTAACGTAAGGGTAAGAGAGATGTGTGGAAATAAAAAGAGCATGGTTGAGAGAGCAGAAGATGGTGTTTTGAAGTGGTTTGGGCACATGGAGAGAATGAGTGAGGAAAGATTGACCAAGAGGATATATGTGTCGGAGGTGGAGGGAACGAGGAGAAGAGGTAGACCAAATTGGAGGTGGAAAGATGGAGTGAAAAAGATTTTGTGTGATCGGGGCCTGAACATGCAGGAGGGTGAAAGGAGGGCTTGGAATAGAGTGAATTGGAGCGATGTGGTATACCGGGGTTGACGTGCTGTCAGTGGATTGAATCAAGGCATGTGAAGCGTCTGGGGTAAACCATGGAAAGCTGTGTAGGTATGTATATTTGCGTGTGTGGACGTATGTATATACATGTGTATGGGGGGGGTTGGGCCATTTCTTTCGTCTGTTTCCTTGCACTACCTCGCAAATGCGGGAGACAGCGACAAAGTATAATAAAAAAAAAATATATATATATATATATATATATATATATATATATATATATATATATATATATATATATATATATATATATATATTTCATTTTTATCCCTGGGGATAGGGGAGAAAGAATACTTCCCACGCATTCCTTACGTGTAGTAGAAGGTGACTAACGGGGACGGGAGCGGGGGGCCAGAAACCTTCCCCTCCTTGTATTTTAACTTTCTAAAAGGGGAAACAGAAGAAGGAGTCACGCAGGGAGTGCTCATCCTCCTCGCAGGCTCAGATTGGGTGTCTAAATGTGTGTGGATGTAACCAAGATCAGATAAAAGGAGAGATAGGTAGTATGTTTGAGGAAAGGAACCTGGATATTTTGGCTCTGAGTGAAACAAAGCTCAAGGGTAAAGGGGAAGAGTGGTTTGGGAATGTCTTTGGAGTGAAGTCAGGGGTTAGTGAGAGGACAAGAGCAAGGGAAGGAGTAGCACTACTCCTGAAACAGGAGTTGTGGGAGTATGTGATAGAGTGTACGAAAGTAAATTCTAGATTGATATGGGTAAAACTGAAAGTTGATGGAGAGAGATGGGTGATATGTACCTGGGCATGAGAAGAAAGATCATGAGTGTGTTAGTGGTTTTGATGCTGAAGACCAGGTTATAGTGATGGGTGATTTGAATGCAAAGGTGAGTAATGTGGCAGTTGAGGGAATAATTGATATACATGGGTTGTTTAGTGCTGTAAATGGAAATGGTGAAAAGCTTGTAGATTTATGTGCTGAAAAAGGACTGGTGATTAGGAATACCTGGTTTAAAAAGCGAGATATACATAAGTATACGTATGTAAATAGGAGAGATGGCCAAAGAGCATTATTGGATTACGTGTTAATTGATAGGTGCACGAAAGAGAGACTTTTGGATGTTAATGTGCTGAGATGTGCAACTGGAGGGATGTCTGATCATTATCTTGTGGAGACGAAGATGAAGATTTGTATGGGTTTTCAGAAAAGAAGAGAGAATGTTGGGGTGAAGAGGATGGTGAGAGTAAGTGAGCTTGGGAAGGAGACTTGTGTGAGGAAGTACCAGGAGAGACTGAGTACAGAATGGAAAAAGGTGAGAACAAAGGAGGTAAGGGGAGTGGGGGAGGAATGGGATGTATTTAGGGAAGCAGTGATGGCTTGTGCAAAAGATGCTTGTGGCATGAGAAGCGTGGGAGGTGGGTTGATTAGAAAGGGTAGTGAGTGGTGGGATGAAGAAGTAAGATTATTAGTGAAAGAGAAGAGAGAGGCATTTGGACAATTTTTGCAGGGAAATAATGCAAATGAGTGGGAGATGTATAAAAGAAAGAGGCAGGAGGTCAAGAGAAAGGTGCAAGAGGTGAAAAAGAGGGCAAATGAGAGTTGGGGTGAGCGAGTATCATTAAATTTTAGGGAGAATAAAAAGATGTTTTGGAAGGAGATAAATAAAGTGCATAAGACAAGGGAGCAAATGGGAACTTCAGTGAAGGGAACTAATGGGGAGGTGATAACAAGTAGTGGTGATGTTTGAAGGATATGGAGTATTTTGAAGGCTTGTTGAATGTGTTTGATGATAGAGTGGCAGATATAGGGTGTTTTGGTTGAGGTGGAGTGCAAAGTGAGAGGGTTAGGGAGAATGATTTGGTAAACAGAGAATAAGTAGTAAAAGCTTTGCGCAAGATGAAAGCTGGCAAGGCAGCAGGTTTGGATGGTATAGCAGTGGAATTCATTAAAAAAGTGGGTGACTGTATTGTTGACTGGTTGGTAAGGTTTTTTAATGTATGTATGATTCATGTTGAGGTGCCTGAGGATTGGTGGAATGCTTGCATAGTGCCATTGTACAAAGGCAAAGGGGATAAGAGTGAGTGCTCAAATTACAGAGGTATAAGTCTGTTGAGTATTCCTGGTAAATTATATGGTAGGGTATTGATTGAGGGGGTGAAGACATGTACAGAGCATCAGATTGGGGAAGAGCAGTGTGGTTTCAGAAGTGGTAGAGGATGTGTGGATCAGGTGTTTGCTTTGAAGAATGTATGTGAGAAGTACTTAGAAAAGCAAATGTATTTGTATGTAGCATTTATGGATCTGGAGAAGGCATATGGTAGAGTTGATAGAGGTGCTCTGTGGAAGGTATTAAGAATATATGGTGTGGGAGGCAAGTTGTTAGAAGCAGTGAAAAGTTTTCATCGAGGATGTAAGGAATGTGTACGTGTAGGAAGAGAGGAAAGTGATTGGTTCTCAATGAATGTAGGTTTGCGGCAGGGGTGTGTGATGTCTCCATGGTTGTTTAATTTGTTTATGGATGGGGTTGTTAGGGAGGTGAATGCAAGAGTTTTGGAAAGAGGGGCAAGTATGCAGTCTGTTGTGGATGAGAGCTTGGGAAGTGAGTCAGTTGTTGTTCGCTGATGATACAGTGCTGGTGGCTGATTCATGTGAGAAAGTGCAGAAGCTGGTGACTGAGCTTGGTAAAGTGTGTAAAAGAAGAAAGTTAAGAGTAAATATGAATAAGAGCAAGGTTATTAGGTACAGTAGGGTTGAGGGTCAAGTCAATTGGGAGGTAAGTTTGGAGAAAAGCTGGAGGAAGGAAAGTGTTTTAGATATCTGGGAGTGGATCTGGCAGCGGATGGAACCATGGAAGTGGATGTGAATCATAGGGTGGGGGAGGGGGCGAAAGTTCTGGGAGCCTTGAAGAATGTGTGGAAGTCGAGAACATTATCTCGGAAAACAAAAATGGGTATGTTTGAAGGAATAGTGGTTCCAACAATGTTGTATGGTTGGGAAGCGTGGACTGTGGATAGAGTTGTGCGCAGGATGTCCTGGAAATGAGATGTTTGAGGACAATATGTGGTGTGAGGTGGTTTGATCGAGTAAGTAAAAATAGGGTAAGAGAGATGTTTGGTAATAAAAAGAGTGTGGTTGAGAGAGCAGAAGAGGGTGTTTTGAAATGGTTTGATCACATGGAGAGAATGAGTGAGGAAAGATTGACCAAGAGGATATATGTGTCAGAGGTGGAGGGAACGAGGAGAAGTGATAGACCAAATTGGAGGTGGAAAGATGGAGTGAAAAAGATTTTTTGTGATCGGGGCCTGAACATGCAGGAGGGTGAAAGGCGGGCAAGGAATAGAGTGAATTGGAACGATGTGGTATACCGGGGTTGACGTGCTGTCAATGGATTGAACCAGGGCATGTGAAGCGTCTGGGGTAAACCATGGAAAGTTGTGTGGGGCCTGGATGTGGAAAGGTAGCTGTGGTTTCGGTGCATTATTACATGACAGGTAGAGACTTAGTGTGAACGAATGGGGCCTTTGTTGTCTTTTCCTAGCACTACCTTGCACACTTAAGGGGGGAGGGTGATGTTATTCCATGTGTGGCGAGGTGGCGATGGGAATAAATAAAGGCAGACAGTATGAATTATGTACATGCGTATATATGTATGTGTCTGTGTGTATATATATGTGTACATTGAGATGTATAGGTATGTATATTTGCATGTGTGGACGCGTATGTATATACATGTGTATGTGGGTGTTTTGGGCTATTCTTTCGTCTGTTTCCTTGTGCTACCTCGCTAACACGGGAGACAGCGATACAGCAAAATAAATATAAATAATTATATTTTATTTTGCTTTGTTGCTGTCTCCCGCATTAGCGAGGTAGCGCAAGGAAACAGATGAAAGAATGGCCCAACCCACCCACATGCACATATATATACATACACGTCCACGCATGTAAATATACATACCTATACATCTCAATGTATACATATATATATACACACACAGACATATACATATATACACATGTACATAATTTATACTGTCTGCCTTTATTTGTTCCCATCGCCACCTCGGCCCATATTAAATGACAACCCCCTCCCTCCTCATGGCTGTGATGTAGCACTAGGAAAAGACAATAAAGGCCACATTTGTTCACACTCAGTATCTAGTTGTCATGTAATGATGCATCGAAACCACAGCTCCCTTTCCACATCCAGGCCCCACAGAAGTTTCTATGGTTTACCCCAGACACTTCACATGCCCTGGTTCAATCCATTGACAGCACGTCGAACCCGGTATACCACATCGTTCCAATTCACTCTATTCCTTGTATGCCTTTTACCCTTATGAATGTTCAGGCCTTGATCACTCACAATCTTTTTCACTCCATCTTTCCGCCTACAATGTGGTCTCTCACTTCTCCTCATTCCCTCCACCTCTGACACATATATCCTCTTGGTCAATCTTTCCTTAGTCATTCTCTCCATATGACCAAACCATTTCAAAACACCCTCCTCTGCTCTCTCAACCACACTCTTTTTATTACCACACATCTCTCTTACCCTATTATTACTTACTCGATCACACAACCTCATACCACATATTGTCCTCAAACATCTCATTTCCAGCACATCCACCTTCCTCCACACAACTCTATCCATAGCCCATGCCTCACAACCATACAACATTGTTGGAACCACTATTCCTTCAAACATACCCATTTTTGCTCTCTGAGATAATGTTCTCGACTTCCAAACATTCTTCAATGCTCCCAGAACTTTCTCCCCCTCCCCCACCCTATGATTCACTTCCACTTCCATGGTTCCATCCGCTGCCAGATCCACTCCCAGATATCTAAAACACTTCACTTCCTACAGTTTTTCTCCATTCAAACTTACCTCCCAGTTGACTTGACCCTCACCCCTACTCTACCTAATAACCTTGCTCTTATTCACATTTCCTCTCAGCTTTCTTCTTTCACACACTTTACCAAACTCAGTCACCAGCTTCTGTAGTCTCTCACATGAATCAGCCACCAGCGCTGTATCATCAGCGAACAACAACTGACTCACTTTCCTAGCTCTCTCATCCACAACAGACTGCATACTTGCCCCTCTTTCCAAAACTCTTGCATTCACCTCCCTAACAACCCCATCCAGAAACAAATAAAACAACCATGGAGACATCACACACCCCTGCCGCAAACCTACATTCACTGAGAACAAATCACTTTCCTCTCTTCCTACACATACACATGTCTTTCATCCTCAATAAAAACTTTTCACTACTTCTAACAACTTGCCTCCCATACCATATATTCTTAATACCTTCCACAGAGCATCTTTATCAGTTCTATCATATGCCTTCTCCAGATCCATAATTGCTACATACAAATCCATTTCCTTTTCTAAGTATTACTCACATACATTCTTCAAAGCAAACACCTGATCCACACATCCTCTACCTCTTCTGAAACCACACTGCTCTTCCCCAATCTGATGCTGTGTACATACCTTCACCCTCTCAATATATACCCTCCCATATAATTTCCCAGGAATAATCAACAAACTTATACCTCAGTAATTTAAGCACTCACTTCTATCCCCTTACCCGTTGTACAATATCGCGATGCAAGCATTCCGCCAATCCTCAGGCACCTCACCATGAGTCATACATACATTAAATAACCTTACCAAACAGTCAACGTCACCCTCCCTTTTCTAATAAATTCCACTGCAATACCATCCAAACCCGCTGCCTTGCCGGCTTTCATCTTCCGCAAAGCTTTTACTACCTCTTCGGTTTACCAAATCATTTTCTCTTACCCTCTCACTTTTCACACCACCTCAACCAAAATACCCTATATCTGCCATTCTATCATCAAACACATTCAACAAACCTTGAAAATACTCACTCCATCTCCTTCTCACACCACCACTACTTGTTATCACCTCCCCATTAGTCCCCTTCACTGAAGTTCCCATTTGTTCTTTTGTCTTACGCACTTTATTTACCTCCTTCCAAAACATTTTTTTATTCTCCCAAGAAATTAATGATACTCTCTTGCCCCATCTCTCATTTGCCCTCTTTTTCACCTCTTGCACCTTTC
The DNA here is from genome assembly GCF_036320965.1 of Panulirus ornatus. Taxonomy (NCBI): domain Eukaryota; kingdom Metazoa; phylum Arthropoda; class Malacostraca; order Decapoda; family Palinuridae; genus Panulirus; species Panulirus ornatus. Next base: position 42,179,116 of record NC_092224.1, read on the forward strand.
TCTTGACCTCCCGCCTCTTTCTTTTATACATCTCCCGGCCATTTGCATTATTTCCCTGCAAAAATCGTCCAAATGCCTCTCTCTTCTCTTTCACTAATAATCTTACTTCTTCATCCCACCACTCACTACCCTTTCTAATCTGCCCACCTCCCACGTTTCTCATGCCACAAGCATCTTTTGCGCAAGCCATCACTGCTTCCCTAAATACATCCCATTCCTCCCCCACTCCCCTTACGTCCTTTGTTCTCACCTTTTTCCATTCTGTAATCAGTCTCTCCTGGTACTTCCTCACACAAGTCTTTTTCCCAAGCTCACTTACTCTAACCACTGTTTTCACCCCAAATTCTCTCTTCTTTTCTGAAAACCTCCACAAATCTTCACCCCAAATTCTCTCTTCTTTTCTGAAAACCTCCACAAATCTTCACCTTCACCTCCACAAGATAATGATCAGACATCCCTCCAGTTGCACCACTCTGCACATTAACATCCAAAAGTCTCTCTTTCGCGCACTTATCAATTAACACATAGTCCAATAATGCTCTTTGGTCATCTCTCTTACTTACATACGTATACTTATGTCTATCTCTCTTTTTAAACCGGGTATTCCTAATCACCAGTCCTTTTTCAGCAAATAAGTCTACAAGCTCTTCACCATTTCCATTTACAACACTGAACACCCCATGTGCACCAATTATTCCCTCAACTGCCACTTTACTTACCTTTGCATTCAAATCACCCATCACTATAACACAGTCTCGTGCATCAAAACTACTAACACACTCACTCAGCTGCTCCCAAAACACTTGCCTCTCATGATTTTTCTTCTCATGCCCAGGTGCATATGCACCAATAGTCACCCATCTCTCCATCCACTTTCAGTTTTACCCATATCAATCTAGAATTTACTTTCTTACACTCTATCACATACTCCCACCACTCCTGTTTCAGGAGTAGTGCTACTCCTTCCCTTGCTCTTGTCCTCTCACTAACCCCTGACTTTACTCCCAAGACATTCCCAAACCACTCTTTCCCTTTACCCTTGAGCTTCGTTTCACTCAGAGCCAAAACATCCAAGTTCCTTTCCTCAAACATACTACCTATCTCTCCTTTTTTCTCATCCTGGTTACATCCACACACATCTAGACACCACAATCTGAGCCTTTGAGGAGGATGAGCACTCCCCACATGACTACTTCTTCTCTTTCCCCTTTTAGAAAGTTAATATATAAAGAGGGGAGGGTTTCCAGCCCCCTCTCCCATCGCCTTTAGTCGCCTTCTACGACTCGTGAGGAATGCGTGGGAAGTATTCTTTCTCCCCTAACCCCAGGGATATTCCTTTAAATATTTATTATACTTTGTCGGTGTTTCCCTCATTAGCGAAGTAGCGCAAGGAAACAGATGAAAGAATGGCCCAACCCACCCACATACATATGTTTATAGATGCATGTCCACACAAGTACATATACATACCTATACATATCAACGTACACATATATATATACACACACAGATGTATACATATATACACATGAACATAATTGACACTGTCTGCCCTTATTCATTCCCGTCACCACCCCGCCATGCATGAAATGACAACCCCCTCCCCCCGCATGTGCGCGAGGTAGCGCTAGGAAAAGACAACAAAGGCCCCATTCATTCACACTCAGTCTCTAGCTGTCATGTATAATGCACCGAAAATGCAGCTCCCCTTCCACATCCAGGCCTCACAGAACTTTCCATGGTTTACCCCAGATGCTTCACATGCCTTGGTTCAATCCATTGAAGCATGTCGACCCCAGTATACCACATCGTTCCAGTTTACTCTATTCCTTGCACGTCTTTCACCCTGCTGCATGTTCAGGCCCCAATCACTCAAAAATCTTTTTCACTCCATCTTTCCACCTCCAATTTGGTGTCCCACTTCTCCTTCCCTCCCCCTATGATACATATATCCCCTTTGTCAGTCTTTCCTCACTCATTCTCTACATGTGGACAAACCATTTCAAAACACCCTCTTCTACTCTCTCAACCACACTCTTTTCATTACCACACATCTCTCTTACCCTTTCATTACTTACTTGATCAAACCACGTCACACCACATATTGTCCTCAAACATCTCATTTCCAGTACATCCACTCTCCTCTTCACCACTCCATCTATAGCCCATGCCTCGCGACCATATAACATTGCTGGAACCACTATTCCTTCAAACATACCCATTTTTGTTTTCCAAGATAATGTTCTCGACTTCCACACATTCTTCAATGCTCCCAGAACTTTTGCCCCCTCCCCCACCCTATGATTCACTTCCGCTTCCATGGTTCCATCTGCTGCCAAATCCACTCCCAGATATCAAAAACACTTCTCTTCCTCCAGTTTTTCTCCATTCAAACTTACCTCCTAACTGACTTGTCCCTCAACCCTACTGTACCTAATAACCTTGCTCTTATTCACATTTCTTCTCGGCTTTCTTCTTTCACACACTTAACCAAACTCAGTCACCAGCTTCTGCAGTTTCTCACATAGCTACTAGTGCTGTATCATCAGCAAGCAACAACTGACTCACTTCTCAAGCTCTCATGCACCTCGGCATGAGAAGAAAGATCATGAGAGACAAGTGTTTCGGGAGCAGCTAAGTGAGTGTGTTAGTAGTTTTGATGCACGAGACCGAGTTATAGTGATGGGAGATTTGAATGCAAAGGTGAGCAATGTGGCAGTTGAGGGAATAATTGGTGTACATGGGGTATTCAGTGTTGTAAATGGAAATGGTGAAGAGCCTGTAGATATATGTGCTGAAAAAGGACTGGTGATTGGGAATACGTGGTTTAAATAGAGAGATATAAATAAGTGAATGTAGGTTTGCGGCAGGGGTGTGTGATGTCTCCATGGTTGTTTAATTTGTTTATGGATGGGGTTGTTAGGGAGGTAAATGCAAGAGTTTTGGAAAGAGGGGCAAGTATGAAGTCTGTTGGGGATGAGAGAGCTTGGGAAGTGAGTCAGTTGTTGTTCGCTGATGATACAGCGCTGGTGGCTGATTCATGTGAGAAACTGCAGAAGCTGGTGACTGAGTTGGTAAAGTGTGTGGAAGAAGAAAGTTAAGAGTAAATGTGAATAAGAGCAAGGTTATTAGGTACAGTAGGGTTTGAGGGTCAAGTCAATTGGGAGGTGAGTTTGAATGGAGAAAAACTGGAGGAAGTGAAGTGTTTTAGATATCTGGGAGTGGATCTGGCAGCGGATGGAACCATGGAAGCGGAAGTGGATCATAGGGTGGGGGAGGGGGCGAAAATTCTGGGGGCCTTGAAGAATGTGTGGAAGTCGAGAACATTATCTCGGAAAGCAAAAATGGGTATGTTTGAAGGAATAGTGGTTCCAACAATGTTGTATGGTTGCGAGGCGTGGGCTATGGATAGAGTTGTGCGCAGGAGGATGGATGTGCTGGAAATGAGATGTTTGAGGACAATGTGTGGTGTGAGGTGGTTTGATCGAGTGAGTAACGTAAGGGTAAGAGAGATGTGTGGAAATAAAAAGAGCGTGGTTGAGAGAGCAGAAGAGGGTGTTTTGAAGTGGTTTGGGCTCATGGAGAGAATGAGTGAGGAAAGATTGACCAAGAGGATATATGTGTCGGAGGTGGAGGGAACGAGGAGAAGTGGGAGACCAAATTGGAGGTGGAAAGATGGAGTGAAAAAGATTTTGTGTGATCGGGGCCTGAACATGCAGGAGGGTGAAAGGAGGGCAAGGAATAGAGTGAATTGGAGCGATGTGGTATACCGGGGTTGACGTGCTGTCAGTGGATTGAATCAAGGCATGTGAAGCGTCTGGGGTAAACCATGGAAAGCTGTGTAGGTATGTATATTTGCGTGTGTGGACGTATGTATATACATGTGTATGGGGGGGGGAGTTGGGCCATTTCTTTCGTCTGTTTCCTTGCGCTACCTCGCAAACACGCGAGACAGCGACAAAGTATAATAAAAAAATAAAATAATAAATAAGTATACATTGTAAGTAGGAGAGATGGGCAGAGAGCATTTTTGGATTATGTGTTAATTGATAGGCGTCCAAAACAGACTTTTAAATGTCAATATGCTAAGAGGTGCAACTGGAGGGTTGTCTGATCATTATCTTGTGAAGGCAAAGGTGAAGATTTGTAAAGGTTTTCAGAAAAGAAGAGAGAATGTTTGGGTGAAGAGAGTGATAAGAGTAAGTGAGCTTGGAAACGAGACTTGTGTGAGGAAGCACCAGGAGAGACTGAGTACAAAATGGAAAAAGATGAGAACAAAGGATGTCAGGGGAGTAGGGGAGGAATGGTGTGTATTTAGGTAAGCAGTGATGGCTTGTGCAAAAGATGCTTGTGGCATGAGAAGCGTGGGAGGTGGGCAGATTAGAAAGGGTAGTGGGTGGTGGGATGAAGTAATATTGGTAATGAAAGAGAAGAGAGAGGCATTTAGACGATTTTTGCAGGGAAATAATGCAAATGAGTGGGAGATGTTTAAAAGAAAGAGGCAGGAGGTCAAGAGAAAGGTGCAAGAGGTGATAAAGAGGGCAAATGAGAGTTGGGGTGAGAGAGTATCATTAGATTTTAGAGAGAATGATAAGATGTTTTGGAAGGAGGTAAATAAAGTGCATAAGACAAGGGAACAAATGGGAACTTCAGTGAAGGGAGATAATGGGGAAGTGATAGCAAGTAGTGGTGATGTGAGAAGGAGATAGAGTGAGCATTCTGAAGGTCATGTGTTTGATGATAGAGTGGCAGATATAGGGTGTTTTGGTTGAGGTTATGTGCAGAGTGAGAGGGTTAGGGAGAATGGTTTGGTAAACAGAGAAGAGGTAGTAAAAGATTTGTGGGAGATGAAACCTGGCAAGGCAGTGGGTTTTAATAGTGTTGCAGTGGAATTTATTAAAAAAGGGGGTGACTATATTGTTAACTGGTTGGTAAGGTTATTTAATGTATGTATTACTCATGGTTAGGTGCCTGAGGATTGGGGAAATTCTTGCATAGTGCCATTGTACAAAGGCCGAGGGGAGAAAGGTGAGTGCTCAAATTACAGAGATATAAGTTTGTTGAGTATTCCTCTGAAATTATATGGGAGGGTATTGATTGAGGGTGAAGGCATGTACAGAGCATCAGATTGGGGAAGAGGAGTGTGGTTTCAGAAATGGTAGAGGATGTGTGGATCAGGTGTTTGCTTTGAAGAATGTATTTGAGAAATACTTAGAAAAGCAAATGAATTTGTATGTAGCATTTATGGATCTGGAGAAGGCATATGATAGAGTTGATAGAGATGCTTTTTGGAAGGTATTAAGAATATATGGTGTGGGAGGTAAGTTGTCTGAAGCAGTGAAAAGTTTTTATTGAGGATGTAAGGCATATGTACGTGTAAGAAGAGAGGAAAGTGATCGGTTCTCAGTGAATGTTAGTTTGCAGCATGGGTGTGTGATGTCTCCATGGTTGTTTAATTTGTTTATGCATGGGGTTGTTAGGGAGGTGAATGCAAGAGTTTTGGAAAAAGGGGCAAGTATCCAGTCTGTTATGGATGAGTGAGCTTGGGAAGTGAGTCAGTTGTTGTTCGCTGATGATACAGCGCTGATGGCTGATTCTGGTGAGAAATTGCAGAAGTTAGTGACTGAGTTTAGTAAAGTGTGTGAAAGAAGAAAGCTGAGAGTAAATGTGAATAAGAGCAAGGTTATTAGGTTCAGTAGGGTTGAGAAACAAGTTAATTGGGAGGTAAGTTTGAATGGAGAAAAACTGGAGGAAGTGAAGTGTTTTAGATATCTGGGAGTGCATTTAGCAGCGAATGGAACTATGGAAGCGGAAGTGAGTCACAAGGTGGGGGAGGGGGCGAAAGTACTGGGAGCATTGAAGAATGTGTGGAAGGTGAGAATATTTTCTCGGAAAGCAAAAATGGGTATGTTTGAAGGAATAGTCGTTCCAACAATGTTATATAGTTGCCAGGAGTGGGCTATGGATAGAGTTGTGCGGAGGAGGTTGGATCTGCTGGAAATGAGATGTTTGAGGACAGTATCCCCCTTCACTGATGTTCCCATTTGTTCCCTTGTCTTACGCACTTTATTTACCTCCTTCCAAATCATCTTTTTATTTTCCCTAAAATTAATGATACTCTCTCACCCCAACTCTCATTTGCCCTCTTTTTTGCCTCTTGCACCTTTCTCATGACCTCCTGACTTTTTCTTTTATACATCTCCCAGTCATTTGCATAATTTCCCTGCAAAAATCATCTAAATGCTTCTCTCTTCTCTTTCACTAATATTTTTAATTCTTCATCCCACCACTCACTACCATATCTAATCTTTTGTTCTCACCTTTTTCCACTCTGCACTCAGAGTCTCCTGGTAATTAATTCCTCACATCTCCTTCCCAAGCTCACATACTCTCACCACTCGTTTCACCCCAACATTCTCTCTTCTTTTATATATATATATTTATATTTATTATACTTTGTTGCTGTCTCCCGCATTAGCAAGGTAGCGCAAGGAAACAGACGAAAGAATGGCCCAACCCACCCATATACACATGTATATACATACACGTCCACATACTCACATATACATACCTATACGTCTCAACATATACGTGTATATACACACAGAGACATATACATATATACACATGTACATAATTCATACTTCTTTCTTTCAGACTATTCGCCATTTCCCGCATTAGCGAGGTAGCGTTATCAACAGAGGACTGGACCTTAGAGGGAATATCCTCACCTGGCCCCCTTCTCTGTTCCTTCTTTTGGAAAATTAAAAAAAGATAATGAGAGGGGAGGATTTCCAGCGCCCCGCTCCCATATATATATACATATATATATATATATATATATATATATATATATATATATATATATATATGTATATATATATATATATATATATATATATATATATATATATATATATATTTTTTTTTTTTTTTATGTCGCTGTCTCCTGCGTTTGCGAGGTAGCGCAAGGAAACAGACGAAAGAAATGGCCCAACCCCCCCCCATACACATGTATATACATACGTCCACACACGCAAATATACATACCTACACAGCTTTCCATGGTTTTCCCCAGACGCTTCACATGCCTTGATTCAATCCACTGACAGCACGTCAACCCCAGTATACCACATCGCTCCAATTCACTCTATTCCTTGCCCTCCTTTCACCCTCCTGCATGTTCAGGCCCCGATCACACAAAATCTTTTTCACTCCATCTTTCCACCTCCAATTTGGTCTCCCTCTTCTCCTCGTTCCCTCCACCTCCGACACATATATCCTCTTGGTCAATCTTTCCTCACTCATTCTCTCCATGTGCCCAAACCACTTCAAAACACCCTCTTCTGCTCTCTCAACCACGCTCTTTTTATTTCCACACATCTCTCTTACCCTTACGTTACTCACTCGATCAAACCACCTCACACCACACATTGTCCTCAAACATCTCATTTCCAGCACATCCATCCTCCTGCGCACAACTCTATCCATAGCCCACGCCTCGCAACCATACAACATTGTTGGAACCACTATTCCTTCAAACATACCCATTTTTGCTTTCCGAGATAATGTTCTCGACTTCCACACATTCTTCAAGGCCCCCAGAATTTTCGCCCCCTCCCCCACCCTATGATCCACTTCCGCTTCCATGGTTCCATCCGCTGCCAGATCCACTCCCAGATATCTAAAACACTTCACTTCCTCCAGTTTTTCTCCATTCAAACTCACCTCCCAATTGACTTGACCCTCAACCCTACTGTACCTAATAACCTTGCTCTTATTCACATTTACTCTTAACTTTCTTCTTCCACACACTTTACCAAACTCAGTCACCAGCTTCTGCAGTTTCTCACATGAATCAGCCACCAGCGCTGTATCATCAGCGAACAGCAACTGACTCACTTCCCAAGCTCTCTCATCCTCAACAGACTTCATACTTGCCCCTCTTTCCAAAACTCTTGCATTTACCTCCCTAACAACCCCATCCATAAACAAATTAAACAACCATGGAGACATCACACACCCCTGCCGCAAACCTACATTCACTGAGAACCAATCACTTTCCTCTCTTCCTACACGTACATATGCCTTACATCCTCGATAAAAACTTTTCACTGCTTCTAACAACTTTCCTCCCACACCATATATTCTTAATACCTTCCACAGAGCATCTCTATCAACTCTATCATATGCCCTCTCCAGATCCATAAATGCTACATACAAATCCATTTGCTTTTCTAAGTATTTCTCACATGCATTCTTCAAAGCAAACACCTGATCCACACATCCTCTACCACTTCTGAAACCACACTGCTCTTCCCCAGTCTGATGCTCTGTACATGCCTTCACCCTCTCAATCAATACCCTCCCATATAATTTACCAGGATTACTCAACAAACTTATACCTCTGTAACTTGAGCACTCACTCTTATCCCCTTTGCCTTTGTACAATGGCACTATGCACGCATTCCGCCAATCCTCAGGCACCTCACCATGAGTCATACATACATTAAATAACCTTACCAACCAGTCAACAATACAGTCACCCCCTTTTTTAATAAATTCCACTGCAATACCATCCAAACCTGCTGCCTTGCCGGCTTTCATCTTCCGCAAAGCTTTCACTACCTCTTCTCTATATATTTATATATTCATATATATATAAATATATATATATATATATATATATATATATATATATATATATATATATATATATATATATATATTTTTTTTTTTTTTTTTTGTCGCTGTCTCCCGCGTTTGCGAGGTAGCGCAAGGAAACAGACGAAAGAAATGGCCCAACCCCCCCCCATACACATGTATATACATACGTCCACACACGCAAATATACATACCTACACAGCTTTCCATGGTTTACCCCAGACGCTTCACATGCCCTGATTCAATCCACTGACAGCACGTGAACCCCGATATACCACATCGCTCCAATTCACTCTATTCCTTGCCCTCCTTTCACCCTCCTGCATGTTCAGGCCCCGATCACACAAAATCTTTTTCACTCCATCTTTCCACCTCCAATTTGGTCTCCCTCTTCTCCTCGTTCCCTCCACCTCCGACACATATATCCTCTTGGTCAACCTTTCCTCACTCATTCTCTCCATGTGCCCAAACCATTTCAAAACACCCTCTTCTGCTCTCTCAACCACGCTCTTTTTATTTCCACACATCTCTCTTACCCTTACGTTACTTACTCGATCAAACCACCTCACACCACACATTGTCCTCAAACTTCTCATTTCCAGCACATCCATCCTCCTGCGCACCACTCTATCCATAGCCCACGCCTCGCAACCATACAACATTGTTGGAACCACTATTCCTTCAAACATACCCATTTTTGCTTTCCGAGATAATGTTCTCGACTTCCACACATTCTTCAAGGCTCCCAGAATTTTCACCCCCTCCCCCACCCTACGATCCACTTCCGCTTCCATGGTTCCATCCGCTGCCAGATCCACTCCCAGATATCTAAACACTTTACTTCCTCCGGTTTTTCTCCATTCAAACTCACCTCCCAATTGACTTGACCCTCAACCCTACTGTACCTAATAACCTTGCTCTTATTCACATTTACTCTTAACTTTCTTCTTTCACACACTTTACCAAACTCAGTCACCAGCTTCTGCAGTTTCTCACATGAATCAACCACCAGCGCTGTATCATCAGCGAACAACAACTGACTCACTTCCCAAGCTCTCTCATCCCCAACAGACTTCATACTTGCCCCTCTTTCCAAAACTCTTGCATTCACCACCCTAACAACCCCATCCATAAACAAATTAAACAACCATGGAGACATCACACACCCCTGCCGCAAACCTACATTCACTGAGAACCAATCACTTTCCTCTCTTCCTACACGTACACATGCCTTACATCCTCGATAAAAACTTTTCACTGCTTCTAACAACTTTCCTCCCACACCATATATTCTTAATACCTTCCACAGAGCATCTCTATCAACTCTATCATATGCCTTCTCCAGATCCATAAATGCTACATACAAATCCATTTGCTTTTCTAAGTATTTCTCACATACATTCTTCAAAGCAAACACCTGATCCACACATCCTCTACCACTTCTGAAACCACACTGCTCTTCCCCAATCTGATGCTCTGTACATGCCTTCACCCTCTCAATCAATACCCTCCCATATAATTTACCAGGAATACTCAACAAACTTATACCTCTGTAATTTGAGCACTCACTCTTATCCCCTTTGCCTTTGTACAATGGCACTATGCACGCATTCCGCCAATCCTCAGGCACCTCACCATGAGTCATACATACATTAAATAACCTTAACAACCAGTCAACAATACAGTCACCCCCTTTTTTAATGAATTCCACTGCAATACCATCCAAACCTGCTGCCTTGCCGGCTTTCATCTTCCGCAAAGCTTTTACTACCTCTTCTCTGTTTACCAAATCATTTTCCCTAACCCTCTCACTTTGCACACCACCTCGACCAAAACACCCTATATCTGCCACTCTATCATCAAACACATTCAACAAACCTTCAAAATACTCACTCCATCTCCTTCTCACATCACCACTACTTGTTATCACCTCCCCATTTGCGCGCTTCACTGAAGTTCCCATTTGCTCCCTTGTCTTACGCACTTTATTTACCCACTTCCGGAACATCTTTTTATTCTCCCTAAAATTTAATGATACTCTCTCACCCTAACTCTCATTTGCCCTTTTTTTCACCTCTTGCACCTTTCTCTTGACCTCCTGTCTCTTTCTTTTATACATCTCCCACTCAATTGCATTTTTTCCCTGCAAAAATCGTCCAAATGCCTCTCTCTTCTCTTTCACTAATACTCTTACTTCTTCATCCCACCACTCACTACCCTTTCTAATCAACCCATCTCCCACTCTTCTCATGCCACAAGCATCTTTTGCGCAATCCATCACTGATTCCCTAAATACATCCCATTCCTCCCCCACTCCCCTTACTTCCATTGTTCTCACCTTTTTCCATTCTGTACTCAGTCTCTCCTGGTACTTCCTCACACAAGTCTCCTTCCCAAACTCACTTACTCTCACCACCCTCTTCACCCCAACATTCACTCTTCTTTTCTGAAAACCCATACAAATCTTCACCTTAGCCTCCACAAGATAATGATCAGACATCCCTCCAGTTGCACCTATTTATATATAGGATAGGGGATAGGGGAGAAAGAATACTTCCCACGTATTCCCTGCGTGTCGTAGAAGGCGACTAAAAGGGAAGGGAGCGGGGGGCTGGAAATCCTCCCCTCTCGTTTTTTTTTTTTTAATTTTCCAAAAGAAGGAACAGAGAAGAGGGCCAGGTGCGGATATTCCCTCAAAGGCCCAGTCCTCTGTTCTTAACGCTACCTCGCTATCGCGGGAAATGGCGAATAGTATGAAAAAAAAAAAAAAAATATATATATATATATATATATATATATATATATATATATATATATATATATATATATATATATATATATAGGTGAAAAAAAGGGCAAATGAGAGTTGGGGTGAGAGAGTATCATTAAATTTTAGGGAGAATAAAAAGATGTTCTGGAAGGAGGTAAATCAAGTGCGTAAGACAAGGGAGCAAATGGGAACTTCAGTGAAGGGCGCAAATGGGGAGGTGATAACAAGTAGTGGTGATGTGAGAAGGAGATGGAGTGAGTATTTTGAAGGTTTGTTGAATGTGTTTGATGATAGAGTGGCAGATATAGGGTGTTTTGGTCGAGGTGGTGTGCAAAGTGCGAGGGTTAGGGACAATGAGTTGGTAAACAGAGAAAAGGTAGTGAAAGCTTTGCGGAAGATGAAAGCCGGCAAGGCAGCAGGTTTGGATGGTATTGCAGTGGAATTTATTAAAAAAGGGGGTGACTGTATTGTTGACTGGTTGGTAAGGTTATTCAATGTATGTATGACTCATGGTGAGGTGCCTGAGGATTGGCGGAATGCGTGCATAGTGCCATTGTACAAAGGCAAAGGGGATAAGAGTGAGTGCTCAAATTACAGAGGTATAAGTTTGTTGAGTATTCCTGGCAAATTATATGGGAGGGTATTGATTGAGAGGGTGAAGGCATGTACAGAGCATCAGATTGGGGAAGAGCAGTGTGGTTTCAGAAGTGGTAGAGGATGTGTGGATCAGGTGTTTGCTTTGAAGAATGTATGTGAGAAATACTTAGAAAAGCAAATGGTTTTGTATGTAGCATTTATGGATCTGGAGAAGGCATATGATAGAGTTGATAGAGATGCTCTGTGGAAGGTATTAAGAATATATGGCGTGGGAGGAAAGTTGTTAGAAGCAGTGAAAAGTTTTCCTCTCTTCCTACACATACACATGCCTTACATCCTCGATAAAAACTTTTCATTGCTTCTAACAACTTGCCTCCCACACCATATATTCTTAATACCTTCCACAGAGCATCTCTATCAACTCTATCATAAGCCTTCTCCAGATCCATAAATGCTATATACAAATCCATTTGCTTTTCTAAGTTTTCTCACATACATTCTTCAAAGCAAACACCTGGTCCACACATCCTCTACCACTGTCTACCCTTATTCATTCCCATCGTCATCCCGCCACATAAAGAAATACCAACCCCCTTCCACCCACATGTGTGTGAGGTAGCGCTAGGAAAAGACAACAAAGGCCACATTTGTTCACTCTCAGTCTCTAGCTGTCTTGTATAATGCACCGAAATCACAGGTATCTTTCCACATCCAGGCCCCACAAAACTTTCCATGGTTTACCCCAGACTCTTCACATTCCCTGGTTCAATCCATTGACAGCACGTCAACCCCGGTATACCACATTGTTCCAGTTCATTCTAGTCCTTGCACTACTTTCACCTTCCTGCATGTTCAGGCCCTTATCACTCAAAATCTTATTCACTCCATCTTTCTAACTCCAATTTGGTCTCCCACTTCTCCTCGTGCCTTCCAACTCTGACACATATATCCTCTTGGTCAGTCTTTCCTCAGTCATTCTCTCCATGTGACCAAACCATTTCAAAACACCCTCTTCTGCTCTCTCAACCACACTCTTTTTATTTCCACACATCTCTCTTACCCTTTCATTACTTACTCGATCAAACCACCTCACACCACATATTGTCCACCAGATCCACCCTCCTTCGCACAACTCTATCTATAGCCGATGCCTTGCAACCATATATGATTGTTGGAACCGCTACTCCTTCAAACATACCCATTTTTGCTTTCCAAGATAACGTTCTTGACTTCCATACATTCTTCAACACTCCCAGAACTTTCACCCCCTCCCCCACCCTATGATTCACTTCCGCTTCCTTGGTTCCATCCACTGCCAAATCCACTCCCAGATATCTAAAACACTATACTTTCTCCAGTTTTTCTCTATTCAAACTTACCTCTCAATTGACTTGTCCCTCAACCCTACTGTACTTAATAACCATACTCTTATTCACATTTACTCTCAGCTTTCTTCTTTCACATACTTTACCAAACTCAGTCACCAGCTCCTGCAGTTTCTCACGCGAATCAGCCACCAGCGCTGTATCATCAGTGAACAACAACTGACTCACTTCCCAAGCTCTCTCATCCAAAACAGATTGCATACTTGCCCCCTATTTCCAGAACTGTTGCATTCACCTCCCTAACACCCCCATCCATAAACAAATTAAACAACCATGGAGACATCACGCAGCCCTGCCACAAACCAACATTCACTGAGAACCAGTAACTTTCCTCTCTTCCTACATATACACATGCCTAACATCCTCGATAAAAACTTTTCTTTGCCTTTAACGACTTGCCTCCCACACCATTTATTCTTGATACCTTCTATAGAGCATCTCTATCAACTGTATCATATGCCTTCTGATCCATAAATGCTACATACAAATCTATTTGCATTTCTAAGTATTTCTCACATACATTCTTCAAAGCAAACACCTGATCCACACATCCTCTACCACTTCTGAAACCACACTGCTCTTCCCCAATCTGATGCTCTGTACATGCCTTCCCCCTCTCAATCAATACCCTCCCATATTATTTGCCAGGAATACTCAACAAACTTATACCTCTGTAATTTGAGCACTCATTTTTATCCCCTTTGCCATTGTACAATAGCGCTATGCAAGCATTCCTCCAATCATAAGGCACCTCATCATGAGTCATACATACATTAAATAATCTTACCAACCAGTCAGCAATACAGTCACACCCTTTTTTAATAAACTCCACTGTAGTACCATCCAAACCTGCTGTCTTGCCAGCTTTCATCCTGTGTAAAGCTTTTACTACCTCTATTGTGTTTACCAAATCATTCTCCCTAACCCTCTCACTTTGCACACCACCTCGACCAAAACACCCTGTATCTGCCACTCTATCATCAAACACATTCAACAAACCTTCAAAATACTTACTCCATCTCCTTCTCACATCACCACTACTTGTTATCACCTCCCCATTTGCCCCCCTTCACTGATGTTCCCATTTTTTCCCTTGTGTTACACACTTTATTTACCACCTTCCGAAACATCCTTTTATTCTCCTTTAAATATAATGATACTCTCTCACCCCAACTCTCATTTGTCCTCTATTTTCACCTCTTGCACCTTTCTCTTGATCTTCTGCCTCTTTCTTATATACATCTCTCAGTCATTTGCATTATTTCCCTGCAAAAATTGTCCAAATGCCTCTCTCTCCTCTTTCACTAGTAATCTTACTTCTTCATCCCACCACTCACTACCCTTTCTAATCTGCCCACCTCCCCACGCTTCTCATGCTAGAAGCATCGTTTGCACAAGCCATCACTGCTTCCCTAAATTCATCCCATTCCTCCCCCACTCCCCTTTCGTCTTTTGTTCTCACCTTTTTCCATTCTGTACTCAGTCTCTCCTGGTACTTCCTCACACAAGTCTCCTTCCCAAGTTCACTTACTCTCACCACTCTCTTCACCCCAACATATTTATGTTTATATATATTAATTTATTATTCATATTTTGCTTTGTCGCTGTCTCCCGTGTTTCCGAGGTAGCGCAAGGAAACAGACGAAAGAAATGGCCCAACCCACCCCCATACACATGTATATACATACACGTCCACACACGCAAATATACATACCCATACAATGTACACATATATATACACACACAGATACATACATATATACACATGCACACAATTCACACTGTCTGCCTTTATTCATTCCCATTGCCACCTCGCCACACATGGAATAACCTCCCCCTCCCCCCTCATGTGTGCGATGTAGCGCTAGGAAAAGACAACAAAGGCCCCATTCGTTCACACTCAGTCTCTACCTGTCATTCAATAATGCCCGAAACGACAGCTCCCTTTCCACATCCAGGCCCCACAGAACTTTCCATGGTTTACCCCTGACAATTCACATGCCCTGATTCAATCCATTGACAGCACGTCGACAACAGTATACCACATCGATCCAATTCACTCTAATCCTTGCCAGCCTTTGACCCTCCTGCATGTTCAGGCCCTGATCACTCAAAATCTTTTTCACTCCATCTCTCCACCTCCAATTTAGTCTCCCACTTCTCCTCGTTCCCTCCACCTCCGATACATATATCACCTTGGTCAATCTTTCCTCACTCATTCTCTCCATGTACCCAAACCATTTCAAAACACCCTCTTCTGCTTTCTCAACCATACTCTTTTTATTTCCACACATCTCTCTTACCCTTACATTACTTACTCGATCAAACCACCTCACACCACATATTGTCCTCAAACATCTCATTTCCAGCACATCCACCCTCCTGCGCACAACTCTATCCATAGCCCACGCCTCGCAACCATACAACATTGTTAGAACCACTATTCCTTCAAACATACCCATTTTTGCTTTCCGAGATAATGTTCTCGACTTCCACACATTCTTCAAGGCTCCCAGGGTTTTCGCCCTCTCCCCCACCCTATGATTCACTTCCGCTTCCATGGTTCCATCCACTGCCAGATCCACTCCCAGATATCTAAAACACTTTACTTCCTCCAGTTTTTCTCCATTCAAACTTACCTCCCAATTGACTTGACCCTCAACCCTACTGTACTTAATAACCTTGCTCTTATTCGCATTTACTCTTAACTTTCTTCTTTCACACACTTTACCAAACTCAGTCACCAGCTTCTGTAGTTTCTCACATGAATCAGCCACCAGCGCTGTATCATCAGCGAAGAACAACTGACTCACTTCCCAAGCTCTCTCATCCCCAACAGACTTCATACTTGCCCCCCTTTCCAAAACTCTTGCATTCACCTCCCTAACAACCCCATCCATAAACAAATTAAACAACCATGGAGACATCACACACCCCTGCCGCAAACCTACATGCACTGAGAACCAATCACTTTCCTCTCTTCCTACATGTACACATGCCTAACATCCTCGATAAAAACTTTTCACTGCTTCTAACAACTTGCCTCCCACACCATATCTTTATATATATATTTATTTATTTATTTATTTTGCTTTGTTGCTGTCTCCCGCGTTTGCGGGGTAGCGCAAGGAAACAGACGAAAGAAATGGCCCAACCCGCCCCCATACACATGTATATACATACACATCCACACACGCAAATATACATACCTATACATCTCAATGTACACATATATATACATACACAGACACATACATATATACCCATGCACACAATTCACGCTGTCTGCCTTTATTCATTCCCATCGCCACCTCGCCACACATGGAATACCATCCCCCTCCCCCCTCATGTGTGCGAGGTAGCGCTAGGAAAAGACAACAAAGGCCCCATTCGTTCACACTCAGTCTCTAGCTCTCATGCAATAATGCCCGAAACCACAGCTCCACATCCAGGTCCCACAAAACTTTCCATGGTTTACCCCAGACGCTTCACATGCCCTGATTCAGTCCACTGACAACACGTCAACCCGGGTATACCACATCGATCCAATTCACTCTATTCCTTACCCGCCTTTCACCCTCCTGCATGTTAAGGCCCCGATCACTCAAAATCTTTTTCACTCCATCTTTCCACCTCCAATTTGGTCTCCCACTTCTCCTCGTTCCCTCCACCTCTGACACATATATCCTCTTCGTCAATCTTTCCTCACTCATTCTCTCCATGTGACCAAACCATTTCAAAACACCTTCTTCTGCTCTCTCAACCACGCTCTTTATATTTCCACACATCTCTCTTACCCTTACATTACTTACTCGACCAAACCACCTCACACCACACAATGTCCTCAAACATCTCATTTCCAGCACATCCAACCTCCTGTGCACAACTTTATCCATAGCCCACGCCTCGCAACCATACAACATTGTTGGAACCACTATTCCTTCAAACATACCCATATTTGCTTTCCGAGACAATGTTCTCGACTTCCACACATTCTTCAAGGCTCCCAGGATTTTCGCCCCCTCCCCCACCCTATGATTCACTTCTGCTTCCATGGTTCCATCTGCTGCCAGATCGACTCCCAGATATCTAAAACACTTTACTTCCTCCAGTTTTTCTCCATTCAAACTTACCTCCCAATTGACTTGACCCTCAAAACTACTGTACCTAATAACCTTGCTCTTATTCACATTTACTCTTAACTTTCTTCTTTCACACACTTTACCAAACTCAGTCACCAGCTTCTGCAGTTTCTCACATGAATCAGCCACCAGCGCTGTATCATCAGCGAACAACAACTGACTCACTTCCCAAGCTCTCTCATCCCCAACAGACTTCATACTTGCCCCTCTTTCCAAAACTCTTGCATTCACCTCCCTAACAACCCCATCCATAAACAAATTAAACAACCATAGAGACATCACACACCCCTGCCGCAAACCTACATTCACTGAGAACCAATCACTTTCCTCTCTTCCTACACGTACACATGCCTTACATCCTCGATAAAAACTTTTCACTGCTTCTAACATCTTGCCTCCCACACCATATATTCTTAAAACCTTCCACAGAGCATCTCTGTCAACTCTATCATATGCCTTCTCCAGATCCATAAATGCTACATACAAATCCATTTGCTTTTCTAAGTATTTCTCACATACATTCTTCAAAGCAAACACCTGATCCACACATCCTCTACCACTTATGAAACCACACTGCTCTTCCCCAATCTGATGCTCTGTACATGCCTTCACCTTCTCAATCAATACCCTCCCATATATTTTACCAGGAATACTCAACAAACTTATAAACTCAACAAACTTTTATCCCTTTTGCCTTTGTACAATGGCACTATGCAAGCATTCCGCCAATCCTCAGGCACCTCATCATGAGTCATACATACATTGAATAGCCTTACCAACCAGTCAACAATACAGTCACCCCCATTTTTAATAAATTCCACTGCAATACCATCCAAACCCGCTGCCTTGCTGGCTTTCATCTTCCGCAAAGCTTTTACTACCTCTATTCTGTTTACCAAATCATTTTCCCTAACCCTCTCACTTTTCTCACTTTTCAACAAACCTTGAAAATACTCACTCCATCTCCTTCTCACATCACCACTACTTATTATCACCTCCCCATTACCCCCCTTCACTGAAGTTTCCATTTGTTCCATTGTCTTACGCACTTTATTTACATCCTTCCAAAACATAGTTTTATCGTCCCTAAACTTTAATGATACTCTCTCACCCCAACTCTCATTTACCCTCTTTTTCACCTCTTGGACCTTTCCCTTGACTTCCTGTCTCTTTCTTTTATACGTGTCCTAGTCATTTGCATTATTTCCCTGCAAAAATCGTCCAAATGCATCTTTCTTCGCTTTCACTAATAATCTTACTTCTTCATCCCACCACTCACTACCCTTTCTAACCTTCCCACCTCCCACGCTTCTCATGCTACAAGCATCTTTTGCGCAAGCCATACTGCTTCTGTAAATACATCCCATTCGTCACCCACTCCTCTTACCACCTTTGTTCTCACCTTTTTCCATTCTGTACTCAGTCTCTCTTGGTGCTTCCTCACACAAGTCTCCTTCCCAAGCTCACTTATTGTCACCAGTGTTTTTACCCCAATATTCTCTCTTCTTTTCTGAAAACCTCTACAAATCTTCAACTTCGCATCCACAAGATAATGATCAGACATCCCTCCAGTTGCACCTCTCAGCACATTAACATCCAAAAGTCTCTCTTTCGCGTGCCTGTCAATTAACACGTAATCCAATAACGCTCTCTGGCCATCTCTCCTACTTACATACGTATACTTATGTATTTCTTGCTTTTTAAACCAGGTATTCCCAATCACCAGTCCTTTTTCAGCACATAAATCTACAAGTTCTTCACCATTTCCATTTACAACACTGAACTCCCCATGTTTACCAATTATTCCCTCAACTGCCACATTACTCATCTTTGCATTCAAATCACCCATCATTAGAACCCGGTCTCCTGCATCAAAACTACTAACACACTCACTCTGCTGCTCCCAAAACACTTGCCTCTCATGATCTTTCTTCTCATGCCCAGGTGCATATGCACCAATTATCACCCATCTCTCTCCATCCACTTTCAGTTTTACCCATATCAATCTAGAGTTTACTTTCTTACACTCTGTCACATACTCCCACCACTCCTGTTTCAGGAGTAGTGCTAATCCTTCCCTTGCTCTTGTCCTCTCACTAACCCCTGACTTTACTCCCAAGACATTCCCAAATCACTTTTCCCCTTTACAAGGCCTTGAGATTCGTTTCACTCAGAGCGAAAACATCTTGGGTCCTTTCCTCAAAGATACTACCTATCTCATTTTGGTTACCTCCACACACATTTAGACTTCCCAAATCTGAGCCTTTCAGAAGGATGAGCACTCCCCGCATGACTCCTTCTTCTGTTTCCCCCTTTAGAAAGTTAAAATAAAAGAAGGGGACGTTTCTCAGCCCCCGCTCCCGTCCCCTTTAGTCGCCTTATATATATATGTGGCAGTTGAGGGAATAATTGGTATACATGGGGTGTTCAGTGTTGTAAATGGAAATGGTGAAGAGCTTGTAGATTTATGTGCTGAAAAAGGACTGATGATTGGGAATACCTGGTTTAAAAAGTGAGATATACATAAGTATACTTATGTAAGTAGGAGAGATGGCCAGAGAGCGTTATTGGATTACGTGTTAATTGACAGGCATGCGAAAGAGAGACTTTTGGATGTTAATGTGCTGAGAGGTGCAACTGGAGGGATGTCTGATCATTATCTTGTGGAGGCTAAGGTGAAGATTTGTATGGGTTTTCAGAAAAGAAGAGTGAATGTTGGGGTGAAGAGGGTGGTGAGAGTAAGTGAGCTTGAGAAGGAGACCTGTGTGAGGAAGTACCAGGAGAGACTGAGTACAGAATGGAAAAAGGTGAGAACAATGGAAGCAAGGGGAATGGGGGAGGAATGGGATGTATTTAGGGAATCAGTGATGGATTGCGCAAAAGATGCTTGTGGCATGAGAAGAGTGGGAGGTGGGTTGATTAGAAAGGGTAGTGAGTGGTGGGATGAAGAAGTAAGAGTATTAGTGAAAGAGAAGAGAGAGGCATTTGGACGATTTTTGCAGGGAAAAAATGCAATTGAGTGGGAGATGTATAAAAGAAAGAGACAGGAGGTCAAGAGAAAGGTGCAAGAGGTGAAAAAAAAGGCAAATGAGAGTTGGGGTGAGAGAGTATCATTAAATTTTAGGGAGAATAAAAAGATGTTCTGGAAGGAGGTAAATAAAGTGCGTAAGACAAGGGAGCAAATGGGAACTTCAGTGAAGGGCGCAAATGGGGAGGTGATAACAAGTAGTGGTGATGTGAGAAGGAGATGGAGTGAGTATTTTGAAGGTTTGTTGAATGTGTTTGATGATAGAGTGGCAGATATAGGGTGTTTTGGTCGAGGTGGTGTGCAAAGTGAGAGGGTTAGGGAAAATGATTTGGTAAACAGAGAAGAGGTAGTGAAAGCTTTGCGGAAGATGAAAGCCGGCAAGGCAGCAGGTTTGGATGGTATTGCAGTGGAATTTATTAAAAAAGGGGGTGACTGTATTGTTGACTGGTTGGTAAGGTTATTTAATGTATGTATGACTCATGGTGAGGTGCCTGAGGATTGGCGGAATGCGTGCATAGTGCCATTGTACAAAGGCAAAGGGGATAAGAGTGAGTGCTCAAATTACAGAGGTATAAGTTTGTTGAGTATTCCTGGTAAATTATATGGGAGGGTATTGATTGAGAGGGTGAAGGCATGTACAGAGCATCAGATTGGGGAAGAGCAGTGTGGTTTCAGAAGTGGTAGAGGATGTGTGGATCAGGTGTTTGCTTTGAAGAATGTGTGTGAGAAATACTTAGAAAAGCAAATGGATTTGTATGTAGCATTTATGGATCTGGAGAAGGCATATGATAGAGTTGATAGAGATGCTCTGTGGAAGGTATTAAGAATATATGGTGTGGGAGGAAAGTTGTTAGAAGCAGTGAAAAGTTTTTATCGAGGATGTAAGGCATGTGTACGTGTAGGAAGAGAGGAAAGTGATTGGTTCTCAGTGAATGTAGGTTTGCGGCAGGGGTGTGTGATGTCTCCATGGCTGTTTAATTTGTTTATGGATGGGGTTGTTAGGGAGGTAAATGCAAGAGTTTTGGAAAGAGGGGCAAGTATGAAGTCTGTTGGGGATGAGAGAGCTTGGGAAGTGAGTCAGTTGTTGTTCGCTGATGATACAGCGCTGGTGGCTGATTCATGTGAGAAACTGCAGAAGCTGGTGACTGAGTTTGGTAAAGTGTGTGGAAGAAGAAAGTTAAGAGTAAATGTGAATAAGAGCAAGGTTATTAGGTACAGTAGGGTTGAGGGTCAAGTCAATTGGGAGGTGAGTTTGAATGGAGAAAAACTAGAGGAAGTGAAGTGTTTTAGATATCTGGGAGTGGATCTGGCAGCGGATGGAACCATGGAAGCAGAAGTGGATCATAGGGTGGGGGAGGGGGCGAAAATTCTGGGGGCCTTGAAGAATGTGTGGAAGTCGAGAACATTATCTCAGAAAGCAAAAATGGGTATGTTTGAAGGAATAGTGGTTCCAACAATATATATATATATATATATATATATATATATATATATATATATATATATATGTATATATATATATATATATATATATATATATATATATATATGTACATATATATATATATATTTGAACAATCCCTGGGGATAATGGGAGAAAGAATACTTCCCACGCATTCCTCACGTGTCGTAGAAGGCGACTAAAGGGGACGGGAGCGGGGGGCCAGAAACCCTCCCCTCCTTGTATTTTAACTATCTAAAAGGGGAAACAGAAGAATAAGTCATGCGAGGAGTGCTCATCCTCCTCGAAGGCTCAGATTGGGGTGTCTAAATGTGTGTGGATGTAACCAAGATGAGAAAAAAGGAGAGATAGGTAGTATGTTTGAGGAAAGGAACCTGGATGTTTTGGCTCTGAGTGAAATGAAGCTCAAGGGTAAAGGGGAAGAGTGGTTTGGAAATGTCTTGGGAGTAAAGTCAGGGGTTAGTGAGAGGACAAGAGCAAGGGAAGGAGTAGTACTACTCCTGAATCAGGAGTTGTGGGAGTATGTGATAGAGTGTAAGAAAGTAAATTCTAGATTGATATGGGTAAAACTGAAAGTTGATGGAGAGAGATGGGTGATTATTGGTGCATATGCACCTGGGCATGAGAAGAAAGATCATGAGAGTCAAGTGTTTTGGGAGCAGCTGAATGAGTGTGTTAGTAGTTTTGATGCACAAGAGCGGGTTATAGTGATGGGCGATTTGAATGCAAAGGTGAGTAATGTGGCAGTTGAGGGAATAATTGGTATACATGGAGTGTTTAGTGTTGTAAATGGAAATGGTGAAGAGCTTGTAGATTTATGTGCTGAAAAAGGACTGGTGATTGGGAATACCTGGTTTAAAAAGTGAGATATACATAAGTATACGTATGTAAGTAGGAGAGATGGCCAGAGAGTGTTATTGGATTATGTGTTAATTGATAGACGTGTGAAAGAGAGACTTTTGGTTGTTAATGTTCTGAGAGGTGTAACTGGAGGGATGTCTGATCATTATCTTGTGGAGGCAAAGGTGAAGATTTGTGGGGGTTTTCAGAAAAGAAGTGTGAATGTTGGGGTGAAGAGAGTGGTGAGAGTAAGTGGGCTTGGGAAGGAGACTTGTGTGAGGACGTACCAGGAGAGACTGAGTACAAAATGGAAAAAGGTGAGAACAAAGGAGGTAAGGGGAGTGGGGGAGGAATGGGATGTATTTAGGGAAGCAGTAATGGCTTGCGCAAAAGATGCTTGTGGCATGAGAAGCGTTGGAGGTGGGTTGATTAGAAAAGGTAGTGAGTGGTGGGATGAAGAAGTAAGTTTATTAATGAAAGAGAAGAGAGAGGCATTTGGACGATTTTTGCAGGGAAAAAATGCAAATGAGTGGGAGAGGTATAAAAGAAAGAGGCAGGAGGTCAAGAGAAAGGTGCAAGAGGTGAAAAAGAGGGCAAATGAGAGTTGGGGTGAGAGAGTATCATTAAAATTCAGGGAGAATAAAAAGATGTTTAGGAAGGAGGTAAATAAAGTGCGTAAGACAAGGGAGCAAATGGGAACTTCAGTGAAGGGGCTAATGGGGAGGTGATAACAAGTAGTGGTGATGTGAGGAGATGGAGTGAGTATTTTGAAGGTTTGTTGAATGTGTTTGATGATAGAGTGGCAGACATAGGGTGTTTTGGTTGAGGTGGTGTGCAAAGTGAGAGGGTTAGGGAAAATGATTTGGTAAGTAGAGAAGAGGTAGTAAAAGCTTTACGGAAGATGAAAGCCGGCAAGGCAGCAGGTTTGGATGGTATTGCAGTGGAATTTATTAAAAAAGGGGGTGACTGTATTGTTGACTGGTTTGTAAGGTTATTTAATGAATGTATGATTCATGGTGAGGTGCCTGAGGATTGCATAGTGCCATTGTACAAAGGCAAAGGGGATAAGAGTGAGTGCTCAAATTACAGAGGTATAAGTTTGTTGAGTATTCCTGGTAAATTATATGGGAGGGTATTGATTGAGAGGGTGAAGGCATGTACAGAGCATCAGATTGGGGAAGAGCAGTGTGGTTTCAGAAGTGGTAGAGGATGTGTGGATCAGGTGTTTGCTTTGAAGAATGTATGTGTGAAATACTTAGATTAACAAATGGATTTGTATGTAGCATTCATGGATCTGGAGAAGGCATATGATAGAGTTGATAGAGATGCTCTGTGGAAGGTTTTAAGAATATATGGTGTGGGAGGCAAGTTGTTAGAAGCAGTGGAAAGTTTTTATCGAGGATGTAAGGCATGTGTACGTGTAGGAAGAGAGGAAAGTGATTGGTTCTCAGTGAATGTAGGTTTGCGGCAGGGGTGTGTGATGTCTCCATGGTTGTTCAATTTGTTTATGGATGGGGTTGTTAGGGAGGTAAATGCAAGAGTTTTGGAAAGAGGGGCAAGTATGCAGTTTGTTGTGGATGAGAGAGCTTGGGAAGTGAGTCAGTTGTTGTTCGCTGATGATACAGCGCTGGTGGCTGATTCATGTAAGAAACTGCAGAAGCTGGTGACTGAGTTTGGTAAAGTGTGTGAAAGAAGAAAGTTAAGAGTAAATGTGAATAAGAGCAAGGTTATTAGGTACAGTAGGGTTGAGGGTCAAGTCAATTGGGAGGTAAGTTTGAATGGAGAAAAACTGGAGGAAGTAAAGTGTTTTAGATATCTGGGAGTGGATCTGGCAGCGGATGAAACTCTGGAAGCGGAAGTGAATCATAGGGTGGGGGAGGGGACGAAAGTCCTGGGAGCCTTGAAGAATGTGTGGAAGTCAAGAACATTATCTCGGAAAGCAAAAATGGGTATGTTTGAAGGTATAGTGTTTCCAACAATGTTGTATGGTTGCAAGGCGTGGGCTATGGATAGAGTTTTTGCGCAGGAGGGTGGATGTGCTGGAAATGAGATGTTTGAGGACAATATGTGGTGTGAGGTGGTTTGATCGATTAATTAATGTAAGGGTAAGAAAGATGTGTGGAAATAAAAAGAGCATGGTTGAGAGAGCAGAAGAGGGTGTTTTGAAATGGTTTGGTCACATGGAAAGAATGAGTGAGGAAAGATTGACCAAGAGGATATATGTGTCGTAGGTGGAGGGAACGAGGAGAAGTGGGAGACCAAATTGGAGGTGGAAAGATGGAGTGAAAAAGATTTTGAATGATCGGGGCCTGAACATGCAGGAGGGTGAAAGGCGTGCAAGGAATAGAGTGAATTGGAACGATGTGGTATACTGGGTCGACGTGCTGTCAGTGGATTGAACCAGGGCATGTGAAGCGTCTGGGGTAAACCATGGAAAGTGTGTGGGGCCTGGATATGGAAAGTGAGCTGTAGTTTTGGTGCATTATTATGTGACAGCTAGAGACTGAGTGTGAACGAATCGGGCCTTTGTTGTCTTTTCCTAGCGCTACCTCACACACATGAGGGTGGAGGGGGTTGCTATTCCATGTGTGGCGAGGTGGTGATGGGAACAAATAAAGGCAGACAGTATGAATTATGTGCATGTGTATATATGTATATGTCTGTGTGTGTATATGTATGTGTACATTGAGATGTATAGGTATGTATATTTGCGTGTGTGGACGTGCATGTGTATACATGTGTATGTGGGCGGGTTGGGCCATTCTTTCGTCTGTTTCCTTGCGCTACCTCGCTAACACGGGAGACAGCGACAAAGCAAAATAAAATTTTTTTTTTTTTTTATACTTTGTCGCTGTCTCCCGCGTTTGCGAGGTAGCGCAAGGAAACAGACGAAAGAAATGGCCCAAACTCTCCCCCATACACATGTATATACATACGTCCACACATAAAAAATATATATATGAATATATTGGAAAGGATCACAATTTTGTGCGTGATCAAGATATTCCTATGAGTCCACGGGGAAAATGAAACACTATAAATTCCCAAGTGCACTTTCACGTAATAACCACATCATTAGGGGAGACACAAGAGAGAAACATAAGTCAGTTGATATACTCCGAAGAGACGAAGCTAGGATGCCATTTGGCAATCATGTGATTGCCTTAGACATACAATGAACGTTCATAAACTTACCATTTTACAGATTTTTTTTATTATTATCATCATTATTTTTTCTTTGTCGCTGTTTCCCGCGTTAGCAAGGTAGCGCAGGGAAATAGATGAAAGAATGGCCCAACCCACCCACATAAACATGTATATACATACACATCCACACATGCAAATATACATACATATATATCTCAACGTATACATATATATACCCACACAGACATATACATATATACACATTTACATGATTCATTCTTTCTGCCTTTATTCATTCCCATCGCCACCCCGCCACACATGAAATAACAACCCCCTCCCCCCACATGTGCGCGAGGTAGCGCTAGGAAATGACAACAAAGGCCACATTTGTTCACACTCAGTCTCTAGCTGTCATGTATAATACACCGAAACCACAGCTCCCTTTGCACATCCAGGCACCCACAGAGCTTTCCATGGTTTACCCCAGACGCTTCACATGCCTTGGTTCAATCCACTGACAGCTCGTCAACCCCAGTATACCACATCATTCCAATTCACTCTATTCCTTGCATGCCTTTCACCCTCCTGCATGTTCATGCCCCGATCACTCAAAATCTTTTTCACTCCATCTCTCCACCTCCAATTTGGTCTGCCACTTCTCGTTCCCTGCACTTCTGACACATATATATATCCTCTTGGTCAATCTTTCCTCACTCATTCTCTCCATGTGACCAAACCATTTCAAAACACCCTCTTCTGCTCTCTCAATCACTCAATCACCACACATCTCTCTTACCGTATTATTACTTACTCGATCAAACCACCTCACACCACATATTGTCCTCAAACATCTCATTTACAGCACATCCACCCTCCTCCGCACAACTCTATCTACAGCCCATTCCTTGCAACTATACAACATTGTTGGAACCATTATTCCTTCAAACATACCCATTTTTGATATCCGAGATAATGTTCTCGACTTCCACACATTCTTTAACGCTCCCAGAATTTTCGCCCCCTCCCTCACCCTATGATTCACTTCCACTTCCATGGTTCCATCCTCGTCCAAATCCACTCCCAGGGATCTAAAACACTTCACTTCCTCCAGTTTTTCTCCTTTCAAACTTGCCTCCCAATTGACTTGTCCCTCAACCCTACTGTACCTAATGACCTTACTCTTATTCACATTTCCTCTCAGCTTTCCTCTTTCAGACACTTTACCAAACTCAGTCACCAGCTTCTGCAGTTTTTCACACAAATCAGCGACCAGCGCTGTATCATCAGCGAACAACAACTGACTCACTTCCCAAGCTCTCTCATTCACAACACAGTGCATACTTGCCCATCTTTCCAAAACTCTTGTATTCACCTCCCTAACAACCCCATAGATAAGCAGATTATATAACCATGGAGACATCACACACCCCTGCCGCAAACCAACGTTCACTGAGAACCAATCAGTTTCCTATCTTCCTACATGTACACATGCCTTACTTTCTTGATAAAAACTTTTCACTGCTTCTAACAACTTGCCCCCCACACCACATATTCTTAATACCTTCCACAGAGCATCTCTATGAACTCTATTATGTGCCTTCTCCAGATCCATAAATGCTACATACAAATCTATTTGCTTTTCTAAGTATTTCTCACATACATTCTTCAAAGCAAACACCTGATCCACACATCCTCTACCACTTCTGAAACCACACTGCTCTTCCCCAGTCTGATGCTCAATGATAAAGTTATCTAATTTGTTATCTTTGTGTATTTAATGATAGAAGATTGAATGATATTTCTCGTGGTAATTGAGTTAGAGTTAGTAACTGAGATGGCATTACTCCAGTCAGTACAATGATCATAGTTTTTAACATGATTAAACAAGACATTTAATTCTTGTCCCATTCTTATACTATTTTTATGTTGCTTAAGTCTAGCAGAAAGATCCTTACCCATCTGCCCAACATAAAATTTATCACAATTTCCAAATGGCACTTTACAGATGCATCCAAGAGAATTTTCTGGTGAGTTCCTGATTATGATATTCTTTATAGTATTATTGTTGCTGAAGGCAACATTTACATTAATGGATTTAAGCAACATGGGAAGTAAAGTGAAATTATTATTAAAAGGGAAAACTAAAAGATTCTTGGTGTCAGTGGGAGGTTTGGGCTCAACTCTATAAAATGATTTCTTTGGCAACTTAAGGGATTTATCAGTGAAAGATCTAGGGTATTTTAACTTATATCTTCTCAAACTCATCATCAATAAGCTCCGGACTGCAAATACGTAGTGCCCTAAGGAACATAGATTGAAATGATGATGATTTAACTCTGTCATGTTGAGATGAGTAATAATGGATATATGAGCATACATTGGTAGGTTTTCTGTATATGCTAAACTGAAACTTGTTTCCTTGCCTATGGATCATGCAATCTAAAAATGGTAACATACCATTATTTTCATTTTCTACAGTAAATTTGATGGAAGGTACTAAATTGTTAAGTAATGGGAGAAATATTTGTAAATTTTCATTTGTTGGCCAAACACAAAGAACATCATCTACATACCTAAACCAAATTGCATTAGAAGGTAAGATATCCTTTAGTAATTTTGTTTCAAAAAATTCCATATAAAGATTACTTAGTACAGGTGAAAGAGGGTTACCTATTGCCATACCAATTTTTTGAGCATAATAGTCTCCATTGAATTGAAATACAATCTTTTATACACAATTTTATCAGTTCAATGAAAACAGACTTTGAAACAGGTAAAGGAATATCATCAAAG
>NC_092224.1:42208043-42221634 GCF_036320965.1 Panulirus ornatus
AATGCATTACACATGACAGCTAGAGATTGAGTGTGAATGAATGTGGTCTTTGTTGTCTTTTCATAGCGCTACCTGGCACGCATGCAGGGGGAGGGGGTGCCATATCATATGTGACAGGGTGGTGGTGGGAGTGGATGAAGGCAGCATGTATGTATATGTACAAGTGTATATATGTATATGTCTGTTTCCTTGTGCTACCTTGCTAACACAGGAGACAGTGACAAAATATAATGAATAAATAAATACGTTGAAATGTATAGGTATGTGTATGTGGGTGGGTTGGGCCATTCTTTCATCTGTTTCCTTGTGCTACCTCGCTAATGCGGGAGACAGCGACTTAGTATAATAGATAAATGAATATAGTAAATAGATAGATATGTACCGAAATCATAGCTCCCTATTCACATCCAGGCGCCACAGAACCTTCCATGGTTCTGTGGGGTCTGAATGTCGATAGAGAACTTTGATTTTGGTGCATTACACATGACAGCTCAGTCTGTAGCTGTCATGTGTAATTCACTGAAACCACACCTCCCTTTCCACATTCAGGCCCTACTCACCATTCCGTGGTTTATCCCAGATGCTTCACATGCCTTGGTATAGTCCATTGACAACACATCAACCCCAGTATAACATCATTCCAATTCACTCTATTTCTTGCATGCCTCTCACCATCCTGTTTGTTCAGGCCCCGATCGCTCAAAATCTTTTTCACTCCACCTTCCACCTCCAGTTTGGTCTCCCACTTCTTGTTCCCTCCACCCCTGACATATATATCCACTTTGTCAGTTTTTCCTTTCTCATTCTTTACATATGTCCAGACCATTTCAACACACTCTTTCTTCTACTCTCTCAACCATACTCTTTTTATTTCCACACATCTCTCTTACCCTTAAATTACTTACTTAATCAATTCACCTCACATCACTTATTGTCCTCAAACATTTTCTTTCCAACACATCCACCCTCCTCCATACAACCCTATCTAAAGCTCATGTCTCCCAACCATATAACATTGTTGGAACTACTATTCCTTCAAACATGCCCATTTTTGATCTCCTTCCATACATTCTTCATCGCTCTCAGACCCCCCACCCCACGCTGTGAAATGCTTTTGGTTCCAAGGTTCCATCCGCTGCTAAGTCTACTCCCAGATATGAAAAATTTTTACTTCACTTCCTCCATTTTTTCTCCATTCAAACTCACATCCCAGTTAACTTGTCCCTCAACTCTACTAAACCTAATAACCTTGCTCATATTCACTTTTACTTTCAACTTTCTCCTTTCACACTTTTCCCAACTCATTCACCAACCTCTGCAGTTTCTCACAAGAATCAGCCACTAGAGCTGTATCAGTGGGAAACAACAACTGACTGACTTTCCAGACCCTCTCTTCCCCAATAGACTGCATACTTGCTCCTATCTCCAGAACTCTTGCATTTACCTCCCTAACCACCCCTTCCATAAACAAATTAACCGACCATGTGGACATCACACACCCCTGCCACAGACCAACATTCACTGAGAACCAATCACTTTCCTCTCTTCCTATTAGTACACATGCTTTACATCCTTGGTAAAAACTTTTCACTGCTTCTAGAAACTTACCTCCCATACCATATACTCTTAAACCTTCCACAAAGCATCTCTATCAAATCCTTCTCAAGTGTATGAATCCACTTGTTTTTTAAGTATTTCTCACATACATTCTTCAAAGTAAACACTTAATCCTTACATCATGTACCACTTCAGAAACCACACTGCTCTTTCCCAGATTCTCTGTACATGCCTTCTCCCTCCCAATCAATACCCTTCCATGTGATTTTGCAGGAATATTAAAAAAAATACTCAAGAAACTTATGCCTCTGTAGCTTGACCACTCACCTTTGTCCCTTTTGCCTTTGTACAGTGGCACTATGCATGCATTCCACTAATCCTCAGGCACTTCACCATGATCCATGCATACATTGAATATCGTTACCAACCAATCAGCAACACAATCACCTCCTTTTTTGATGAATTCCACTGCAATACCATCCAAACCTGCCACCTTGCTAGATTTCATCTTCTGTAAAGCTTTCACTTCTTCTCTCTTCACCAAATCATTTCCATGACCCTTTCACTTCGTACACCATTCTGACCAAAACATTCTTTATCTGCCACTCTACCATCAAACACATTCGACAAACCTTCAAAATACTCACTCCATTTCCTTCTCACTACATCATTATCTGTTATCACTTCCCCACTTGCTCACTTCGCCAATAATCCCTTTTGTTCTCTTGTCTTATGCATGTTATTTACCTGTTTCCAGAACATCCTTTCATTCTCCCTAAAATTTAGTGATACTCTCTCACCCCAACTCTCATTTGCCCTCTTTTTCTACTCTTGCACCTTTCTCTTGGCCTCTTGCTGCTTTCTTATATACACCTCCCAGTCATTTGCATTACTTCCCAGCAAATATCATCAAAACACATATACATACACATACACATACATACACACATATACTTATTCATACTTGCCTGCCTTGATCCATTCCTGGTGCTACCCTGCCCCACAGGAAAATGCATTTCTACCCTCTGCTTCATCAAGGCAGCACCAGGAAAATAGACAAAAAGGCCACATTCGTTCACACTCAGTCTCTAGTTTTCATCTGTAATGCATTGAAACCATAGCTCCTTATCCACATCAAGGCACTAAATACCATTCTATGGTTTATGCCAGATGTTTCACATGCCCTGATTCAGTCTATTGACAGCATGTCGACCCCGGTATACCACATCGTTCCAATTCACTTTATTCTTTACACACCTCTCATCCTCCTGTATGTTCAAGCCCTGATCGCTCAGAATCTTTTTCACTCCATCCTTCTACATTCCAATTTGGTTTTCCACTTCTCATTGTTCCCACCACTTTGTCAATCTTTCCTGTTCCCACCACTTTGTCAATCTTTCCCAAACTCATTCTCTTCATATGTCCATACCATTTCAACACACCATATTCTGCTCCCTCAACCACACTCTTTTCATTTCCACACATCTGTCTTACCCTTTTATTACTTACAAACCACCTCACACCACACATCCACCCTCCTTCATACAATCCTATCTATATCCGATGCCTTGTAACCATATAATATTGTTGGAACTACTGTTCCTTCAAACATCCCCATTTTGTGTTCTGAGGTAGCATTCTCTGTTTTCACGCATTCTTCATCACTCCCAGAACCTTTGCCTTCTCCCCTATCATGTGACTCACATCCACTTCCATGGTTCCGTTCACTGCTGAGCCCTCTCCCAGATATCTAAAACATTCCACTTCCTTCAGTTTGTCTCCATTCAAACTTACATCCCAATTAACTTGTCCCTCAACCCTACAGAACGTAATAACTTTGCTCGTATTCACATATACTCTTGACTTTCTCCTTTCACCCTTTTCAAAACTCAGTCACCAACTTCTGCAGTTTCTCACTCAAATCAGCCAGTAGAGCTGTATCATCAGCGAACAACAACTGACTCACTTCCTAGGCCCGCTCATTCCCAGCAAACTCCATACTCACCCGTCTCCAAAACTCTTGCATTTACCTCCCAAACCACCCCATCCAACAACAAATTAAACAACCATGGGGACATCACACTCCCCTGCTGCAGACTGACCTTTACTGGGAACCAATCACTCTCCTCTCTTCCTACTCAAACACAAGCCATACATCCTTGGTAAAAACTTTTCAATGCTTCTAGCAGCTTACCTCCCACACCATATACTCTTAAGACCTTCCAAAAAGCATCTCTATCAACCCCATCATATGCCTCCTCCAGATACATAAATGCTATATAAAAATTCGTTTTTCTAAGTATTTTCTCACACATATTCTTCAAAGCAATCAACTGATCCACACATCCTCTACCACTTCTAAAACCACACTGCTCTTCTCCAGTCTGATGCTCTGTACATGCTTTCACCCTCTCAGTCAATACCCTCCCATACAGTTTCCCAAGAATACTCAAGAAACTTATGCTTCTGTAGTTTGAACACTCACCTTTATCCCCTTTGCCTTGTACAATGGTACTATGCATGCATTCTGCCAATCCTCAGGAACTTCACCATGATCCATACATACATTCAATATCTTTACCAACCAATCAACAGCACAGTCACCACTTCTTAATAAATGCTACTGCTGTACCATCCATCCCCACTGCCTTGCTGGATTCCATGTTCCCCAAAACTTTCACTACCTCTTTTCTCTTAAGCAAACCATTCTCCCTGACCCTTTCACTTCTTACACCACTCCAACCAAAATGCCCTGCATCTGCCTCTCTTATCATCAAATACATTTCACAAACATTCAAATTAATCACTCAATCTCCTCACTTCATCACTACATGTTATTACTTCCCCCTTTCCTCATTCACCAATGTTCCCGTTTGTTCTCTTGTCTTACTTATGTTATTTACCTCCATCCAAAAATCTTTTTATTCTCGCTAAAGTTTAATGATACTCTCCCTCCCCAACTCTCATTTGCCCTTTTTTTCAACCCTTGCAACTTCCTCTTTACCCTCCTGCCTCTTTGGTGTACAAGATTGGGTATTATTGATGGGCAATTTAAATGCGAAGATGAGTAATTTGGTAGTTGAGTATATGATTGGTGTACATGGGATATTCAGCAGTGTGAATGGAAATGGTGAAGACGTTGTGGATTTGTGTGCTGAAAAAAGACTGGTGATTGGGAATACCTGGTTTAAAAAGAGTCAAAAGTAAAGATTTGTAGAGGTTTTAAAAAGGAGAGAGAATGTTGGGGAGAAGAGAGGTGTGAGAGTAAGTGAGCTTGGAAAGGAGACTTGTGTGAGGAAGTACCAGGAGAGATTGAGTGTAGAATGGCAAAAGATGAGAGCAAATGATGAGAGGAGTGGGTGAGGAATGGGATGTATTTAGGGAAGCAGTGATGCTTTTGGGATGAGAAAGATGGGATTGCTGGATTCCATGTTCCCCAAAACTTTCACTACCTCTTTTCTCTTAAGCAAACCATTCTCCCTGACCCTTTCACTTCTTACACCACTCCAACCAAAATGCCCTGCATCTGCCTCTCTTATCATCAAATACATTTCACAAACATTCAAATTAATCACTCAATCTCCTCACTTCATCACTACCTGTTATTACTTCCCCCTTTCCTCATTCACCAATGTTCCCGTTTGTTCTCTTGTCTTACTTATGTTATTTACCTCCATCCAAAAATCTTTTTATTCTCGCTAAAGTTTAATGATACTCTCCCTCCCCAACTCTCATTTGCCCTTTTTTTCAACCCTTGCAACTTCCTCTTTACCCTCCTGCCTCTTTGGTGTACAAGATTGGGTATTATTGATGGGCAATTTAAATGCGAAGATGAGTAATTTGGTAGTTGAGTATATGATTGGTGTACATGGGATATTCAGCAGTGTGAATGGAAATGGTGAAGACGTTGTGGATTTGTGTGCTGAAAAAAGACTGGTGATTGGGAATACCTGGTTTAAAAAGAGTCAAAAGTAAAGATTTGTAGAGGTTTTAAAAAGGAGAGAGAATGTTGGGGAGAAGAGAGGTGTGAGAGTAAGTGAGCTTGGAAAGGAGACTTGTGTGAGGAAGTACCAGGAGAGATTGAGTGTAGAATGGCAAAAGATGAGAGCAAATGATGAGAGGAGTGGGTGAGGAATGGGATGTATTTAGGGAAGCAGTGATGCTTTTGGGATGAGAAAGATGGGATTGCTGGATTCCATGTTCCCCAAAACTTTCACTACCTCTTTTCTCTTAAGCAAACCATTCTCCCTGACCCTTTCACTTCTTACACCACTCCAACCAAAATGCCCTGCATCTGCCTCTCTTATCATCAAATACATTTCACAAACATTCAAATTAATCACTCAATCTCCTCACTTCATCACTACCTGTTATTACTTCCCCCTTTCCTCATTCACCAATGTTCCCGTTTGTTCTCTTGTCTTACTTATGTTATTTACCTCCATCCAAAAATCTTTTTATTCTCGCTAAAGTTTAATGATACTCTCCCTCCCCAACTCTCATTTGCCCTTTTTTTCAACCCTTGCAACTTCCTCTTTACCCTCCTGCCTCTTTGGTGTACAAGATTGGGTATTATTGATGGGCAATTTAAATGCGAAGATGAGTAATTTGGTAGTTGAGTATATGATTGGTGTACATGGGATATTCAGCAGTGTGAATGGAAATGGTGAAGACGTTGTGGATTTGTGTGCTGAAAAAAGACTGGTGATTGGGAATACCTGGTTTAAAAAGAGTCAAAAGTAAAGATTTGTAGAGGTTTTAAAAAGGAGAGAGAATGTTGGGGAGAAGAGAGGTGTGAGAGTAAGTGAGCTTGGAAAGGAGACTTGTGTGAGGAAGTACCAGGAGAGATTGAGTGTAGAATGGCAAAAGATGAGAGCAAATGATGAGAGGAGTGGGTGAGGAATGGGATGTATTTAGGGAAGCAGTGATGCTTTTGGGATGAGAAAGATGGGACGTGGGCAGATTAGAAAGGGTAGTGAGTGGTGGGATGAAGAAGTAAAGTTG
Organism: Panulirus ornatus; assembly: GCF_036320965.1. Lineage (NCBI taxonomy): Eukaryota > Metazoa > Arthropoda > Malacostraca > Decapoda > Palinuridae > Panulirus > Panulirus ornatus. The sequence continues at coordinate 42,214,605 of NC_092224.1, forward strand.
TTAGTGAAAGAGAAAAGAGAGGCATTTGGATGATACCTGCAAGGAAGGAGTGCAAGTGACTGGGAAATGTACAAAAGAAATTGGCAAAAGTTCAAGAAAAAGGTGCAAGGATTGAAAAAGAGGGTAAATGAGAGTTGGGGTGAGAGAGAGTATCATTACACTTTAAGGAGAATAAAAAGATGTTTTGGAAGGAGGTAAATAATTGTGAGACGAGAGAACAAATGGGAACATTGGTGAAGGGGCAAGTGGGGAGCAAACAACAGGTATTGATGAAGTGAGAAGATGGAGTGAGTATTTTGAAGGTTTGTTTAATGTATTTGATAGATTGGCAGATATTAGGTGCTTTGGTTGGGGTGGTATGCAAAGTGATTTGGTCAGGGAGAATGGTTTGGTTAAGAGAGGAGGTAGTGAAAGCTTTGTAGAAGATGAAATGCTGCAAAGTGGCAGGTTTGGATGGTATTGCAATAGAATTCATTAAAAAAGAGGATGATTGTGTTTTTGTTTGGTTGGTAAAGATATTTAATATATGTATGGATCATAGTGAAGTGCCTGAGGATTGGTAGAATGCATGCATAGTGCCATTGTACAAAGGCAATGGGGATAGAGGTAAGTGTTCAAACTACAGAGAATTAAGTTTTTTGAGTATTCCTGGGAAATTATATCAGAGGATATTGATTGAGAGGGTGAAGGCATGTACAGACCATCAGACTGGGGATGAGAAGTGTGGTTTTTGAAGTGGTAGAGGATGTGTAGATCAGATGTTTGCTTTGAAGAATGTATGTGAGAAATACTTAGAAAAGCAGATGGATTTGTATGTAGCATTTATGGATCTGGAGAAGGTATGTGATAGGGATGATAGAAATGCTTTGTGGAAGGTCTTACAAGTATATGGTGTGGGAGGTAAGTTGCTAGAATCAGTGAAAAGTTTTTACCAAGGATGCAAGGCATGTGTATGAGTAGGAAGAGAGGAGAGTCATTGGTTCCCAGCGAATGTCAGTCTGCAGCAGGGGAGTGTGATGTCCCCATGGTTTTTTTAATTTGCTTATGGATGGGATTGTTAGGGAGGTAAATGCAAGAGTTTTGGAGAGAGGGCCAAGTATGCAGTCTGTTGAGGATGGGAAGGCCTGGGAAGTGAGTCAGTTGTTCGCCGATGATATAGCTCTAGTGGCTGATTCGAGTGAGAAACTGCAGAAGTTGGTGACTGAGTTTGGTAAAGTGTGTGAAAGGAGAAAGTTTAGAGTATATGTGAATAAGAGCAAGGTTTAGTAGGGTTGAGGGACAGGTCAATTGGGATGTAAGTTTGAATGGAGAAAAATTGGAGGAAGTGAAATGTTTCAGATATCTGGGAGTGGACTTAGCAGCGAATGGAACTATGGAAGTGGAAGTGAGCTACAGGGTAGGGGAGGGTGCGAAGGTTCTGGGAGCAATGAAGAATGTGTGGGAGAGAACATTATCTCGGAGAGCAAAAATGAGTATGTTTGAAAGTATAGCAGTTCCAACAATGTTATTTGGTTACGAGGCATGGGCTATAGATAAGGTTGTATCGAGGAGGGTGGATGTATTGAAAATGAAATGTTTGGGGACAATATGTGGTGTGAGGTGGTTTGATCAAGTAAGTAATGAAAGGACAAGAGAGATGTGTGGAAATAAAAAGAGTGTGTTTGAGAGAGCAGAAAAGGGTGTGTTGAAATGGTTTGGACATATGGAGTGAATGAATGACAAAGAGGTGCAGGGAACAAGAAGTTGGAGACCAAATTGGAGGTGGAAGGTTGGAGTGAAAAAGCTTTTGAGCAATTGGAACTTGAACATACAGGAGGGTGCGAGGCATGCAAGGAATAGAGTGAGTTGGAATGATGTGGAATACCAGGGTCAGCATGCTGTCAGTGGACTGAACCAGGGAGTGGTATATGGGGCCTGGATGTGGATAGGAAGATGTGATTTTGGTGCATTGCATATGACAGCTAGAAAATGAATGTGAACGAGTGGCCTTTTTTGTTTGTTTTCCGGGTGCAAACTTGATGGGGCAGGGGGTAGTGATGCTGTTTTCTGTGGGTCGTGGTGGCACTAGGAATGGGTGAAGGCGAGTATGAATATGTACCTGTGTATACATGTACATGTCTGTATATGTATGTTTATGTGTATGTGATGATATGTATATGTATGTATATTTGTGGGTATACCTGTGTATACTTGTACATGTATGTATATGTGTATATGATGATATGTGTATGTATGTAAATGTGCATGTATGGGCATTTATGTGTATGTATGTGTATATGAGTGGATGGGCCATTCTTCATCTGTTTCCTGGTGCTACCTCACTGACTTGGGAAATGGCGATTAAGTGTAATGAAATGATGAATGAAATATATATACATATAAGTGTAAGCTCAAATCATTTGATGATTCTTATTTATCACTAGAATAAGATAGTAACACTCATACTTCATACACAAACAGTAATTACAATAATCAACATTGCTTGACAGCAATATAAAGTAGGAACATCCCCAGTTTGTTTTTTACGAAGTAGTCCATGTTAAGTCTTGGTTATTACGGATAATCACATAATAGATTATTTTACGGTTGCAATAGTTTGCTACATTAGCACACACCCAGGGAAAAATTATGTATTTCAGAAATTATTGATGGAAGTCATTTAAGTTCACACTGTGGATGATCAACTAAAGAAGTACTGAATATAGAGAAATATGTCATCTTTAAGGAACAATGGTTGGAACAACAGATATACATAAACATAGGTCCACATCACCTTACATTGTTCTTTACAGTTCTTGTTCTGATCCATGTTCTGTTACTGTTGGTTTGATTTTAGTGTCCCCAGTACCTGTTTCCTTGGAAGGCAAATAAATGCTGCCATTGTACTCATCCATGCCTTTGAAGATAGTGACCTCTCTTTCCACACTTTCTTCAATGCACCCAATACCTTTACCCCCTTATCCACCCTATGGCTTCCAGTCGCTGCCATTTCTACTTCCAAGTATCAAAATACTCTACTTCCTCCTAGTTCTCTTTATTCAGACTCACAATTCAAATATATTATCTCACTTCACTGCTAAACCTAATGACCTTGCTTTTATTCACATTTCCTCTTAGTATACTCTTATCACACTTTTTTCCAAACTCAGATACCATCATCTACAGTATTGCGCTCAGTTCTGCCAACAGTACCATGTCAACAGTAAATAACAACTGAGACACCTGCTCCTTCCACCATGATCCTTGCATTCACACCTCCCTCACCACCCCTTCCATAAGCAAGTAAACAGCCTGACATCACATGCCCTTTCCTTACATCCCCCATCACATAGAACCCTCCTCTGTTCCTGCTTGCTCAAATGCCTTACTATCTTGAAAATTCTTCACTACTTCAGGCAGCTTTCCTTCCCATTCATATATTCACAACATGCTTTCTTCAGATCCATGAATGCTGCGTCTGTGTTACTTCTGTTTCATTAATTATTTATAATACTCATACTGATCTATATGTCATATATCTCTTCTGAATGCACATTGTTCCCCCACAGTCTGAAGGTCTCTACTTGCAACCACCCTTTCAGTTATCACTCATGCAACCTATCAGGTTCATTTAACAAACTTATATATCTGTATTTTGAACATTTACATTTGTCTCCCTTACCCTAATAAAGTGGCACTATACAGGGATTCTGCCAATCCTAAGGCATTTCATTACAAGCCGTACATGCACTGAAAATTGTAAGAAAAGCCAATCAACAACACAATCTTCTTAAGAAATTCAAATGCATTCCTATTCGCTTTAGTCAATTTGCCACACTTGATCTTATGCAAGACTTTTACCACCACTTCTCTTTTCACCAGACCACTTGCCATGAGTCTATTGTTTTGCATACCAATACATCCATTACAACTCACAACTGCCATCTTTCATCAAACACATACAGCAATCTTACAAAGTACTTACACTCTCTCCTTTGCACCTCATTGCTGTTTGCTGCAACTTACCCAGCTGCCCCCTTTAGCAATATTTCCACTTGCTCTCCCATTTTTTTTGACACTTAACCACCTTCTAAAATATTTTGTGATTCTCCAAGAAGATGATGACACATGCTTACCCAAACTCTCATTTGCCCACTTTTCATCCCCTGTACTTACCTCTTGACCTCATGCTTCTTTCAGTTGTATATCTACCATTCACTTGCACTCCTTCATAGCAAGTAATACCCATACACCTTTTTTTTTCTCTAGCAACATGATATTCATCCCACCAGTCACCATTTGTTTTCTCCTGCCAACCTTCCACATGCCACACATTTTTCTTGCATATGCAAGCATTGCTTCCCTAAATACCTCGCATTCCTTACCCACTCCCTTGTCTTGGTTTAGCTTCAGAATTTGCCATTCTGCACTCAGTAACTATTATAGCTCTTCACACGGGCCTCTTTTCCAAGTTTGCTAACTTTTAACCACCAAGTAATGATCAAACATTCCACCAGCTACCTCTCTCAGCACATTCACATCCTGAAATCTATCTTTTGCATGCCTGTCTATTATTGCAAAATCCAATGATGCTCACTTTCCATTACCCTTGGTTACCATTGTATACATGTGCATTTCCTTCTTTTTAGACTTAGGATTCCCCATCATCATTGATTTTTTAGCATATACTTCCACAAGCTGTTCACTATTTTCTTCACAGCATTGGATACTCCATGCCTCCTGATATATCCTCAACTGCCCGTTTTTTTGTGTTCAAATCACTTATCAGTCTCTTGCATCAAAACTGCTTACACATTTACACATATTTCAGAACACTTGCTTGTCTTCCTTATTCCTTTCATTTCTAGCTGTATAAGCACTAATCCTTTTCTCTTATGTTGAAGGATCTAGTCATGGACAAAAGTCCACATCAAGGCCAGGCCTTAATGGAAATAAAGAGCATTATGAAAAAGAAAAAGAAAAGACAAGGGGAAGTATTTACAATTTTTGAAAAAGTGGAAAACCTGTCTTATGAAATGTGCTAGGTCATAGTTATTGGGAAAGACATGAAAGGGTTGAGAGTTCCAGAGCTCCAACGTGTTGGGAAAGAAGCAGGTATCAAAACGGCCAACCCTTGAGTTGCTGATGGCCACACAGTTATCATGTGATGCAGTAGCTTGCTGAGTATTGCGTGGTCTAGCTAGTAGTGTGTGCACACAAGCAGCGAGCTCTCAGGAGAAAAGACCACCACACAATTATCATGTGATGCAGTAGCTTGCTGAGTATTGTGTGGTCTAGGTAGTAGTGTGTGCACACAAGCAGCCAGCTCTCAGGAGAAAAGACCAAAGTAATACCTATAAAGAGGGAAAGTGAGCCAACATTGCAGCATAGAACAAGGGGGTCAAGTTTGGAAGTTAGCAAGGGACAATTTATTGGTTGGATCACTTTTAACTCAACTCTATCAAGTACAGATGCAGTGCTAGAACCACCCCAAATATGAAAGCAGTACCATACAAGGGAGAATCAATCCCTTGCATGAATGGAGCAACTGTTCAAAAGAGAATTTTCAACATCTAAACAGGACATCCAGTTTTTTAGAAGCAGACTTAGATATTCCTGTAATGTGGGGTTTCCAAGAAAGAGTGGATGTTACAGTAATGCCAAGTATGTTCATTAAGTCAAGAGATGGAATTACAGAACTGTCAAAGGAGAGGCTAGGGTTGCAAGGAGTTTTCAATAGAGAGGGGTAGAAACTTGGTCTTGCAGGCATTAAACTTCAGATTTTGTGTACCCCACTGAGATATCCTGTCCAATTTTGAGTTTATTGAGGAGGCTATGTCAAAACAAGATGCAGATCGAGTGAAGAAAGGGGGAGTAGAATTGAAGGATGTGGATGAATGCAGTGTTGAGTCTTCAGCACATCAGTGCATTGGATTATTTGTGGAGGAGAGGAAATTGTCTAAAAAAAGGAGAAAAAGTGTAGGGGACAGGACCTTGAGGGACACCACTGTTGAAGGAGAAAAGGGAGAGGCTGATCCATCAACAACCACAGAGATAGAGCTGCAGGAGAGGAAGTTAGATACAAAGGAGCAAAGTGAGGGAGGGAAGCTAAAAGAGGGGAGCTTAGAGATGAGACCCCGATGCCACACCCCGTTAAAATCCTTAGATATGTCAAGTGGAATTACACATGACTACCACCTCTTGTAATCCACTCAGAACTCTACCCACATCAGTCTGGAATTCATTTCTGTACACTCTTTTGCACATTCCCATAATTCCCCCTCCATCAGCACTGTTACCCCTTCCTTAGCTCTAATCCTCACACTAACCCATGACTTTACCCCTAAGACAATCCCAAACCATTCATTCCCTTCAGCTTTAGCTTTGTCTCGCTGAGAGACAGAACAGATATCCAGGTTCCTCTATTTTAAACATACAACCTATCTCTCCCTTCTCATCTAAGTTACATACACACATGCAGCACCCCAGCCCTAGCCTAAGAAGAGGATAATATCTGTAGTGAGATTTCCTTGCTAGTTCCAAATTTTAGATAAAATTTAGAATGCAGAAATTTTTTGTGGTTGAAGGATTTATGAGAGAAATATGAATGAATTCCTAGTCTGCCATGTTTTTTTTCTCTTCTAATTCTTTTTGTATTCATCACAGTCATTGCAGGTAGAGACAGCCAGATGAATGAAATGCTTGTAAAGCGCCATTTGCACCCTCGTGATATTTATGTTCATGCAGACATGCATGGTGCAGCAAGTGTGGTCATCAAGAACCCCAGTGGCAAGGAACCACCACCGAAGACCCTTCATGAAGCTGGAATTATGGCTCTCTGTTACAGGTTAGACTTCATTATGTTTTATTAATGCATTCACACGACGAGATGTAGGAAAGTAAATCTTAAGTCACTTACTGGTAAATGGCAAAATGGCAATCTTGTTCATATAAAGATAACTGGAGACATATTGAATGAAACAGCAAAAAACATTGATTATTTATTTATTTTTTATTATACTTTGTCGCTGTCTCCCGCGTTTGCGAGGTA
>NC_092224.1:42221734-42324060 GCF_036320965.1 Panulirus ornatus
CACACCACCTCAACCACGAACCCCATATCTGCCACTACTATCATCAAACACATCAACAAACCTTCAAACTACTCACTCCATCTCTTCTCGACATCGCCACTTACTTGTTATACCTCCCCAATTTAGCGCCCTTCACTGAAGTTCCCATTGCTCCCTTGTCTTACGCAATTTATTTACCTCCTTCCAGAACATCTTTTTATTCTCCCAAAAATTTTAAATGATACTTCTCACCCCAAGTCTCATTTGCCCTTCGTTTTTCGACTCTCTAGCACCTTTCCTCTCTTGACCTGTCTCTTTCTTTCCCACTCATATTTGCCTTTTTTCCCTGCAAAAATCGTCCAAATGCCTCTCTCTTCTCTTTCACTAATCATCTTACTTCTTCATCCCACCACCACTACTCTTTCAAATCAACCCACCTCCTATGCTTCTCATGCAAGCAAGCATCTTTTGCGCAATCCATCACTGATTACCCCAAATACTCCCATCCACCCTCCACTCCCCTTTACTTCATTGTTCTTACCTTTTTTTCCAATCTGTACTCAGTCTCTCCTGTACTGTCTCACAACAAGTCCTCCTTCCCAAGCTCACTTACTCTCACCACCCTCTTCACCCATACATTCACTCATGCTTTCTGACAACCCATACAAAATCTTATCTTTAGCCTCCACAAGCTATATATAAATATAAGAAATATATATAATAAATAAATATATATATAATTATTCTTTTGCTTTGTCCGCTGTCTCCCGCGTTTGCAAAGGGACGCAAGGAAACAGACGAAAGAAATGGCCCCAACCCACTCCCCCATACACATGTACATACATACAGTCCACACACGCAAATATACATACCTACACAGCTTTCCATGGTTTACCCCAGACGCTGTCATATGTCTGATTCAATCACTGACAGCACGTCAACTTTCCGGTAATACATCATCGCTCAATTCACTCTATTACCTGACCTCCTTTACACCCTCCTGCATGTACAGGAGCCCCGATCACACAAAATCTTTTTTCACTCCATCTTTCCACCTCCAATTTGGTTTCCTACTTCTCCTCGTATCCCCGTCCACCACCGACACATATACCCGCTTGGTCAATCATCTCACTCATTCTCTCCATGTGCCCAAACCATTTCAAAACATAAACACCCTCTTCTGCTCTCATCAAACACGCTCTTTTGATTTCCACACATCTCTCTTCCCTTACGTTACTTACTCGATCAAACCACCTCACACCACACATTGTCCTCAAACATCTCATTTCCAGCACATCCATCCTCCTGCGCACAACTCTATCCATAGCCCACGCCTCGCAACCATACAACATTGTTGGAACCACTATTCCTTCAAACATACCCATTTTTGCTTTCCGAGATAATGTTCTCGACTTCCACACATTCTTCAAGGCTCCCAGAATTTTCGCCCCCTCCCCCACCCTATGATCCACTTCCGCTTCCATGGTTCCATCCGCTGCCAGATCCACTCCCAGATATCTAAAACACTTCACTTCCTCCAGTTTTTCTCCATTCAAACTCACCTCCCAATTGACTTGACCCTCAACCCTACTGTACCTAATAACCTTGCTCTTATTCACATTTACTCTTAACTTTCTTCTTCCACACACTTTACCAAACTCAGTCACCAGCTTCTGCAGTTTCTCACATGAATCAGCCACCAGCGCTGTATCATCCAGCGAACAACACTGAACTCACTTCCCAAGCTCTCTTATCCCCAACAGAATCTTCATACTTGCCCCTCTTTCAAAACTCTTGCATTCACACTCCTAACAACCCCATCCATAAACAAATTAAACAACCATGGAACACACACACCCCTGCCGCAAACACTACATTCACTGAGAAACCAATCACTTTCCTCTCTTCCTACACGTACACATGCCTTAACATCCTTGATAAAAACTTTTCACATGCTGCTAACAACTTTCCTCCCACAAAACACCATAATATTCTTAATTACCTTCCATAGAGCATCTCTATCACTCAATACATATGCCTTCTCCATATCCATAATAGCACATAACAAATCCATTTGCTTTCTAAAGTTCTTCTAACATACGATACTTCAAAGCAAAACACCTGATCCACAACCATCCTCTACCACATTCTGAACCACACGCTCTCCCCAATCTGCTGCTCTGTACATTGCCTCACCCATCTCAAACAATACCCTCCCATATAATTACCAGGAATACTCAACAAAACTATACCCTCTGTAATTTGGAGCACTCACTCTTAATTTATTCCCTTGCCTTTGTACAATGGCACAATGCATGCATCTCCGCCAGTCCTCGACAAACCTCACCATGAGTCATACATACATTAATAACCTTACCAACCAGTTTAATAATACAGTCACCACCCTTTTCTAATAAATTCCACTGCTATACCATCCACACCCACCCCAAAAACCCCCTGTGATATATATATATAGATATACAGCGCTGGTGCTGATTCGTGTGAAAACTGCAGAAGCTCATTCCCTCAACCTCTGACATATATACCTCTCCGTCAATGTTTCCTCACCCTTCTCTCCATATTGACCAAACCATTATCATACATCCTCTTCTTATCTCATCAACCACGACCTTTTATTACCACCCATCTCTCTTAACCATTCAGTTACTTACTCGATAAAACCACCTTACACCAACATATTATCCTCAAACATCTCATTTCCAGCACATCCATCTTCCTGCGCACAACTCTATCCATAGCCCACGCCTCGCAACCATACAACATTGTTGGAACCACTATTCCTTCAAACATACCCATTTTTGCTTTCCGAGATAATGTTCTCGACTTCCACACATTCTTCAAGGCTCCCAGGATTTTCGCCCCCTCCCCCACCCTATGATCCACTTCCGCTTCCATGGTTCCATCCGCTGCCAGATCCACTCCCAGATATCTAAAACACTTTACTTTGTCCAGTTTTTCTCCATTCAAACTTACCTCCCAATTGACTTGACCCTCAACCCTACTGTACCTAATAACCTTGCCCTTATTCACATTTACTCTTAACTTTCTTCTTTCACACACTTTACCAAACTCAGTCACCAGCTTCTGCAGTTTCTCACATGAATCAGCCACCAGCGCTGTATCATCAGCGAACAACAACTGACTCACTTCCCAAGCTCTCTTATCCCCAACAGACTTCATACTTGCCCCTCTTTCCAAAACTCTTGCATTCACCTCCCTAACAACCCCATCCATAAACAAATTAAACAACCATGGAGACATCACACACCCCTGCCGCAAACCTACATTCACTGAGAACCAATCACTTTCCTCTCTTCCTACACGTACACATGCCTTACATCCTTGATAAAAACTTTTCACTGCTGCTAACAACTTTCCTCCCACACCATATATTCTTAATACCTTCCATAGAGCATCTCTATCAACTCTATCATATGCCTTCTCCAGATCCATAAATGCTACATACAAATCCATTTGCTTTTCTAAGTATTTCTCACATACATTCTTCAAAGCAAACACCTGATCCACACATCCTCTACCACTTCTGAAACCACACTGCTCTTCCCCAATCTGATGCTCTGTACATGCCTTCACCCTCTCAATCAATACCCTCCCATATAATTTACCAGGAATACTCAACAAACTTATACCTCTGTAATTTGAGCACTCACTCTTATTCCCTTTGCCTTTGTACAATGGCACTATGCATGCATTCCGCCAATCCTCAGGCACCTCACCATGAGTCATACATACATTAAATAACCTTACCAACCAGTTAATAATACAGTCACCCCCTTTTCTAATAAATTCCACTGCAATACCATCCAAACCTGCTGCTATATATATATAGATATACAGCGCTGGTGGCTGATTCGTGTGAGAAACTGCAGAAGCTCATTCCCTCAACCTCTGACATATATATCCTCTCCGTCAATGTTTCCTCACTCATTCTCTCCATTTGACCAAACCATTTCAATACATCCTCTTCTTATCTCTCAACCACACTCTTTTTATTACCACACATCTCTCTTATCCATTCATTACTTACTCGATCAAACCACCTTACACCACATATTATCCTCAAGCATCTCATTTCCAACACATCCACCCACCTCTGCACAACCTTATCTATAGCCTACACCTTGCAACCATATAACATTGTTGGAACCACTATTCCTTCAAACATACCCATTTTTGCTCTCCGAGATAACATTCTTCCACATGTTCTTGAACGCTCCCATAACATTCACCCCCTCTCCCACCCTGTCAATCACTTCCGATTCCATAGTTCCATTTGCTGCCAAATCCACTCCCAGATATCTAAAATACATTACTTCCTCTAAACCGACATTCAGTGGGAACCAATCACTTTCCTGTCTTCCTACATGTACACATGCCATACATCCTCGGTAAAAACTTTTCACTGCTTCTAGGAACTTACCTCCCACAACATATACTCTTAATACCTCCATTCAAACTTACCTCCCAGTTGATTTGTCCCTCAACCCTACGGAACCTAATAACCTTACTCTTATTTGCATTTACTCTCAGCTTTCTTCTTTTACACACTTTACCAAACTCAGTCACCAGCTTCTAAAGTTTCTCACCTAAATCAGCCACCAGCATTGTATCATCAGTGAACAACAACTGAATCACTTCCTAAGCCCTTTCATCCATAACAGACTGCATACTTGACCCTCTCTCCTACATATCAACCCCATCCATAAACAAATTATACAACTATGGATACATCACACACCCCTGCGGCAAACCAACATTCACTGGGAACCAATCATTTTCCTCTCTTCCTACTCATACACATGCCCTACATCCTTGATAAAGACTTTTCCCTGCTTCTAGCAACTTACCACCCACATACTCCCATATATTCATAATACCTTCCACATAGCATCTCTATCAACTCCATCATATGCCTTCTCCAGATCCATAAATGCTACATACAAATCCATTTGCTTTTCTAAGTATTTCTCACATATATTCTTCAAAGCAAACACCTGATCCACACCTCCTCTACCACTTCTGAAACCACACTGTCTTCCCCAATCTGATGTTCTGTACATGCCTTCACCCTCTCAATCAATACCCTCCCATATAATTCCCCAGGTATGCTCAAAAACTTATACCTCTGTAATATGAGCACTCACCTTTAACCCCTTTCCCTTTGTACAGTGGCACTATGCATGAATTCTGCCAATCCTCAGGCACCTCACCAAGAGTCTTACACACATCAAATATCCTTAACAACCAGTCAACAATACAGTCACCCCCTTTTTTAATAAATTCCAATGCAATACCATCCAAACCCGCTGCCTTGCCACCTTTCATCTTCCTCAAAGCTTTTACTACCTCTTCTCTGTTTACCAAATCATTCTCCCTAACCCTTTCACTTCACACACCACCTCGACCAAAACACCCTATATCAGGCACTCTATCATCTAACACATTCAACAAACCTTCAAAATACTCACTCCATCTCCTTCTCACATCACCACTACTTGTTATCACCTCCCCATTAGCCCCCTTCACCAATGTTCCCATCTGTTCGCACTTTATTTACCTCTTTCCAAAACACCTTTTTATTTATTTATTTTTTTTATTTTTTTTCACACTATTCGCCATTTCCCACGATAGCGAGGTAGCGTTAAGAACAGAGGACTGGGCCTTTGAGGGAATATCCTCACCTGGCCCCCTTCTCTGTTCCTTCTTTTGAAAAAAAAACAAAAAAAAACGAGGGGAGGATTTCCAGCCCCCCGCTCCCTTCCCTTTTAGTCACCTTCTACGACACGCAGGGTATACGTGGGAAGTATTCTTTCTCCCCTATCCCCAGGGATATTTATATATTTATACATTTATATATTTATATTTATTTTGCTTTGTCGTTGTCTCCTGCATTTGCGAGGAAGCAAACATCCAAACATCTTTTTATTCTCCCTAAAATTCAATGATACTCTCACCCCAACTCTCATTTGCCCTCTTTTTCACCTCTTGCACCTTTCTCTTGACCTCCTGCCTCTTTTATACATCTCCCAGTCATTTGCACTATTTCCCTACAAAAATCGTCCAAATGCCTCTCTTCTCTTTCACTAATAATCTTACTTCTTCATCCCACCACTCACTATCCTTTCTAATCTGCCCACCTCCCATGCTTCTCATGCCACAAGCGTCTTTTGCGCAAGCCATCACTACTTCCCTAAATACATCCCATTCCTCCCCCACTCCCCTTACGTCCTTTGCTCTCACCATTTTCCATTTTGCACTCAGTCTGTCCTAGTACTTCATCACACAAGTCTCCTTCCCAAGCTCACTTACTCTCACCACTCTCTTCACCCCAACATTCTCTTTTCTTTTCTAAAAGCCTCTACAAATCTTCACCTTCGCCTCCACAAGATAATGATCAGACATCACTCCAATTGCACCTCTCGGCACATTAACATCCAAAAGTCTCTCTTTCACATGCCTATCAATTAACATGTAAGCCAATAATGCTCTCTGGCCATCTATCCTACTTACAGACATATACTTATGAATATATCTTTTTCAACCAGGTATTACCAATCACCAGTCCTATTTCAGCACACAAATCTACAAGCTCTTCACCATTTACATTTACAAAACTGAACATCCCACGCAAACCAATTATTCCTTCAACTGCCACATTACTCACCTTTGCATTCAGATTACTCATCACTGTAACCCGGTCTTGTCATCAAAATTACTATCACACTCACTCAGCTGCTCACAAAACACTTGCCTCTCATAATCTTTCTTCTCATGCCCAATTGCATAGGCACCAATATTCACCCATCTCTCTCCATCCACTTTCAGTTTTACCCATATCAATCTAGAGTTTACTTTCTTACACTCTATCACATACTCCCACCACTCTTGTTTCAAGAGTAGTGCTATTCTTTCCCTTTCTCTTGTCCTCTCCCCAACCCCTGACTTTACTGCCAAAACATTCCTAAACCACTCTTCCCCTTTACCCTTGAGCTTCATTTCACTCAGAGCCAAAACATCCAGGTTCCTTTCCTCAAACATACTACCTATCTCTCCTTTTATCTCATCTTGGTCATATCCACAAACATTTAGACACCCCAAACTGAGCCTTCGAGGAGGATGAGCACTCCCGTGACTCATTCTCTTTCCTGTTTTAGAAAGTTAAAAAAATACAAGGAGGGGAGGGTTTCTAGCCCCCTGCTCCCATCCCCTTTAGTCACCTTTTATGACATGTGAGGAATGCATGGGAAGTATTCTTTCTCCCCTATCTCCTACTTTAATACGTATACTTATGTATATATCTCTCTTTTTACACAACGTATTCCCAATCACTAGTCCTTTTCAGCACACAAATCTACAAGCTCTTCACCATTTACATTTAAAAGAGTGAACACTCCATGTACACCAATTATATCCTCAACTCCCACATTACTCACCTTTGCATTCAAATCACCCATCACTATAACCCAGTCTTGTGCATCAAAGCTGCTAACACATTCACTTAGTTGCTCCCAAAACACTTACCTCTCATGATATTTCTTCTCATGACTAGGTGCATAGGCACCAATAATCACTCATCTCTCCCCAACCATTTTCAGTTTTACCCATATCAATCTAGAGTTTACTTTCCTACACTATCACATACTCCAAAACTCTTGCTTGAGGAGTAGTGCTACTCTTTCCTTTCCTCTTGTCCTCTCACCAACTGCTGACTTTACTCCCAAGACATTCCTAAACCACTCTTCCCCTTTACCCTTGAGCACCGTTTCAATCAGAGCTAAAACATCCAGGTTCCTTTCCTCAAACATAGTACCTATCTTTCATTTTTTCTCATCTTGGTTACATCCACACACATTTAGACACTTCAATCTGAGCCTTCGAGGATGCTGCGCACTCCCCGTGTGACTCCTTCTTCTGTTTCCCCGTTTAGAAAGTTAAAATACAAGGAGGGGAGGGTTTCTAGCCCCTCACTCCCATCCCCTTTATTCGCCTTCTATGACACGCGGGGAATGAATGGCAAGTATTTTTTCTCCCCTATCCCTAGGGATAAAGTATATGTAATATTCTATTCCACTGTACTTTGTCGCTGTCCCCATGTTAGCGAGGTAGCGCAAGGAAACAGACAAAAGAATGACCCAACCCACCTACATACACATGTTTATTAATACATGTCCACACACATATAGGGACCTGTACATTTCAACGTATACATATATATAAATATACAGACATATACATATATACACATATACATAATTCAAACTTGCTGCCTTTATTCAATCCTGTTGCCACCCCGCCACACATGAAATGACAACCCCCTCCCCCCTCATGTGCATGTGGTAGTGCTAGGAATAGATAACAAAGGCCACATTCATTCACACTCAGTCTCTAGCTGTTATGTATAATGCACCGAAACCACAGCTCCCTTACCATATCCAGGCCCTGCAAAACTTTCCATGGTTTACCTCAGACGCTTCACATGCCCTGGTTCAATCCATTGACAGCAAGTCAACCCGGTTTACCACATCGTCCCAATTCACTCTATTCCTTGCACTCCTTTCACCCTCCTGCATGTTCAGGCCCCGATTGCTTAAAATCTTTTTTACCCCATCTTTTCACCTCCAATTTGGTGTCCCACTTCTCCTCGTTCCCTCCACCTCTGACACATATATCCTCTTTGTCAATCTTTCCTCATTCATTCTCTCCATACGACCCAACCATTTCAAAACACCCTCTTCTGCTCTCTCAACCACACTTTTTATTACCACACATCTCTCCTACCCTTTCATTACTTATTCGATCAAACCACCTCACACCACATATTGTCCTCAAACATCTCATATCCAACACATCCACCCTCTTCCACACTACTCTATCTATAGCCCATGCCTCATAACCATAATACATTGTTGGAACCACTACTCCTTCAAAGATACCCATTTTTGCTTTCCGAGATAATGTTCTCACCTTCCACACATTTTTCAACACTCCCAGAGCTTTCACCCCCTTCCCCACCCCCTGACTCACTTCCACTTCCATGGTTCCATCCGCTGCCAAATCCACTCCCAGATATCTAAAACACTTCACTTCCTCCAGTTTTTCTCCATTCAAACTTACCTTCCAACTGACTCAACCCTACTGTACCTAATAACCTTGCTCTTATTCACGTTTACTCTCAGCTTTTTCTTTCACACACTTTACCAAACTCAGTCAACAGCTTCTGCAGTTTCTGACGAGAATCAGCCATCAGCGCTGTATCATCCGCAAACAACAACTGAATCACTTCCTAAGCCCTCTCATCCACAACAGACTGCATACTTGCCCCTCTCTCCAAAACGCTTGCATTCACCTCCCTAACAACCCCATCCATATACAAATTAAACAACCATGGAGACACTACACACCCCTGCTGCAAACCGATAATCACTGGGAACCAATCACTTTCCTCTCTTCCTACTCATACACATGCCCTACATCCTCGATAAAAACTTTTCACTGCTTCTAACAACTTGCCTCCCACACCATATATTTTTAATACCTTCCACAGAGTATCTCTATCAACTCTATCATGTGCCTTCTCCAGATCCATAAAAACTACTTACAAATCCATCTGCTTTTCTAAGTATTTCTCACAAACATTCTTCAAAGCAAACACCTGATCCACAAATCCTCTACCACTTCTGAAACCACACTGCTCTTCCCCAATCTGATGCTCTGTACATGCCTTCACCCTCTCTATCAATACCCTCCCATATAATTTACCAGGAATACTCAACAAACTTATACCTCCATAATTTGAGCACTCACCTTTATATAAAACCCTTGGCTTTTGTACATTTGCACTATGCATGCATTCCACCAATCCTCAGGCACCTCACCATAAGTCATTTTATTTATATATTTATTTTGCTTTGTCGCTGTCTCCCGCGTCTGCGAGGTAGCGCAAGGAAACAGACGAAAGAAATGGCCCAACCTGCCCACATACACATGTATATACATACACGTCCACACACGCAAATATACATACCTATACATCTCAATATACACATACATATACACACACAGACACATACATATATATTCATGCACACAATTCACACTGTCTGCCTTTATTCATTCCCATTGCCACCTCGCCACACATGGAATACCATCCCCCTCCCCCCTCATGTGTGCGAGGTAGCGCTAGGAAAAGACAACATAGGCCCCATTCGTTCACACTCAGTCTCTAGCTATCATGCAATAATGCCCGAAACCACAGCTCCCTTTCCACATCCAGGCCCCACATAACTTTCCATGGTTTACCCCAGACGTTTCACATGCCCTGATTCAATCCACTGACAGCACGTCAACCCCGGTATACCACATTGATCCAATTCACTTTATTCTTTGCCCGCCTTTCACCCTCCTGCATGTTCAGGCCCCGATCACTCAAAATCTTTTTCACTCCATCTTTCCACCTCCAATTTGGTCTCCCACTTCTCCTCGTTCCCTCCACCTCCAACACATATATTCTCTTGGTCAATCTTTCCTCACTCATTCTCTCCATGTGCCCAAACCATTTCAAAACACTCTCTTCTGCTCTCTCAACCACGCTCTTTTTATTTCCACACATCTCTCTTACCCTTACATTACTTACTTGATCAAACCACTTCACACCACACATTGTCCTCAAACATCTCATTTCCAGCACATCCACCCTCCTGCGCACAACTCTATCCATAGCCCACGCCTCGCAACCATACAACATTGTTGGAACCACTATTCCTTCAAACATACCCATTTTTGCTTTCCGAGATAATGTTCTCGACTTCTGCACATTCTTCAAGGCTCCCAGGATTTTCACCCCCTCCCCCACCCTATGATTCACTTCCGCTTCCATGGTTCCATCCGCTGCCAGATCCACTCCCAGATATCTAAAACACTTTACTTTGTCCAGTTTTTCTCCATTCAAACTTACCTCCCAATTGACTTGACCCTCAACCCTACTGTACCTAATAACCTTGCTCTTATTCACATTTACTCTTAACTTTCTTCTTTCACACACTTTACCAAACTCAGTCACCAGCTTCTGCAGTTTCTCACGTGAATCAGCCACCAGCGCTGTATCATCAGCGAACAACAACTGACTCACTTCCCAAGCTCTCTCATCCACAACAGACCTCATACTTGCCCCTCTTTCCAAAACTCTTGCATTCACCACCCTAACAACCCCATCCATAAACAAATTAAACAACCATGGAGACATCACGCACCCCTGTCGCAAACCTACATTCACTGAGAACCAATCAGTTTCCTCTCTTCCTACACGCACACATGCCTTACATCCTCGAAAAAACTTTTCACTGCTTCTAACAACTTGCCTCCCACACCATATATTCTTAATACCTTCAACAGAGCATCTCTATCAACTCTATCATATGCCTTCTCCAGATTCATAAATGCTACATACAAATCCATTTGCTTTTCTAAGTATTTCTCACATACATTCTTCAAAGCAAACACCTGATCCACACATCCTCTACCACTTCTGAAACCACATTGCTCTTCCCCAATCTGATGCTCTGTACATGCCTTCACCCTCTCAATCAATGCCCTCCCATATAATTTACCAGGAATACTCAACAAACTTATACCTCTGTAATTTGAGCACTCATTCTTATCCCGTTTGCCTTTGTACAATGGCACTATGCATGCATTCCGCCAATCCTCAGGCACCTCACCATGAGTCATACATACATTAAATAACCTTACCAACCAGTCAAAAAATACAGTCACCCCCTTTTTTAATAGATTCCACTGCAATACCATCCAAACCTGCTGCCTTCCCGGCTTTCATCTTCTGCAAAGCTTTTACTACCTCTTCTCTGTTTACCAAATCATTTTCCCTAACCCTCTCACTTTGCACACCACCTCGACCAAAACACCCTATATCTGCCACTCTATCATCAAACACATTCAACAAACCTTCAAAATACTCACTCCATCTCCTTCTCACATCACCACTACTTGTTATCACCTCCCCATTTGCCCCCTTCACTGAAGTTCCCATTTGCTCCCTTGTCTTACGCACTTTAATTACCTCCTTCTAGAACATCTTTTTATTCTCCCTAAAATTTAATGATACTCTCTCACTCCAACTCTCGTTTGCCCTCTTTTTCACCTCTTGCACCTTTCTCTTGACCTCCTGTCTCTTTCTTTTATACATCTCCCACTCAATTGCATTTTTTCCCTGCAAAAATCGTCCAAATGCCTCTCTCTTCTCTTTCACTAATAATCTTACTTCATCCCACCACTCACTACCCTTTCTAATCAACCCACCTCCCACGCTTCTCATGCCACAAGCATCTTTTGCGCAATCCATCACTGCTTCCCTAAATACATCCCATTCCCCCCCCACTCCCCTTACTTCCATTGTTCTCACCTTTTTCCATTCTGTACTCAGTCTCTCCTGGTACTTCCTCACACAAGTCTCCTTCCCAAGCTCACTTACTCTCACCACCCTCTTCACCCCAACATTCACTCTTTTCTGAAAACCCATACAAATCTTCACCTTAGCCTCCACAAGATAATGATCAGACATCCCTCCAGTTGCACCTCTCAGCACATTAACATCCAAAAGTCTCTCTTTCACGCGCCTGTCAATTAACACATAATCCAAGAACGTTCTCTGGCCATCTCTCCTACTTACATATGTATACTTATGTATATCTCGCTTTTTAAACCAGGTATTCCCAATCACCAGTCCTTTTTCAGCACATAAATCTACAAGCTCTTCACCATTTCCATTTACAACACTGAACACCCCATGTATACCAATTATTCCCTCAACTGCCACATTACTCACCTTTGCATTCAAATCACCCATCACTATAACCCGGTCTTGTGCATCAAAACCACTAACACACTCATTCAGCTGCTCCCAAAACACTTGCCTCTCATGATCTTTCTTATCATGCCCAGGTGCATATGCACCAATAATCACCCATCTCTCTCCATCAACTTTCAGTTTTACCCATATTAATTGAGAATTACTTTCTTACATTCTATCACATACTCCCACCACTCCTGTTTCAGGAGTACTGCTACTCCATCTCTTGCTCTTGTCCTCTTACTAACCCCTGACTTTACTCCCAAGACATTCCCAAACCACTCTTCCCCTTTACCATTGAGCTTCGTTTCACTCAGAGCCAAAACATCCAGGATCCTTTCCTCAAACATACTACCTATCTCTCCTTTTTTGACATCTTGGTTACATCCACACACATTTAGACACCCCAATCTGAGTCTACGAGGAGGATGAGCACTCCCCGCGTGACTCCTTCTGTTTCCCATTTTTAGAAAGTTAAAATACAAGGAGGGGAGGATTTCTGGCCCCCGCTCCCGTCCCCTCTAGTTGCCTTCTACGACACGTTAGGAATGTGTGGGAAGTATTCTTTCACCCATATCCCCAGGGATAATATATATATATATATATATATATATTTTTTATTTTTTTTTTTATTATACTTTGTCGCTGTCTCCCGCGTTTGCGAGGTAGCGCAAGGAAACAGACGAAAGAAATGGCCCAACCCCCCCCCCCATACACATGTATATACATTCGTCCACACACGCAAATATACATACCTACACAGTTTTCCATGGTTTACCCCAGACGCTTCACATGCCCTGCTTCAATCCACTGACAGCACGTCAACCCCGGTATACCACATCGCTCCAATTCACTCTATTCCTTGCCCTCCTTTCACCCTCCTGCATGTTCAGGCCCCGATCACACAAAATCCTTTTCACTCCATCTTTCCACCTCCAATTTGGTCTCCCTCTTCTCCTTGTTCCCTCCACCTCCGACACATATATCCTCTTGGTCAATCTTTCCTCACTCATCCTCTCCATGTGCCCAAACCACTTCAAAACACCCTCTTCTGCTCTCTCAACCACGCTCTTTCTATTTCCACACATCTCTCTTACCCTTACGTTACTCACTCGATCAAACCACCTCACACCACACATTGTCCTCAAACATCTCATTTCCAGCACATCCATCCTCCTGCGCACAACTCTATCCATAGCCCACGCCTCGCAACCATACAACATTGTTGGAACCACTATTCCTTCAAACATAGCCATTTTTGCTTTCCGAGATAATGTTCTCGACTTCCACACATTCTTCAAGGCCCCCAGGATTTTCGCCCCCTCCCCCACCCTATGATCCACTTCCGCTTCCATGGTTCCATCCGCTGCCAGATCCACTCCCAGATATCTAAAACACTTCACTTCCTCCAGTTTTTCTCCATTCAAACTCACCTCCCAATTGACTTGACCCTCAACCCTACTGTACCTAATAACCTTGCTCTTATTCACATTTACTCTTAACTTTCTTCTTCCACACACTTTTCCAAACTCAGTCACCAGCTTCTGCAGTTTCTCACATGAATCAGCCACCAGCGCTGTATCATCAGCGAACAACAACTGACTCACTTCCCAAGCTCTCTCATCCCCAACAGACTTCATACTTGCCCCTCTTTCCAAAACTCTTGCATTTACCTCCCTAACAACCCCATCCATAAACAAATTAAACAACCATGGAGACATCACACACCCCTGCCGCAAACCTACATTCACTGAGAACCAATCACTTTCCTCTCTTCCTACACGTACACATGCCTTACATCCTCGATAAAAACTTTTCACTGCTTCTAACAACTTTCCTCCCACACCATATATTCTTAATACCTTCCACAGAGCATCTCTATCAACTTTATCATATGCCTTCTCCAGATCCATAAATGCTACATACAAATCCATTTGCTTTTCTAAGTATTTCTCACATACATTCTTCAAAGCAAACACCTGATCCACACATCCTCTACCACTTCTGAAACCACACTGCTCTTCCCCAATCTGATGCTCTGTACATGCCTTCACCCTCTCAATCAATACCCTCCCATATAATTTACCAGGAATACTCAACAAACTTTTTTTTTATTATTATTATTATACTTTGTCGCTGTCTCCCGCGTTTGCGAGGTAGCGCAAGGAAACAGACGAAAGAAATGGCCCAACCCCCCCCCCCCCATACACATGTATATACATACGTCCACACACGCAAATATACATACCTACACAGCTTTCCATGGTTTACCCCAGACGCTTCACATGCCTTGCTTCAATCCACTGACAGCACGGATAGAGGTGGGTTGATTAGAAAGGGTAGTGAGTGGTGGGATGAAGTAAGATTATTAGTGATAGAGCTATGGATAGAGTTGTGCGCAGGAGGATGGATGTGCTGGAAATGAGATGTTTGAGGACAATGTGTGGTGTGAGGTGGTTTGATCGAGTGAGTAACGTAAGGGTGAGAGAGATGTGTGGAAATAAAAAGAGCGTGGTTGAGAGAGCAGAAGAGGGTGTTTTGAAGTGGTTTGGGCACATGGAGAGGATGAGTGAGGAAAGATTGACCAAGAGGATATATGTGTCGGAGGTGGAGGGAACAAGGAGAAGAGGGAGACCAAATTGGAGGTGGAAAGATGGAGTGAAAAAGATTTTGTGTGATCGGGGCCTGAACATGCAGGAGGGTGAAAGGAGGGCAAGGAATAGAGTGAATTGGAGCGATGTGGTATACCGGGGTTGACGTGCTGTCAGTGGATTGAATCAAGGCATGTGAAGCGTCTGGGGTAAACCATGGAAAGCTGTGTAGGTATGTATATTTGCGTGTGTGGACGTATGTATATACATGTGTATGGGGGGGGTTGGGCCATTTCTTTCGTCTGTTTCCTTGCGCTACCTCGCAAACGCGGGAGACAGCGACAAAGTATAATAAATAATAAATATATATATACATATATATATATATATATATATATATATATATATATATATATATATATATATATATATATATACATACACACACACACACACACACACACATATATATATATATATATATATATATATACATATGAAAAATGTAAGAAATAATTTAGAAAACTGAAACTTCTAGCTTGAAATGAAATGAAAAATGAATGTCACATAATGGTTCAACCTCTGGCTATGGAAAAGGGAAATGTATAATTTATTTACACAAACGTCAATAGTAGTTTTCATCAATTTAACCACTGTATCATACTGCATGGTCCACTTCTCTTATCATGAAACTGGAATATTGGCTTTGATGTTTCTCAATTGTCTTCATTACACAAAGTACAACCATATCTTGGGTACATGAGGGTAGGTAGTTGGTCATCCGCCATAATAAAGCCTTGACAGACCAAAAGTTTATCTGGACCTCAACTTTTCCAGTACATTCATGAAAAAAACACCTTTTTGCTTTCCATCTCTATCACTTTGAAAAATGCTCCTTTTGTTCACATTTCAATGAAAGAAAAAGCTTCAATATCTAAGCTACATTTTTTCCAATTTCACTCTATTCTTGTCAGAGCATCATGTATGAAAACTATCACTCCAGTAACACAACTATAAACATTTACTTCCCCTTTAAAATAAGTCATACATACATTAAATATCCTTACCAACCAGTCAACAACACAGACATCCCATTTTTTAATAAATTCTACTGCAATACCAACCAAACCCACTGCCTTGCCAGCTTTCATCTTCTGCAAAGCTTTTACTACCTCTTCTCTGTTTACCAAACCATTCTCCCTAACCCTCTCACCGCACACCACCTCAACCAAAACATCCTATATCTGCCACTCTATCATCTAACACATTCAACAAACCTTCAAAATACTCACTACATCTTCTCACATCACTACTACTTGTTATCACCTCCCATTAGCCCCCTTCACCGATGCTCCCAATTGTTCTCTTGTCTTGTGCACTTTATTTACCTCCTTCCAAAACATCTTTTTAGTCTCCCTAAAATTTAATGATACTCTCTCACCCCAACTCTCATTTGCCCTCTTTTTCACCTCTTGAACCTTTCTCTTGACCTCCTGCCTCTTCTTTTATACATCTCCCAGTCATTTGCACTATTTCCCTGCCAAAATCATTCAAATGCCTCTCTCTTCTCTTTCACTAATAATCTTACTTCTTCATCCCACCAATCACTACCCTTTCGAATCTGCCCACCTCCCACGCTTCTCATGCCACAAGCATCTTTTACGCAAGCCATCACTGCTTCCCTAAATACATCCCATTCCTCCCCCACTCCCCTTACGTCCTTTGCTCTCAACTTTTTCCATTCTGCACTTAGTCTCTCCTGGTACTTCCTCACACAAGTCTTCTTCCCAAGCTCACTTACTCTCACCACTCTCTCCACCCTAACATTCTCTCTTCTTTTCTGAAAACTTCTACAAATTTTCACCTTCGCCTCCACAAGATAATGATCAGACATCCCTCCAGTTGCACCTCTCAGCACATTAAAATCCAAAAGTCTCTCTCGTGCGCCTATCAATCAACACGTAATCCAATAACGCTCTCTGGCCATCTATCCTACTTACATACGTATACTTATGTATATCTCTCTTTTCAAACCAGGCATTCCCAATCACCAGTCCTTTTTCAGTGCACAAATCTACAAGCTCTTCCCCATTTCCATTTACAACACTGAACACCCCATGTACACCTATTATTCCCTCAACTGCCGCACTACTCAACTTTGCATTCAAATCACCCATCACTATAACCCGGTCTCATGCATCAAAGCTACTAACACACTCACTCAGCTGCTCCCAAAACACTTGCCTCTCATGATCTTTCTTCTCATGCCAAGGTGCACATGCACAAATAATCACCTATCTCTCTCCATCCACTTTCAGTTTTACCCATATCAATCTTGAATTTACTTTTTTACACTCTATCACATACTCCCACCACTCCTATTTCAGGAGTAGTGCAACACCTTCCCTTGCTCTTGCCCTCTCACCAACTCCTGACTTTACCCCTAAAACATTCCCAAACCACTCTTCCCCTTTACCCTTGAGCTTTGTTTCACTCAAGAGCCAAACCATCCAGGTTCCTTTCCTCAAACATACTACCTATCTCTCCCTTTTTCCCATCTTGGTTACATCCATACAAATTTAGCCACCCCAATCTGAGCCTTCGAGGAGGATGAGTACTCCCTGCGTGACTCCTTCTTCTGTTTCCTCTTTTAGAAAGTTAAGATACAAGGAGGGGAGGGTTTCTAGCTCTTCGCTCCCATTCCCTTTAGTTGCCTTCTGCAACACATGAGGAATGCAATGGAAGTATTCTCTCTTCCATCGCAGGAAAAATGCATGAAAGACAACAAAAAATGATAACATACATTCTTTTTTTCTCCTTCACACCTGACTGCCATCCCCTGCTTCAGTGAGGTAGCTCCAGGAAACAGATAAAGAAAGGCCACATCTGCTCACATTCACACATGAGCTATCATGTGCAATGCACTAAAACCACAATTCACTATCCACAGCCATGCTCCACGGACCTTTCCATGGTTTACCATGGACATTTCACATGCCCTGGTTCAGTCGATTGAGAGCATAGTGATCCCAGTATACCACATCATTCCAATTCCCTCAATTCTGTGTACAACTTAACCATCCTGCATGTTCATGCCCTAAATGCTCA
Organism: Panulirus ornatus; assembly: GCF_036320965.1. NCBI lineage: Eukaryota > Metazoa > Arthropoda > Malacostraca > Decapoda > Palinuridae > Panulirus > Panulirus ornatus. Next base: position 42,240,320 of record NC_092224.1, read on the forward strand.
AAATCTTTTACATTTCCATCCTTCCATCTCTAATTTGGTCCCCCAACTCTCCTTGTTCGCTCCACTTCTGACATATATGTCATCTTTGTCAACCTTTCCTCATTCATCCTCTCCCTATGTACAAATCATTTCAACAAACCATCTTCTGATCTGTCAACTACACTCTTAATTAAAACAAGTCTTTCTTACCCTTTCATTAATTACTAGATCAAACCACCTCACATCACATATTGTCCTTGAACATTTCATTTACAACACATCTACCCTCCTCTGCACAACCCTATCTATAGTGCATGCTTTGCAACCATAAAATACTGCTTGGACTACTATTCCTTCAAACATAACCATTTTTGTCTCTTCCCCCCCATCCACCCACCCACAACATACTCTCTTTCCACACATTCTTCAAGGGTCGAAAAGCCTTCACACCACCAAACCCCCCCCCCCCCCCCCCCCCCAACTTATGACACTTCTGCTTCCAAGGCTCCATTTGCTACCATGTCCATTATCAGATATCTAAAGCACTTCAGTTCCTCCAGTCTTTCTCCACTCTAACTTACATCCCAACTAACTTCGTCTCTCACCCCTGCTGAACCTAACAACCTTGCTTTTATTCACATTCATTCTTAACTTTCTCCTTTCACACAAACTTTCAAACTCAGTCACCAAGTTCTGCAGTTTCTCACTTGAACCAGTCATGCAAAGTCTCACTTGAACCAGTCATGCAATTTCTCACTTGAACCAGTCATGCAGTTTCTCACTTGAACCAGTCATCAATGCTATATCATCAGCAGGCAACAATCGACTCCTTCCCAAGCCCACTCATCTCTCAGACTGCAATACTCACCCCTCTTTCCAAGACTTGTAATTACCTTCCTCACACCTCATCCATAAACAAATTGCGGATGCCGCAGACCAACCTCCTCTTGGAATCATTCACTCTCCTCTCTTCCTACTTGCACACATACCTTACACTCTTAATCAAAACTTCTCATCTTACCTCCCACACCATATGTTCTTAAGACCTACCACACAGCAGCTCTATCAACCCTATCATATGCCCTCTCCAGATCCATAAATGCTGTATACAAATCCATCTGTTTTTATGTTTTCTCACATACAAGCTTTAAAGCAAACACCTGATTCCCACATCCCCTACCACTTCTGAAATCACACTGCTGTTCCCCAGTATGTTGCTCTGTACATGCCTTCACCCTCTCAATCAATACCCTTCCATGCAACTTATCAAGTATAGTCAACAAACTTATTCCTTTGCAGTCTGAATAATCACTTTTATCCCCTTTGCCTTTACACAACAGTACTATACATGCATTCTGCCTATCCTTAGGAACCTTAACATGATCTTGGCATACAATGAAAATCCTTACCAACCAATCAACTACACAATCACCCTTTTCTTAATATACTCAACAGCAATATCATCCACTCCAGCTGCCTTGATGCATTTCATCTTACACAAGGCTTTAACCACCTCTTCTCTCTTCACCAAACCCCTCTCCATGACTCTCTCACTGCACATAACACCCTGACCAAAACACCCTACATCTGCTACTCTATCATTAAACACATTTAACAATCCTTCAAAATACTTGCTCCATCTCTTCCCTTCATCAATACCTGTTAACAATTTCCCTTCTGCCCCTTCACTGACATTCCCACTTGTTCTCACCTTTCATACATTATTAACCTTCTTACAAAACATGTTTTTATTCTCCCTAAAGTTTAATAATACTTACTCTCTCACCTCAATTCTGATTAGCCCTCTTTCTCAACCCCCTGCATCTTCCTTTTGACCTCCTGCTGCTTCCTCTTATATATCTTCCATTTATTTCCACTCCCTCTCTGTACGTATTGCCTATATGCCTCTCTTCTGTCTTTCATTAGCAACTTTAATTCTTCATCCCACCATACACAACCTTTTCAAATCTGCACATCTCCCACCTTTCACATGTCATATGCATCTCTTGCACATGCCATCACTGCTTCTCTAAATGCCTCCTATTCCTCACCCACTCCCCTCACTTCATTTATTCTCACCTTTTGCCATTTTACACTCAATCCCTCCAGGTATATTTCTTTCTCCCAAAATTATCTCCTCTTTTTCTGAAAACCTCTACAAATCTTCACCCTTGCTTCTACAAGACAGTGATCAAACATCCCACCAGTTGCCCCTCTCAGCACACTGACATCCAAAAGTCTTTCTTTTACATGCCTATCAGTTAATATGTAATCTAATAATGCCCGTTGAGCATCACTCCTACTCACATACATAAAGTTGCCTATGTCTTTCTTCTTAAACCAGGCATTCACAATCGCCATTTCATTTTCCAGCACACAACTCTACAAGCTCTTCATCATTTCTATTGATAATACTGAATACCCCATGCACTCCAATTATACACTCAACTGCCACATTACTTAACTTTGCATTTAAATCACCCATCACCAATGCCTGGTCTCCTACATCAAAAATGCTGACACCTCAGCTGCTTCCAAAACACTTGCCTCTCATCATCTTTCTTCTCATGGCCACGTGCGCAAGCACAAATAATCACCTATCTCTCACCATTCACTTTCAGTATTACCCACATCCTGCTTTAGGAATAGTGCTACTCCTTCCTTAGCTCTTGTACTCTCACCAACCCCTGACTTTACTCCAATGAAATTTCTAAACCATTCTTCCCCATTACCCTTAAGCCTTGCTTCAGTCAGAGATACAACATCCACGTTTCTTTCCTCAAACATACTACCTACTCCTCCCCTCTTCTCATCTTGGTTACGTCCACACACATTCAGGCTGCGCCTTTGAGGAGCATGAGAACTCCCTGGCTGGCTCCTTCTTTTGTTTCCTCTTTTATAAATTGAAATACAAGAAGGGGAGGTTTCCAGTCCCCTGCTCCTGCCCCCTTTAGTTGCTTTCTATGATACGCAATGAATATGGAAATAGAATTCTTTCTTCTCTATCAATTAGTATATAATTCAATAATGCCTTCCTACCATCTTCCGTACTCATCCACATCTACTATGTATGTCCCTTTCTTTTTTCCTAGCGGGATGGTATGGGCTGCTAAATGCCCTAATTGAGGTTACCTTGCTTTAGATAGCTGGGAGTGGATATGGATGCAGAGAGAACCATGGGAGACAAAGTGAACCACTGGGGGGGTGAGGGGGCAAAGGTTCTGGAGGAACTGAAGAATGTGTGCAACATGAGGTCATTGACTGGAAGGATAAAACTGGGTATGTTCATAGGGATACTATTCCCTCACTTTTATTCACATTTACTCTGAACTTCCTCCTTTCACACACTCTTTCAAACCTAGTCACCAGCTTCTCCAGTTTCTTGCTAGAATCTGCCAACAGCACTGTATTATTATCACTCACTTCCCAGGTATCCTCATGCCATACAGACTGCACACTTGCCCCTCTCTCAAAGACTCTTGCATTCACCTCCCTCAACACTCTATCCATAATCAAATTAAACTGCAATAAGGCATCACACACTGCTGTCAATGACCAAACTTCACTTGTCCTCTCTTTTTATGCATACACAAAGCCTTACACCCTTGATAAAAACTTCTCATTGATTCTAGCAGCTTTCCTCCCATACTGCATATTCTTCAGGGCCTTCCAAAAGGCATCTCTATCAACCCTATCAAATGCTTTTTCCACATCCATAGATGCCAATACAAATCCTTCTGGATCTCTTAAGTATTTAAAACCCACACTCTTTAAAGCAAACATCTGATTCACACATCTACCACTTCTGAAACCACATCTTTCCTCCCAAATCTAATGCTCTGTAGATGCCTTCACCCTCTCAATCTCTACTCTCCCAAAAAATTTACCACACACACTTAACAAACTTATAACTCAGTAGTTTGAACACTCACCTTTGTCCTCTTTGCCTTTATGCAATGGCACTGTACCTGCATTCTGCCAACCCTTAAGCACCTTACCATGATCCATAAATACGTTGATAATCCTAGCTAAACAATAAAATAAAATAAAACAAAAAATCTTCCCCTTTTTTAAGAAATTCAACTACAATACCATCTGCTCCAGCTGCTTTACCATACCTCATGTTACACTTTCATCACATTTTCTCTCTTCACCAAACAACTCTCCATGACTCTCTCTCTGCATTCCACCCAAATCCAAACAACCTGTGTCTGCCACCTTATCATCAAACATATCTAACAGTCCTTCAAAACTCTCACTCAAACTCCTCCTCACTTCATATTACCACTTCCCCATTTGCAACTTTCACCTGTGTTTCCATTCATTCCCTTGTTTTTTGCACGATATTAACCTTCTTCCAAAGCATCTTATTTTCCCTGCAGTTACTGATACTCCCTCACTCTAACTATCTTTTGCCCTCTTTTTCAACCCCCTCCGCTTTCCTTTTGACTTCCTGTCACTTTTTCTAACACAATTCCCAATCGTTTGTACTCTGTACCTGTAATTAACATCCATATGCTTCTATTACTTTATCACCCCACCACTCACTACCCTTTGAAACCTGCCCACATCCCACCTTATGCATGCCACAAGGTTCTCTCACACATGACAGCATTGCTTTCATGAACATTTCCCATTTCTCATCCAATCCCCAAGTTCCATATACTCTCACCTTTTATAATTCGACACTCAATCTTTCTTGGTATTTCTTTGCAAAAGTCTCTTTTCTAAGCTTACTTTCTTTCACCACTCTCTTCTCACCCATAATGTTTCATCTTTTCTGAAAACCATAACAAATCTTCAAACCAGCTGCCCCTCTCAGCAATTCACATCTAAAGGTCTCTCTTTTGCACATCTGTCAATTAGTATGTAATCCACTAATGCCAGCTGACCATCTTTCCTACTCACATAACATAAGTATAACCATGTATGTCCCTCTTTTTGAACCAGGTATTCCAATCACTAGTCCTTTTTCAGCACACAACTGTACAAGTTGTCCACCATTTTCATTTACATTACTGAATACTCTATGCCCTTCAATTATACCCTCACCTGCTACATAACTCACCTTCATATTGAAGTCACTGATCACTAATACCCAGTATCATGTAGCAAAACTGTAAGCACACTTTCTCAGCTGCTCCCAAAACACCTGTCTCTCATGATCTCTTCATATAGCCAAGTGCATAAGTACTAATAATCACCCTTCAATTGGAATCTACTTTCATTCTTACACATGTCTGAAGCTCACTTTTTTAAACTTTTTCGGACACTCCCACAACTCCTGTTTCAGGAACAGTGCTACTGCTTCCTTTTGCTTTTGTCCTTACAGCAACCAATACGTTTACTCCTAAGACATTTCCAAACCATTCTTTCCTCTTAACCTAGAGCTTTATTTCACTCAGAGACAGAACATCCAGGTTCCTTTCCCAAACATACTACCTTTCTCTCCTTTCTTCACATCAATGTTACATCCAAGGAGGATAAGTAATCCCTGTTTGATTCTTTCTTCTGTTCTACCTTTTAGAAATTGAAATACAAAATATTCTTTTGTCTCCTAGCCCCCTCCTCCAACTCCAGTCAGTCACCTCCTATGACACACAGGGAATACTTAGGTTGAATTCTTTTTCCTCTATCCCATGAATAATTACACAAGTGTACATACAGCACATTGGGTCAACTAACGGTTTTTATTCTTGCTGATGCCAGACAATTCTGTTTAGTTTTGGGAAAGCCCCTTGTCGCACTTTCGGTCAAATTTAAGGTTTTATCTCTGCTACTACCTGATGTTTTTATTCAGCTTTTGGGAGACCCTTCACCCCCAATTGGTTCATCAGAGTACACTCTCACAAATGTATCTATTCTAATAGCATCTCCTCCTCCAGCAGCCCATTTTAAGCATAAATACTGGCACCTCAACAAAGCTGACTAGAATAACTTAACTTCTTTTCTGACTTTCCCTGGGTAAATTACAGTCTCTTATGTGGTGATGTTTCTGTTTCTGCCAAACACATAGCAAAGGTTATTCTTGTGGGAATGGAAGCATTTATCCGCCCTTCCTCAAAGATGCTTCTTCTTCCATTCCATGGTCCAACCATTCTTGTTCTGAGGCCATTCAGATAAGGGATCAGGCACATTGGGCTTGGAGAAAATCTCCTTCCTCTGGCTTCCATTCAGCTTTTATCACTGCCCATAATCACTGCAAGCACATTATCCACGAGGTGAAGCATTCCTTTATTCAAAGAAAGTGCAATAACCTCTCCTTGTTATCCACTGATAGGTCTTTCTGATCCTTAGCTAAGTTCCTTAGCTAAGGGCATCTAACAACTTCTTTCGCTCTACCTTTCCCTCACTTTTCCATCCCGATGGTACTATAGCTATCTCTCTCATAGACAAAGCAACTCTTTAATTCCCTTTTCTCCTCTAACTCCACCCTGGATGACTCTAACGTTCCTCTACCCCTTGATGCTCCTCTTACTAATCCTATGCCTCTTCCCATAATCTCTTTCTGGACTGTCCGAAAAGTGCTGCTTTCTCTGGACACAAGCATGGCTTATGGTCCTGATGGCATCCATCCCCATGTACTGAAATAGTGTGCCTCTGAACTTGCACCTGTGCTTGCTCATCTGTTCCATTTCTGCTTAAAAAACAAAACTTTTTCTTCTCCTTGGAAACATGCACTGATACATCCCATCCCTAAGAAGGGTAACCATTATGACCCCTCTAACTATTGTCCTATTGCTTTGACATCTTCCATTTCCAAAGTCTTTGAATCCATCTCAACTTCCACATCCTTAAACTCCTCGAAAATCACAGTCTTCTCTCTTATAACCAGTATGGATACTGTAAGGCAAGATCCACTGGTGATATTCTTTCCTATCTTACTAATGTCTGGTCATCATCCCTAAGGGGCATCATGTGTAGTTGCCCTTGACATATCTAAGGCATCGGGGTCTCATCTCTAAGCTCCCCTCTTTTGGTTTACCTCCCTAACTTTGCTCCTTGATATCTAGCTTCCTCTCTGGTTGATCTATCTCTGTGGATGTTGATGGATCAGCCTTCCCTTTTTTCTCCAAAAGCCATATCCCTCAACATTCTGTCCTGTCCCCTAAACTTTTCCTCCTTTTCTTCAAATTTCCTCTCCACCACAAATAATCCAATGTACTCATGCACTGACAACTCAACACTGCATTCATCCACATCCTTCAATTCTGCTCCCTCTTCTATCATTCGATCTGCACCTCGTCTTGACACAGCTTCCTCAATAAATATATCAGTGGGGTAGATAAAATCTTATTAAATCTAATGCCTCCAAAACCCAGTTTCTACTCATCTATCAAAAATCACATTTCTCGCCTCTTCTTTGATGGTTCTGTAATGACACCTCTTGACTCAATGAACATACTTGGTATTACTGTAACATCACTTTTTTCTTGGAAACCCCACATTACAGGAATAGCTAAATCTAACTCTGAGAAACTGGGTATCCTGTTTAGTTGTCGAAACTTCTCTTCTGAGCAGTTGCTCCGTTTATACAAGGGATGGACTCTCCTTGTATGGAGTACTGCTTTCACATTAGGGATGTTTCTAGCTCTGTATCCTTACCTGACAGAGTTGAGTACAACTTATAAACTGTCACAGGCAAACTTCCAAACTTGACCCCCTTGCCCTACACCACAATGTTGGTTCACTTTCCCTTTTCTATAGGTACTACTTTGGTTTTTACTCCCAAGAGCTGGCTGCTTGTGTGACCCCACCACTAGCTAGACCATGCAATACTTGGCAAGCTGTTGAGTCACATGATTATTGTGTGGCCATTGGCAACTTAAAGCTGGGTCATTGTGACAACTGTTTCTTTCCCTACATATTGATGCTTTGGAACTCTCTGCCTTCTTGTCTTCCCAATAACTATGACCAGGCACATTTCAAAAGACAGGTCTTTCATATCTCCAAAAATTTGTAAATACTTTCCCTTGTTTTTTCTTTTTCCACTTCATAATTCTCTGTCTATTTCAATTAAAGCCTGGCCTTCAGGTGGACTTTTTCTGTGACTGGAGCCTTCTACAAAAAAAAAAAAAAAAAAAAAAAAAAAAGGGGGGGGGGCCCCCCAGACCTGTGGCATTTTGGTTCAATTTGGGGTTTTTTTTTTGCCAAAGCAAAAGGATTTCATTAAGTTTCGGGTGGCCCTTTGTGCCACAGATCCAAACCTATGGTGTTTTCAACTTGGGCATTTATTCCTGTAAATGCCAGACAAATCTATTCAGATTTTGGGAGGCCCCTCGTCTTACAGGCCCATACCTCTGACATTTTGAGCCCACTTGGGCATTGTGTTCTTCCTAATGCCATAAGATTTCATTGCAATTTTGGGAAGTTCTCTTCCACCACAGGTCAAGACCTGTGGTGTTTTAGGTCAACTTAAGAATTATATCCTTGCTAATGCTAGACTAATATATTCAGTTTTTTGGAGGTCCCTAATGCCCCAGATCAGGACATGTGGCATTTTTGGTCAATCTGATTATTTCATTCTTGCTCATGCCAGATGAATTTATTCAGCTTATGGGAGGCCTCTTGCTCCACAGGTCTAGACTTGTGGCATTTTGGTTCAACTTGGGTGTTTTATTCTTGCTAATTCATGATGATTTCATTCAGATTTGGGAAACCCCTCCCTGTGATGTTTTGGGTTAATTTGGGGGTTTTATTCTTGCTAATGCCAGATTTCATCCAGCTTCAGGGAGGCCACTTGCACCACTGGTCCAACAAGTGGCATTTGGGTCAACATGGGGGTTTTATCCTTAGTAATGCCAGATTATTTTTTCAGCTTTTGAGAGGGCCCCTGCACATCAGTTTTTTCAAGTCAACTTGGAGTTTTATTCTTGCTAATGTCAAATGACTTTAGTCAGCTTTTGGGAGGTCCTTTGTGCTATAAATCTGGATCTATGGTATGTTGGGTCAACTTGGAAGTCATATTTTCTATTTCCACAGATTCCTCAATGCTCCCATGACCTTTATCCCTTACGCATCATATGGTTCACTTCAGCTCCCCATGATTCCATTTGTTACCTTACCCACTCCTAGGTATCTAAAACACTCCACTTCCCCAAGTTCTCTCCATTCAAACTTATACCTGAACTAACCCTGTCTCTTTTCAGTGCCAAACCTAATAACCTTGCATTTATCAACATTTACTCTTAATTTTCTCCTTTCACATACTCTCCCAAACTCAGCCACCAGTTTCTGCAGTTTCTAACTTAAATCTGTCACCAGTGCCATATCATCGGCAAAAAAAAAAAAAAAATCACTCACATTCCAATTCCCTCACCTCCAGCAGACTGAATACTTGCTACTCTCCTGAACCTTGCATTCACCTCCCTCACTACCCAATCCATTAACAGATTAAATGGTAATGGTAACATTACATACCCCTGCCACAGACCCACCTTCACCTTCCACTCTACCAACTCACAAGCACACCTTACTCTCCTGATAAAAACTCTTCTCTGCTTCTATTAGCATTTCTCCTACACCATATATTCATACCATGTTCCACAAAGCATCTCTATCAACCTCATCATATGTTTTCTCCACATCCATAAATGCCACATACATATACTTTTGTTTAAGTATTTCTCACATCTTATGGCACCTTTTGCAACCCTACCCTCAAAAGTATATATTAACCAATAATGATTTTCTAACAATGTTTTAGGATATTTCATTACTGATCTCTTTTGTAATACCTAGATGTCCTCAAAATTTGCAGGATAGGGATCAAGAAATTTTGAAATTCTCAGTTTTGCAAATTTCAGTTAATATTTGTGAGTTAAGGGAAGAGAGTCTTACACTTATGTTGCCCCATCTATCAACCTTGTATATGTGTACCAGGTCCTTTACTCCCATGCATGGATACACATACATACCATGTCTTTTACTCCCATGAATGTATACACATACACACACCCTAGCCTATGCCATGTACAGTTTATGTTTTTAATGCAAATTATCAGTTTAGTAGTAGAGACCTTAACAGCACACCAAATATTACTCCTAAGTTTTCTTAACCACTAAAAAAAATCACACAGAAATCTTAAACATACGTAGTATTTACATACAGTCAAGAAGTACTAATAATTATTCGCAAATCCAGAAAAATACCAGGAAAGATTGGGTTTACGATTGCAAAAAGTAAGAGTTAACAGTACACCAAATATTACTCCTAAGTTTTCTTAACCACAAAAAAAAATCACACAGAAACCTTAAACATACGTAGTATTTACATACAGTCAAGAAGTACTAATAATTATTCACAAATCCAGAAAAATACCAGGAAAGATTGGGTTTACGATTGCAAAAAGTAAGAGTTAACAAAACAAGGGTGGGTAAGGAATGAGAGATATTTAGAGAAGCAGTTCTGTTTAGGTGGTAGAAAAAGTATGGCATATGGGGGATGGGCAGGTGAGAAAGGGTAGTTAGTGGTGGGATGACAAAGTAAAGTTGCTACTGACAGACATCGAAGGAGTGCAAATGATTGGTACATATACAAGACAAAGCAGCAGGAGGTCAAGAGGAAGGTGCAAGGGTTGAAAAAGAGGGCAAAAGAGAGTTGGGGTGAGAATTATCAGTAAACTTCAGGGAGAATATGATGCTTTGGAAGAATGTTAATAGTGTAGGAAAAACAAGAGAACAAATGGGAAAACCAGTGAAAAAGACAAACAAGGAAGTGGAAGCAAGTAAGGATGAGGTAAGTTGACAGAGTGAGTAATTCAAAGGATTACTGAATGTGTATGATGATATGGTGGCAGATGTAGGATGTCTGGGTCGGGGAATAAGTGTAGTGAAAGAGTCATATAAAATGGTTTGATGAAGAGAAAAGGCATAGTCGAAGGCTTGCATCAAATGAAACGTGGCAAGGCAGCTGGAATAGATGGTAATGCTGTTGAATCTCTTAAGAGAGGGGGTGACCGTGATGTTGATTGGTTAGTATGGATTTTCAAAGAATGTATGGAGCATAGTGAAGTTCCTAAGGATTGGTGGAATGCATGTTTAGTGCAATTGTATAAAGGCAAGGAGTTCAAAGGTAAGAGTCCAACCTACATAGGTATAAGTATGTTGATCATACCTGGTAAGCTGTATAGGAGAATGGTCAATGAAAGAGTGAAGGCATGTACAGAGCATCAGACTGGGGAAAACAATGTAGTTTCAGGAGTGGCAGAGCATGCGTGGATTAGGTGTTTTTTCCAAACTGCCAAATGAACATAGAGCAATTGTTCATATTAGAGCATCATTGAATACTTAAGGGAATTAAATTGTTCTAGAGCAACATCATCAGCATTCAAAGAAACAATAAGGTAAGGGTTATGTCCCTTTTATAATTTGAAGTGTGAATTTTGATTAAACAGTATGCAGTCTCCCCACAGTTCTCCTTTCTGCCGTGCATGAATCTCTCTCTACAGCAACAATACTCACCCAGCTACTCCTCAACCTACCAGTGAGTAGAATCACAGCAATGAAAAATGTGGCACAGCACTAGTGCAGTTACATAAAGTAGAGGTTTGAGAGGAATTTGGTACTTATATTGCTATGAGTAAAAACTTTGGTTGTGTTCCCTTGTTTCTGAAATATCATTCTCCAATAGGCTCTTTACCATGAATTTCTTGGTGGTTATTGAAGTACATGTAATTCAAAAAATCTAAGAGCCCTAAGCTCAATGCAGTGTCCTACTCTACTTTTCTATTCTTTTTTTTTTTCTATTTTGCTTTGTCGCTGTCTCCCGTGTTTGTGAGGTAGCGCAAGGAAACAGACGAAAGAAATGGCCCAACCCGCCCTCATACACATGTATATACATACACGTCCACACACGCAAATATACATACCTATACATCTCAATGTACACATATATATACACACACAGACACAGACACATATACACATGCACACAATTCACACTGCCTTCATTCATTCCCATCGCTACCTCGCCACACATGGAATAATATCCCCCTCCCCCCTCATGTGTGCGAGGTAGCGCTAGGAGAAGACAACAAAGGCCCCATTCGTTCACACTCAGTCTCCAGCTGCCATGCAATAATGCCCAGAACCACAGCTCCCCCTCCACATCCAGGCCCCACACAAGGCCCACCCCAGACACTTCACATGCCCTGATTCAATCCACTGACAGCACATCAACCCCGGTATACCACATCGATCCAATTCACTCTATTCCTTGCCCGCCTTTCACCCTCCTGCATGTTCAGGCCCCAATCACTCAAAATCTTTTTCACTCCATCTTTCCACCTCCAATTTGGTCTCCCACTTCTCCTCGTTCCCTCCATCTCCGACATATATATCCTCTTGGTCAATCTTTCCTCACTCATTCTCTCCATGTCCCCAAACCATTTCAAAACACCCTCTTCTGCTCTCTCAACCACGCTCTTTTTATTTCCACAAATCTCTCTTACCCTTATGTTACTTACTCGATCAAACCACCTCACACCACACATTGTCCTCAAACATCTCATTTCCCGCACATCCACCCTCCTGTGCACAACTCTATCCATAGCCCACGCCTCACAACCATACAACATTGTTGGAACCACTATTCCTTCAAACATACATACATGAAATAACCTTACATACATACATGAAATAACCTTACCAACCAGTCAACAATACAGTCACCCCTTTTTTAATAAATTCCACTGCAATACCATCCAAACCTGCTGCCTTGCCAGCTTTCATCTTCCGCAAAGCTTTTACTACCTCTTTTCTGCTTACCAAATCATTTTCCATAACCCTCTCACTTTGCACACCACCTCGACCAAAACACCCTATATCTGCCACTCTATCATCAAACACATTCAACAAACCTTCAAAATACTCACTCCATCTCCTTCTCACATCACCACTGCTTGTTATCACCTCCCCATTAGCCCCCTTCACTGAAGTTCCCATTTGCTCCCTTGTCTTTCGCACTTTATTTACCTCCTTCCAGAACATCTTTTTATTCTCCCTAAAATTTAATGATACTCTCTCACCCCAACTCTCATTTCCCTCTTTTTCACCTCTTGCACCTTTCTCTTGACCTCCTGTCTCTTTCTTTTATACATCTCCCACTCATTTGCATTTTTTCCCTGCAAAAATCGTCCAAATGCCTCTCTCTTCTCTTTCGCTAATAATCTTACTTCTTCATCCCACCACTCACTACCCTTTCTAATCAACCCACCTCCCACGCTTCTCATGCCACAAGCATCTTTTGCCCAAGCCATCACTGCTTCCCTAAATACATCCCATTCCTCCCCCACTCCCCTTACCTCCTTTGTTCTCACCTTTTTCCATTCTGTACTCAGTCTCTCCTGGTACTTCCTCACACAATTCTCTTCCCAAGCTCACTTACTCTCACCACCCTCTTCACCCCAACATTCTCTCTTCTTTTCTGAAAACCCATACAAATCTTCACCTTCGCCTCCACAAGATAATGATCAGACATCCCTCCAGTTGCACCTTTCAGCACATTAACATCCAAAAGTCTCTCTTTCGCGCGCCTGTCAATTAACACGTAATCCAATAACGCTCTCTGGCCATCTCTCCTACTTACATACGTATACTTTAAAGGTATCAAAATATGATCTATTACTGATAACATTTCAAATATCTTGTAAAGTGACAAATTTATTAAAATGCTTTCAAAAATTTCAGATTAATACTACAACACTAAAAAACTATAGTATGACATAAATTCATCACATATATATTCTTTTATATTTTGTATACCTAGAATCCTTGTTTTGCATGTACAGAATGATCCACTGGTAGAGATCTTAAAGGAACAAAAACTTTATTTCTAAATGCAGTAAAACCTCTGCTTTCTGTGCTTTGAGACAATGAAATGTTCAAAACAATGTATGTTTTTCAAATCTGGTTGGCAACCCTCGGTAATCCAAAGAAACTAATACAATTTAAAGATATGTGAAGAGCTTCAAATCATATAAGCAGCGTGCTACAGCATTTGGTATACTCACCACCCATTGTTTTGTAGTGCTGGTGACTGTTTACAATCTCCCATGTGCTTTCTGACATGGTGTTGTGTGTTAATCTTGCACATTTGTGTATTTTGTACACCATGGATTACTATTGTAGACTATAGTCCCTTTCAAGTACCACCAGCAATTGTCTGACATCTCCTTAAAGCTGTCTTCTTCTCACAAGTGCAAGACGGACATTTTAAGCCTCAAAAAGAGTATGAAGTGCAAAAATGAGTCCAAGGTAGCACTTATGAAGGACTTCATCATTAGCATGACAACTACTTATATCACAAAGCAGCAGAAGAAAACTGACGCATTTACTAGCACTTATTTGCTTATATATAGTAATATTTCCTCTGTGTAAAATATTCAAAAATAGGTAAAACACGTTAAAATATTAAAGTTTCTGAATTACTTGATATAAAGAATAAGCATTCCATATCTGAAATCCAAAATGATATGAAGTCTGAAACTATTTGAGCAATGACATAACATTACACATGGAAAATTCCATGCCACAGTATTGTAGGTGAAAACTGAAAACCTGCTGGTTGTTTGTTGTTATCATTGTTAAACAGCTGATACAGGTATTCTGCTGATGTTACTCTGCAGCTTAGTTACCCTAAACACATTATTTTTCATTGTATTAATGGCATTTCATAATTTTTATTGTTAAGCACTATTAAGAGTCAGGAATGAAGGTGATATCAAACAATCACAGACTGTCCATATGGGCAGCTGATGTTGTGACACCTTAGCTTTCTGATCGTTCAGTGTTACACAAACTTTGTTTCATGTACAACATTATTAGAAATAATATATTATTATCATCATTTTGCTTTGTCGCTGTCTCCCGCATAGATGAAAGAATGGCCCAACCCACCCACATAACATGTATATACATACATGTCCACACACGCAAATATACATACCTACACATCTCAACGTATACTTTTTTTTTTTATATACTTTGTCGCTGTCTCCCGCGTTTGCGAGGTAGCGCAAGGAAACAGACGAAAGAAAAGGCCCAACCCACCCCCATACACATGTATATACATACGTCCACACACGCAAATATACATACCTACACAGCTTTCCATGGTTTACCCCAGACACTTCACATGCCTTGATTCAATCCACTGACAGCACGTCAGCCCCGGTATACCACATCGCTCCAATTCACTCTATTCCTTGCCCTCCTTGCCCTCCTGCATGTTCAGGCCCTGATCACACAAAATCTTTTTCACTCCATCTTTCCACCTCCAATTTGGTCTCCCTCTTCTCCTTGTTCCCTCCACCTCCGACACATATATCCTCTTGGTCAATCTTTCCTCACTCATCCTCTCCATGTGCCCAAACCACTTCAAAACACCCTCTTCTGCTCTCTCAACCACGCTCTTTTTATTTCCACACATCTCTCTTACCCTTACGTTACTCACTCGATCAAACCACCTCACACCACACATTGTCCTCAAACATCTCATTTCCAGCACATCCATCCTCCTGCGCACAACTCTATCCATAGCCCACGCCTCGCAACCATACAACATTGTTGGAACCACTATTCCTTCAAACATACCCATTTTTGCTTTCCGAGATAATGTTCTCGACTTCCACACATTCTTCAAGGCCCCCAGAATTTTCGCCCCCTCCCCCACCCTATGATCCACTTCTGCTTCCATGGTTCCATCCGCTGCCAGATCCACTCCCAGATATCTAAAACACTTCACTTCCTCCAGTTTTTCTCCATTCAAACTCACCTCCCAATTGACTTGACCCTCAACCCTACTGTACCTAATAACCTTGCTCTTATTCACATTTACTCTTAACTTTCTTCTTCCACACACTTTACCAAACTCAGTCACCAGCT
The DNA here is from genome assembly GCF_036320965.1 of Panulirus ornatus. Classification (NCBI taxonomy): domain Eukaryota; kingdom Metazoa; phylum Arthropoda; class Malacostraca; order Decapoda; family Palinuridae; genus Panulirus; species Panulirus ornatus. The sequence continues at coordinate 42,256,184 of NC_092224.1, forward strand.
TCTGCAGTTTCTCACATGAATCAGCCACCAGCGCTGTGTCATCAGCGAACAACAACTGACTCACTTCCCAAGCTCTCTCATCCCCAACAGACTTCATACTTGCCCCTCTTTCCAAAACTCTTGCATTTACCTCCCTAACAACCCCATCCATAAACAAATTAAACAACCATGGAGACATCACACACCCCTGCCGCAAACCTACATTCACTGAGAACCAATTACTTTCCTCTCTTCCTACACGTACACATGCCTTACATCCTCGATAAAAACTTTTCACTGCTTCTAACAACTTGCCTCCCACACCATATATTCTTAATACCTTCCACAGAGCATCTCTATCAACTCTATCATATGCCTTCTCCAGATCCATAAATGCTACATACAAATCCATTTGCTTTTCTAAGTATTTCTCACATACATTCTTCAAAGCAAACACCTGATCCACACATCCTCTACCACTTCTGAAACCACACTGCTCTTCCCCAATCTGATGCTCTGTACATGCCTTCACCCTCTCAATCAATACCCTCCCATATAATTTACCAGGAATACTCAACAAACTTATACCTCTGTAATTTGAGCACTCACTCTTATCCCCTTTGCCTTCGTACAATGGCACTATGCACGCATTCCGCCAATCCTCAGGCACCTCACCATGAGTCATACATACATTAAATAACCTTACCAACCAGTCAACAATACAGTCACCCCCTTTTTTAATAAATTCCACTGCAATACCATCCAAACCTGCTGCCTTGCCGGCTTTCATCTTCTGCAAAGCTTTCAGTACCTCTTCTCTGTTTACCAAATCATTTTCCCTAACCCTCTCAACTTATACATATATATATATATATATATATATATATATATATATATATATATATATATATATATATATATATCGCTACCTCGCAAACGCGGGAGACAGCGACAAAGTATAAAAAAAAAAAAAAAAAAAAAATATATATATATATATATATATATATATATATATATATATATATATATATATATATATACACACACAGACATATATATATATATATACACATGTACATAATTCAATGACATTGAAGCTTATTGATACAGTGGTTAAATTGATGAGAACTGCTATTGACGTTTGTGTAAATAAATTATACATTTCCTTTTTTCCATAGCCAGAGGTTGAACCATTATGTGACATTCATTTTTTTCATTCATTTCAAGCTAGAAGTTTCAGTTTTCTAAATTGTTTCTTACATTTTTCATATGTATATATATATGTATGTGTGTGTGTGTGTGTATATGTGCGTATGTATGTGTATGTGTGTGTATGTGTATATGTATATATATATATATATATGTATATTATCCCTGGGGATAGGGGTGAAAGAATACTTCCCATGTATTCCTCGCGTGTCGTAGAAAGCGACTAGAGGGGACGGGAGCGGGGGGCCAGAAATCCTCCCCTCCTTGTATTAACTTTCTAAAATGGGAAACAGAAGAAGGAGTCACGCGGGGAGTGCTCATCCTCCTCGAAGGCTCAGAGTGGGGTGCCTAAATGTGTGTGGATGTAACCAAGATGTGAAAAAAGGAGAGATAGGTAGTATGTTTGAGGAAAGGAACCTGGATGTTTTGGCTCTGAGTGAAACGAAGCTCAAGGGTAAAGGGGAAGAGTGGTTTGGGAATGTCTGGGGAGTAAAGTCAGGGGTTAGTGAGAGGACAAGAGCAAGGGAAGGAGTAGCAATACTCCTGAAACAGGAGTTGTGGGAGTATGTGATAGAGTGTAAGAAAGTAAATTCTCGATTAATATGGGTAAAACTGAAAGTTGATGGAGAGAGGTGGGTGATTATTGGTGCATATGCACCTGGGCATGAGAAGAAAGATCAAGAGAGGCAAGTGTTTTGGGAGCAGCTGAATGAGTGTGTTAGTGGTTTTGATGCACGAGACCGGGTTATAGTGATGGGTGATTTGAATGCAAAGGTGAGTAATGTGGCAGTTGAGGGAATAATTGGTATACATGGGGTGTTCAGTGTTGTAAATGGAAATGGTGAAGAGCTTGTAGATTTATGTGCTGAAAAAGGACTGATGATTGGGAATACCTGGTTTAAAAAGCGAGATATACATAAGTATACGTATGTAAGTAGGAGAGATGGCCAGAGAGCGTTATTGGATTACGTGTTAATTGACAGGCGTGCGAAAGAGAGACTTTTGGATGTTAATGTGCTGAGAGGTGCAACTGGAGGGATGTCTGATCATTATCTTGTGGAGGCTAAGGTGAAGATTTGTATGGGTTTTCAGAAAAAAAGAGTGAATGTTGGGGTGAAGAGGGTGGTGAGAGTAAGTGAGCTTGAGAAGGAGACCTGTGTGAGGAAGTACCAGGAGAGACTGAGTACAGAATGGAAAAAGGTGAGAACAATGGAAGCAAGGGGAGTGGGGGAGGAATGGGATGTATTTAGGGAATCAGTGATGGATTGCGCAAAAGATGCTTGTGGCATGAGAAGAGTGGGAGGTGGGTTGATTAGAAAGGGTAGTGAGTGGTGGGATGAAGAAGTAAGAGTATTAGTGAAAGAGAAGAGAGAGGCATTTGGACGATTTTTGCAGGGAAAAAATGCAACTGAGTGGGAGATGTTTAAAAGAATGAGACAGGAGGTCAAGAGAAAGGTGCAAGAGGTGAAAAAAAGGGCAAATGAGAGTTGGGGTGAGAGAGTATCATTAAATTTTAGGGAGAATAAAAAGATGTTCTGGAAGGAGGTAAATAAAGTGCGTAAGACAAGGGAGCAAATGGGAACTTCAGTGAAGGGCGCAAATGGGGAGGTGATAAGTAGTGGTGATGTGAGAAGGAGATGGAGTGAGTATTTTGAAGGTTTGCTGAATGTGTTTGATGATAGAGTGGCAGATATAGGGTGTTTTGGTCGAGGTGGTGTGCAAAGTGAGAGGGTTAGGGAAAATGATTTGGTAAACAGAGAAGAGGTACTGAAAGCTTTGCGGAAGATGAAAGCCGGCAAGGCAGCAGGTTTGGATGGTATTGCAGTGGAATTTATTAAAAAAGGGGGTGACTGTATTGTTGACTGGTTGGTAAGGTTATTTAATATATGTATGACTCATGGTGAGGTGCCTGAGGATTGGCGGAATGCGTGCATAGTGCCATTGTACAAAGGCAAAGGGGATAAGAGTGAGTGCTCAAATTACAGAGGTATAAGTTTGTTGAGTATTCCTGGTAAATTATATGGGAGGGTATTGATTGAGAGGGTGAAGGCATGTACAGAGCATCAGATTGGGGAAGAGCAGTGTGGTTTCAGAAGTGGTAGAGGATGTGTGGATCAGGTGTTTGCTTTGAAGAATGTATGTGAGAAATACTTAGAAAAGCAAATGGATTTGTATGTAGCATTTATGGATCTGGAGAAGGCATATGATAGAGTTGATAGAGATGCTCTGTGGAAGGTATTAAGAATATATGGTGTGGGAGGAAAGTTGTTAGAAGCAGTGAAAAGTTTTTATCGAGGATGTAAGGCATGTGTACGTGTAGGAAGAGAGGAAAGTGATTGGTTCTCAGTGAATGTAGGTTTGCGGCAGGGGTGTGTGATGTCTCCATGGTTGTTTAATTTGTTTATGGATGGGGTTGTTAGGGAGGTAAATGGAAGAGTTTTGGAAAGAGGGGCAAGTATGAAGTCTGTTGGGGATGAGAGAGCTTGGGAAGTGAGTCAGTTGTTGTTTGCTGATGATACAGCGCTGGTGGCTGATTCATGTGAGAAACTGCAGAAGCTGGTGACTGAGTTTGGTAAAGTGTGTGGAAGAAGAAAGTTAAGAGTAAATGTGAATAAGAGCAAGGTTATTAGGTACAGTAGGGTTGAGGGTCAAGTCAATTGGGAGGTGAGTTTGAATGGAGAAAAACTGGAGGAAGTGAAGTGTTTTAGATATCTGGGAGTGGATCTGGCAGCGGATGGAACCATGGAAGCGGAAGTGGATCATAGGGTGGGGGAGGGGGCGAAAATTCTGGGGGCCTTGAAGAATGTGTGGAAGTCGAGAACATTATCTCGGAAAGCAAAAATGGGTATGTTTGAAGGAATAGTGGTTCCAACAATGTTGTATGGTTGCGAGGCGTGGGCTATGGATAGAGTTGTGCGCAGGAGGATGGATGTGCTGGAAATGAGATGTTTGAGGACAATGTGTGGTGTGAGGTGGTTTGATCGAGTGAGTAACGTAAGGGTAAGAGAGATGTGTGGAAATAAAAAGAGCGTGGTTGAGAGAGCAGAAGAGGGTGTTTTGAAGTGGTTTGGGCACATGGAGAGGATGAGTGAGGAAAGATTGACCAAGAGGATATATGTGTCGGAGGTGGAGGGAGGCAGGAGAAGAGGGAGACCAAATTGGAGGTGGAAAGATGGAGTGAAAAAGATTTTGTGTGATCGGGGCCTGAACATGCAGGAGGGTGAAAGGAGGGCAAGGAATAGAGTGAATTGGAGCGATGTGGTATACCGGGGTTGACGTGCTGTCAGTGGATTGAATCAAGGCATGTGAAGCGTCTGGGGTAAACCATGGAAAGCTGTGTAGGTTTGTATATTTGCGTGTGTGGACGTATGTATATACATGTGTATGGGGGGGGGGTTGGGCCATTTCTTTCGTCTGTTTCCTTGCGCTACCTCGCAAACACGGGAGACAGCGACAAAGTATAAAAAAAAAAAAAAAAAAAACAATTCATACTGTCTGCCTTTATCTATTCCCATCGCCACCCCGCCACACCTGAAATAACAACACCCTCCCCCTGCATGTACACGAGGTAGCACTAGGAAAAGACAACAAAGGCCACATTCGTTCACACTCAGTCTCTAGCTGTCATGTATAATGCACTGAAACCACAGCTCCCTTTCCACATTGAGGCCCCACAGGACTTTCCATGGTTTACCCCATACGTTTCACATGCCCTGGTTCAATCCAGTGACAGCATGTCAACCCCGGTACACCACATTGTTCCAATTCACACTATTCCTTGCACGTCTTTCACCCTCCTTCATGTTTAGGCCCCAATCACTCAAAATCTTTTTCACTCCATCTTTCCACCCCCAATTTGGTCTCCCACTTCTCGTTCCCTCCATCTCTGACATATATATCCTCTTGGTCAATCTTTCCTCACTCATGCTCTCCATGTGACCAAACCATTTCAAAACACCAGTTTCTGCTCTCTCAACCACACTCTTTTTATTACCACACATCTCTCTTACCCTATTATTACTTACTCAATCAAACCACCTCACACCACATATCATCCTCAAACATCTCATTTCCACCAAATCCACCCTCCTCCGCACAACTCTATATATAGCCCACACCTCGCAACCATATAACATTGTTGGAACCACTATTCCTTCAAACATACCCATTCTTGCTTTCTGAGATAATGTTTTTGACTTCCACACATTCTTCAAGGCTCCCAGAACTTTTGCCCCCTCCCCCACCCTATGATTCACTTCCACTTCCATGGTTCCATCCGCTGTCAAATCCACTCCCAGATATCGAAAACACTTCACTTCCTCCAGTTTTTCTCCATTCAAACTCACCTCCCAAGTGACTTGTCCCTCAACCCTACTGTACCTAATAACCTTGCTCTTATTCACATTTACTCTCAGCTTTCTTCTTTCACATACTTTACCAAACTTAGTCAACAGCTTCTGCAGTTTCTCACACAAATCAGCCACCAACGCTGTATCATCAGCGAAACAAATGACTCACTTCCCAAGCTCTCTCATCCACAACAGACTGCATACTTGCCCCTCTTTCCAAAACTCTTCATTCACCTCCCTAACAACCCCATCCATAAAGAAATTAAACAACCATGGAGACATCACACACCCTTGCTGCAAACCAACATTCACTGAGAACCAATCACTTTCCTCTCTTCCTACACGTACACATGCCTTACATCCTCGATACAAAACTTTTCACTGCTCCTAACAACTTGCCCCCTCACACCATATATTCTTAATACCTTTCACAGAGCATCTCTATCATCTCTTATCATATGCCTCCTCCAGATCCATAAATGCTACATACAAATCCATTTGCTTTTATAAGTATTTCTCACATACATTCTTCAAAGCAAACCCCTGATCCACACATCCTCTACCACTTCTGAAACTACACTGCTCTTCCCCAATCTGATGCTCTGTACATGCCTTCACCCTCTCAATCAATACCCTCCCATATAATTTACCAGGAATACTCAACAAACTTATACCTCTGTAATTTGAGCACTCACTTTTATCCCCTTTGCCTTTGTACAATGGCACTATGCAAGCATTCCTCCAATCCTCAGGCACCTCACCATGAGTCATACATACATTAAATAACTTTACCAACCAGTCAACAATGCAGTCACCCCCTATTCTAATAAATTCCACTGCAATACCATCCAAACCCGCTGCCTTGCTGGCTTTCATCTTCCGCAAAGCTTTTACTACCTCTTCTCTGTTTACCAAATCATTTTCCCTAACCCTCTCACTTTGCACACCACCTCGACCAAAACACCCTATATCTGCCACTCTATCATCAAACACATTCAACAAACCTTCAAAATACTCACTCCATCTCCTTCTCACATCACCACTACTTGTTATCACCTCCCCATTAGCCCCCTTCACTGATGTTCCCATTTGTTCCCTTGTCTTACGCACTTTATTTACTTCTTTCCAAAACATCTTTTTATTCTCCCTAAACTTTAATGATACTCTCTCACCCCAACTCTCATTTCCCCTCTTTTTTACCTCTTGCACCTTTCTCTTCACCTCCTGCCTCTTTCTTTTATACATCTCCCACTCATTTGCATTATTTTCCCTGCAAAATTTATCCAAATGCCTCTCTCTTCTCTTTCACAAATAATCTTACTTCTTCATCCCACCACTCACTACCCTTTCTAATCTGCCCACCTCCCACGCTTCTCATGCCACAAGCATCTTTTGATGAAGCCATCAATGCTTCCCTAAATACAATTAATAAATTCCAAAATATTGTATAAACTACCTTCATGCTATATGTAAAAGGTATGTATGAAACATATATGGATTTTGTGTTTAGACTTGGGTCCTATCCCCGAGATGTCTCATGTATATGAAAATATTCCAAAATCCAAAACACTTTTGGTCCTAGGCATTTCGGATAAGGGATACTCAACCAGTATTGAAAAACTAGATCGACAGTAATTTTGTTATCCAAAATGTCTGCTTCCCCAAGCATTTGAGATATCAAAGGTTTTACTGTATCATCATCTAAGACACAAAGCAAACACAGATATTTCCTGAAGTCTACATGTTGCTTGAGAAGAAAGAGTAGAAATAATATCTAGACAAAGGTTTGCAAAATGAAAATCATAATGGAGAATTTATGAAATGCTGCTTTTTTGAGTTTGCTTGTGTATACTGAAGTAAATTATCGTGAAACTATGAGTAAGTTAAGTGAATGGGATTCAAATGTGATACTGGTGCTATGCAATGAGACTGCATAAGAGAATACTACCAACTACACAACTGTATAAAAATACATTACCTAAAGACAGACTCTTCTTCCAGTCGAAAGAGGATGCCAAATCCGTAGACGAGGTGCGAGGGTGGCAAGAACTTTTTTTTACCTCGGATCATGAAAGCACCTGTAGTAAGGTACTCGCCTGTTGGTGCAGTCTTGCTCACTTGGTCACCCCAGACCCACCATGCAGATGTTATCACTTTCTCTTCCCAAGCACGACTATGGAGAAATTCACTTAATCAAATTCAATTCTATATTTCAAATTCAAATTTCATTCTTTTTATTCATTATCATGTTATTATTATACATAATCGCTGTTTCCTGCATCAGTGAGGTAGCACCAGAAAACAGACGAAGAATGGCCCATCAACTCATATCCACATATACGTATATAAATGCCTACATACGCACATATACATACATATACATGTCAACATATACACATAGACATTACATACATACACATGTACATATTCATACTTGCTTGCCTTCATCCATTCCTGTTGTTAACCCGCCCCACAGGAAATCAGCATTGCTATCCCCAGCTTCAGCAAGGAAGCACCAGGAATACAGAAAAAAAGTCCCCATTCGTTCACATTCAGTCTCTAGCTGTCATTTGTAATGTACTGAAACCACAGCTCCCTATCCACATCCAGGCCCCACAGACCTTTTTCTGGTTTACCCCAGATACTTCACATGCCCTGGTTCAGTCCATTGACAGAACATTGACCCCGGCGGACTGCATACTTACCCCTCTCCAAAACTCAACCATTTACGTCCCGAACCATCCCATCCATAAACAAATTAAACGACCATATGGACATCACAAACTCCTGCTACAACCCTACATTCACTGAGAACCAATTGCTCTCCTCTCTTCCTACTTGTACACATGCCTTACATCCTTGGTAAAAACTTTTCACTGCTTCTAGCAACTTATCTCCCACACCATATACTCTTATAACCTTTCACAAAGCATCTCTCTAGCAACTTATCTCCCACATCATATAATCTTATAACCTTTCACAAAGCATCTCTATCAACATTATCATATGCCTTCTCCTGATCCATAAATGCTACATACAAATCCATTTGTTTTTCTAAGTATTTCTCAGATACATTCTTCAACTTTCTAAATGGGGAAATGGAAGGAGTCTTGCAGGGAGTGCTCATCTTCCTTGAAGGCTCAGATTGGGGTGTCTAAATGTGTGTGGATGTAACCAAGATGAGAAAAAAAGGAGAGAAAGGTAGTATGTTTAAGGAAAGGAGCCTGGATGTTTCGGCTCTGAGTGAAGTGAAGCTCAAGGGTAAAGGGGAAGAGTAGTTTGGGAATCTCTTGGGAGTAAAGTCAGGGGTTGGTCAGGGGACATGAGCAAAGGAAGCAGTAGCACTACTCCTGAAGCAAGAGTTGTGGGAGTATGTCATAGAGTGTAAGAAAGTAAACTCTAGATTGATATGGGTAAAACTGAAAGTGGATGTAGAGATGGGTGATTATTGGTGCCTATGCACCTGGCCATGAGAAGAGAGGTCATGAGAGGCAAATGTTTTGGGAGCAGCTGAGTGAGTGAGTTAGCAGCTCTGGTGCACGAGACCAGGTTATAGTGTTGGGTGATTTGAACGTAAAGGTGATTAATGTGGCAGTTAAGGGAATAATTGGTGTATATGGGGTGTTCAGTGTTGTAAATGGAAATGGTGAAGAGATTGTAGATTTGTGTGCTGAAAAAGGACTGGTGATTGGGGATACCTGGTTTAAAAAGAGAGATATACATAAGTATACGTATGTAAGTAGGAGAGATGGCCAGAGAGCATAACTGGATTACATGTTAATTAATAGGTGCATGAAAGAGAGACTTTTGGATGTTAATGTGCTAAGAGGGGCAACTGGAGGGATGTCTGATCATTATCTTGTGGAGGCAAAGGTGAAGATTTGTAGAGGCTTTCAGAAGAGAGAATGTTGGGGTGAAGAGAGTGGTGAGAGTAAGTGAGCTTGGAAAGGAGACTTGTGGGAGGAAGTACCAGGAGAGACTGAGTGAATAATGGAAAAAGGTGAGAGCAAATGAAGCGCAGGAGAAATGGGATGTATTTAGGGAAGCAGTGATGGCTTGTGCAAAAGATGCCTGTGGCAGGAGAAAGGTGGGAGGTGGGCAGATTAGAAAGGGTAGTGAGTGGTGGGATGAAGAAGTAAGACTGTTAGTGAAAGAGGAGAGAGAGGCATTTGGATGATTTTTGCAGGGAAAGAGTGCAAATGACTGGGAGATTATAAAAGAAAGAGGCAGGAAGTCAAGAAAAAGGTGCAAGAGGTGAAAAAGAGGGCAAATGAGAGTTGGGGTGAGAGAGTCTTGTTAAATTTTAGGGAGAATAGAAAGATGTTTTGGAAGGAGGTAAATAAAGTGCGTAAGACAAGAGAACAAATGGGAACATCTGTGAAGAGGACTAATGGGGAGGTAATAAAAAGCAGCGGTGAAGTGAGAAGGAGATGGAGTGAGTATTTTGAAGGTTTGTTGAATGTGTTTGATGATAGAGGGGCAGATATAGGGTGTTATGGTCGAGGTAGTGTGCAAAGTGAGAGCGTTCACAGAGAATGGTTTGGTAAACAGAGAAGAGGATGTAAAAGCTTTGCGGAAGATGAAAGCTGAAAAGGCGGCAGGATTGGATTGGATTGCAGTGGAAGTTATTAAAAAAGGGGTGACTGTGTTGTTGACTGGTTGGTGAGGATATTCAATGTATGTATGGTTTATGTTGAAAAGCCTGAGGATTAGCGGAATGCATGTATAGTGCCATTGTATAAAGGCAAAGGGGATAAAGGTGAGTGTTCAAATTGCAGAGGTATAAGTTTGTTGAGTATTCCTGGGAAATTATATGAGACGGTACTGATGAGAAGGTGAGGGCAGCATCAGATTGCAGAAGAGCAGTGTGGTTTCAGAAGTGGTAGAGGATGTGTGGATCAGGTGTTTTTGAAGACTGTGAGAAATACTTAGAAAAACAAATGGATTTGTATGTAGCATTTATGGATATGAAAAAGGCATATGATAGAGTTGATGGAGAAGCTCTGTGGAAGGTGTTAAGAGTATATGGTGCGGGAGGTAAGTTGCTAGAAGCAGTGAAAAGTTTTTATCGAGGAAGTAAGGCATGTGTGCAAGTAGGAAGAGAGGAAAGTGAATGGTTCCCAGTGAATGTCGGTTTGTGGCAGGGGTGAGTGATGTCTCCATGGTTGTTTAATTTGTTTATGGATGGGGTTGTTAGGGAGGTGAACGCAAGAGTTTTGGAAAGAGGGTTAAGTATGCAGTCTGTTGTGGATAAGAGGGCTTGGGAAGTGAGTCAGTCGTTGTTCGCTGATGACACAGCACTGGTGGCTGATTCGGGTGAGAAACTGCAGAAGCTGGTGACTGAGTTTGGGAAAGTGTGCGATATAAAAAAGCTGAGAGTAAATGTGAATAAGAGCAAGGTTATTAGGTTCAGTAGAGTTGAGGGACAAGCCAATTGGAAGGGAAGTTTAAATGGAGAAAAACTGGAGGAAGTGAAGTGTTTTAGATATCTGAGAGTGAATTTAGCAGCAGATGGAACCATGGAAGTGGAAGTGAGTCACAGAGTGGGGTAGGGACGAAGGTTCTGTGAGCATTGACGAATGTGCGGAAGGGAAGAACGTTATCATGGAGAGCAAAAGGGTATGTTTGAAGGAATAGTGGTTCCAACAATGTTATATGGTTGCAAGGAGTGGGCTATGGATAGGGTTGTGCGGAGGAGGGTAGATTTGTTCAAAATGAGATGTTTCAGGACGATATGTGGTGTGAGGTGGTTTGATCGAGTAAGTAATGAAAAGGTAAGAGAGATGTGTGGTAATAAAAAGAGTGTGGTTGAGAGAGCAGAAGAGGGTGTATTGAAATGGTTTGGTCACATGGAGAGAATGAGTGAGGGAAGATTGACAAAGAGGATATATGTGTCAGAGGCGGAGGGAACGAGAAGTGGGAGACCAAGTTGGAGGTGAAAAGATGGAGTGATAAAGATTTTGAGTGATAGGGGCCTGAACATACAGGAGGATGAAAGGCGTGCAAGGAATAGAGTGAACTGGAATGATGTGGTACATTGAGGTCGACGTGCTGTCAATGGATTGAACCAGGGCATGTGAAGTGTCTGGGGTAAACCATGGAAAGTTTTGTGGGGCCTAGATGTGGAAAGGGAGCTGTTGTTTCAGTGCATTTCACATGACAGCTAGAGACTGAGTGTGAACGAATGTGGCCTTTGTTGTCTTTTCCTAGCACTTTCTCACATGCACGGACCCGGGGGGGGGGGGGGGGGGGGGGGGGGGGGGGGGGGGACTTCATGTGTGGCAGGGTGTTGATGGGAATGGATGAAGGCAGCAAGTATGAATATGTACAAGTGTATATATGTGTATGTCTGCGTATGTAATGTATATATACGTTGAAATGTATGGGTATGTATATGTGCATGTGTCGGCATGTATACATGTATTTACATGTGTATGTGGGTGGGTTGGGCCATTCTTTCGTCTGTTTCCTTACGCTACCTCGCTAATGCAGGAGACAGTGACAAAGTATGATAATAATAATAACATTCTTCAAAGCAAACACCTGATCCACACATCTTCTACCACTTCTGAAACCACACTCCTCTTCCTGAATCTGATGCTCTGTACATGTCTCCATCCTCTCAATCAATACCCTCCCATATAATTTCCCAGTAATAATCAACAAACTTATACCTCTGTAGTTTGAACACTCACTTTTATCCCCTTTGCCTTTGCACAATGGCACTATGCATGCATTTCGCCAATCCTCAGGCACTTCACCATGGTCCATACATACAATGAATATTCTTACCAACCAATCAACAACACAGTCACCCCCATTTTTATCAAACTCCAATGCAATACTATCCCAGCCCAGTGCCTTGCCAGATTTCATCTTCCACAAAGCTTTCACTACCTCTTCTCTCTTCACCAAATCATTCTCCCTGGCTCTCTCACTTCGTACACCACCCCAACCAAAACACCCTATCTGCCACTCTATCATCAAACATATTCAACAAACCTTCAAAATACTCACTTCATCTCCTTATCATTTCATTTCTATCTGTTTTAACTTCGCCACTAGCTCCCTTCACCAATGTCTCCATTTGTTCTCTTGTCTTATGCACATTATCTACCTCCTTCCAAAACATCTCTTTATTCTCCCTAAAATTTAATGATACTCTCATTTGCCCTCTTTTTTAACTCTTGCACCATTCTCTTGACCTCTTCCCGCTTTCTTTTATACATTTCCCATTCATTTGCACTACTTTCCCGCAAATATCATCCAAACGCCTCTCTTTCCTCTTTCACTAACAATCTTACTTCTTTATCCCACCACTCACTACCCTTTCTAATCTGCCCACCTTCCACCTTTCTCATACCACATGCATCTTTCACACAAGCCGTCACTGCTTCCCTAAATACATCCCATTCCTCACCCACTCCCCTCACGTCACTTGTTCTCACCTTTTGCCATTCTACACACAATCTCCCTGATACTTCCTCACACAAATCTCCTTTCCAAGCTCACTTACTCTCACCACTCTCTTCTCCCCAACAGTCTCTTCTTTTCTGAAAGCCTCTACAAATCTTCACCTTCACCTCCACAAGAGAGTGATCAGTCATCCCTCCAGCTGCCCCTCTCAGCACATCAACATCCAAAAGTCTCTCTTTTACATGCCTATCAATTAAACTGTAATCCAATAATGCCCTTTGACCATCTCTCCCACTCACATATGCATACTTATGTATATCTCTTTTTTCAAACCAGGTATTCCCAATTACCAGTCTTTTTTCAGCACACAAATCCACAATCTCCTCACCATTTCCATTCCAAACATTGAACACCCCATGTACACCAATCATACCGTCAACTACCACATTACTCACCTTCACATTTAAATCACCCAGCACTATAACCTAGTCTCCTGCATCAAAGCTGCTATACACTCACTCAACTGCTCCCAAAACACTTGCCTCTCATGATCTTTCTTCTCATGACCAGGTGCATGGGCACCAATAATGACCCATCTCTCTCCATCCACTTTCAGTTATACCAACAACAATCTAGAATTTATTTTCTTACATTCTATAAAATACTCCCTCAACTCCTGCTTCAGAAGTATTGCTACTCCTTCCTTCGCTCTTGTCCTCTCACTAACCTATGGCTTTAATCTCAAGACCTTCCCAAACCACTCTTCTCCCTTACCCTTGAGTTTAGTTTTATTCAGAGCTAGATTATCTAGGTTTCTTTACTCAAACACAGTACCTATCTCTCCTTTCCTCTCATCTTGGTTAAATCCGCACACATTCAGACACCCCAATCTCAGCCTTCGAGGAAGACAAGCACTCCGCACTTGACTCTTTCTGTTTTCCTTTTTTAGAAATTTAGATACAAGGAGGGGGCGGTTTCCACCCTCCGCTCCTGACCCCTTTAGTCACCTTCTAGGACACGCGGAGAATACATGGGAAGAATTCCTTGTCCCCATCCCACATTATTGAGGTAGCACCCAAAATGGATGAAGATGTAGCTTCATTTGCAGTGATCATATCCACTATCCAGCTGTCATGCACAATAAACTGAAGCCCAAAGACCCCTATATTCAAATCAGGGAATTCTATTTATTCTAAAGATGTGAATAGATAAAGCTTTACTAACTTTTGTGTGAATCTGGGCATTGTTAAGAGGTAAATTGTTATTCAGGGCATTTCATCAACATGTATACCCTTAATGTGTGAAATCAAGGTCAACATTTCTAAACAAAGAATTCTTCATAAAATCCTCTTCAAAACAAAATTATGGAAAACATATCTTTATCTAATGTCCTTTTTGTTACAAAAATATTTTGGAAAAATAATCAACATGATGTGTGGTATCTATTGTTTCAAAATTACCCTTTGCTTAGAGATCTATATTTCTATACTCTTGTACTTATTCACTTACACTGATATGAGCCTAACTACTTATGTTCAACCATGACAGTCCTGAACTTACCAAATCCCACATAACAAACTGCTTAACCAAATTTACCTCCACCAATTCCTACCAAATGCCAGTGTTGCACTGAACGAAATCAAAACTTACTACATTATATCATACCAGAGGTGTCAAACAATCTCATCTGGGACCCCTCTCCTTTCTTATGTAAACGCCTTTAAAAACATACTAAAAAGATCCTAAATAATGACATAAATGAGTTCATAAACAAAGCAAAATCACATCACCAGCCATTCTTAGTTCAAAGTATATGTTACAAAAAGTAAAGTGTCAAGAAATATCTATTGAACCTATAAAGTAGCAAAATATATCATTACTAGAATTATTATCTCAGTTACTCTTGGTATATCAAGCATCCATGTACAAAGGAAAACCATATACTGCCTGAGATCAAAGGTGCTTTGCAGAATTTATGGTAAGCAAACATTTATTAAATATGGAATGTAGGTTGAATATGGCCCAGGATTTATGAAAAAGTGGTGAGCAATAAGAAGCTAGGAAAAAGACAAGCAAAGAACTGTAAAGAAATTTTATGTATTGGAAAAGGAAAAGGGTGCCAGAATGATGCAGGCTCTATGTTGGGGGAGTGGGTCACTCTCTTGTGGTCTGCAGTCCATTGAGTGGCCCAAGCTTGAAGTTTTTTCACCTCATATCTCACTTAACTGTAAGTTCATGAAGCCCACAAAGCACCTTTGAGCTCTAGGTTTATCATGAAAGGCATACTTTTTGATGTTTGATTTGTATACTTGTCATTGATTCATTGAGAGAGCAGAAGAGGGTGTTTTGAAATGGTTTGGGCACATGGAGAGAATGAGTGAGGAAAGATTGACCAAGAGGATATATGTGTCGGAGGTGGAGGGAACGAGGAGAAGAGGGAGACCAAATTGGAGGTGGAAAGATGGAGTGAAAAAGATTTTGTGTGATCGGGGCCTGAACATGCAGGAGGGTGAAAGGAGGGCAAGGAATAGAGTGAATTGGAGCGATGTGGTATACAGGGGTTGACGTGCTGTCAGTGGATTGAATCAAGGCATGTGAAGCGTCTGGGGTAAACCATGGAAAGCTGTGTAGGTATGTATATTTGCGTGTGTGGACGTGTGTATGTACATGTGTATGGGGGGGGGGGTTGGGCCATTTCTTTCGTCTGTTTCCTTGCGCTACCTCGCAAACGCGGGAGACAGCGACAAAGTATAAAAAAAAAAAAAAAAAAAAAAAAAAAAAAACATTTATTTCAAAATCATAAATTATTCTACTTTCATTTCAATAATTCTTAATGAATCAATGACAAGTATACAAATCAAACATCAAAAAGTATGCCTTTCATGATAAACCTAGAGCTCAAAGGTGCTTTGTGGGCTTCATGAACTTACAGTTAAGTGAGATATGAGGTGAAAAAACTTCAAGCTTGGGCCACTCAATGGACTGCAGACCACAAGAGAGTGACCCACTCCCCCAACATAGAGCCTGCATCATTCTGGCACCCTTTTCCTTTTCCAATACATAAAATTTCTTTACAGTTCTTTGCTTGTCTTTTTCCTAGCTTCTTATTGCTCACCACTTTTTCATAAATCCTGGGCCATATTCAACCTACATTCCATATTTACCAGTGTATATCATGGCATGAAAATAGTTACATTGTTAGAGGTCACCTTTGGCAAGGCTGTGACATCACCAATAAAAGGATAGGAGTAGTGCTTTGTTGAAGTCCTTCTTTGAATGAGGCCCATCTTTCTCTCCTTCTGCAAGGAAGCTGTCTTGAAACCCCAGGACCCCAAGAAAAGGGACCCTGGGCTTGTGCAGGGACCTCTTGATTTATGTGTATTTAATTTACTTCCATCTTTGGAATACCATTCAATATCCATTAATACTTTTTTGTAAAATTCATGAAGGCTTAAACCTGGAATAATACAATCACCATTAGGCTGGCAGTGTGGTGGTGTAGTGCTGCCAGCCCCATACAAGAATGTATGTACACATGGCGAAGATACAGTCTATAGACATGGAGAGTACATTCCTTGTGATCATGCCACTAAAGTGTCTTTTATGTTCTGATACTGATGGTGCTAAGAAGTGTAAGATTATCATTATTAAGTTAAGACGGATGTGCTCAAACATTATGAGAGGTGAATAAACAACTGATATTAAGCGTGCCATGGACTTTGTGAATCTACTTTACAAACTATTTGTCAAACTGCACTTGCACAGAAGATCAAGGAGAGTGCTAAGAGTGAAACATTAATCAGTTGTTTCACTTTCCCCCTTCTACAGATATTACTTTGGTTTTTGCTCCTGAGAGTTGGCTGCTTGTGTGCCCCCAACACTAGCTAGACCACGCAATACTCGGCAGCCTAATGCATCACATGATTATTGTGTGGCCATTGGTAACTCAAGGGTGGGCCATTTTGACAACTACTTCTTTCCCTATATGTCAAAGCTCTGGAACTTTCTACCTTCTCATGTCTTTCTCTGTAACTATGACCTGGCGCATTTTAAAAGACAGCTCTTTCACTTCCTCAAAACTTGTAAATACTTTCCGTTGTTTTTTCTTTTTCCATGTCATAATTCTCACTTTATTTCAATTAAGCCCTGACCTTGATGTGCACTTTTGTCTGTGACTGGAACCTTCAACATTAAAAAAAAGTCCTTATATTCCCAGAGTTTGCTTATGGAGAGAATGGAATGAATGCTGAGTGTATGGATCGAACAACAAATTCATGAATATGTTCCCATTAGCATGCTTGTAAGACATTCCAAGCAACTCTTGGTTGGTTCATAAATTCTAAGAAAAGCTACAATTAAGACAAGGCTGCTTCTGCTAACTTCAATACTCCCAAAACTTTCCCAAGAATGCTCAAAACCATTATCAAGGAAGGTGGTTATTCTCCTAAGCAGACTTTTAACATGGATGAGACTGGATTACTTTGGAAGAGAATATCTTCAAGAACGTACACTTCCTGTGAAGAGAAGACAGCACCAGGATTCATAGCTTATTATTTTCAGCTTTCATACATCAAATTCATTGCACAGTATGTATATTATAGTATTTTGAATTTCCTGTTATATGTATACCATAGTTTTTCACTAACATAGTATCTGGCATTGCCTTATCAATAATGAAACCCCCAATCTTCATTATCTACATTATGTGCTTTACGCATTTTTTATTTACACAACCACTTTCAAGAATGTAACTAAGGCATAAACTGAAAGATACCTGTAAAATGATTTAAAAATAATTATTCCTTGTCTTTCACTGCTTGAATATCCAAGTCTCCTACTCAAGTTCATTTGTTTCAATCAAAGCAAAACAGCTCTTTTTTCTCTGGGGAAAAATTCAAACTGAAAACCAGCAGGACAGTCTTACTAACACATTATCACTGGGAATGAAAGGAAGAATAGAACCCACTTATCTCCTATGTGTTGCAGTTGAAAACTAAGAAAGGCTGGAAATCCTCTTCTTTTGTATCATTACTTCTCAGAATTACAAACAGAGGAAACAAGAGGGTAATTATTCTCCAAAGATCAGTTTTCCATTCCATTCTTAAAGCATTTAAATGTATATCATATACTCAAAGGTCTAACTCAAAAAATAACTTCATGCTTGCCCTCTTTTCCAAAACTGTGTGTGCTTGGGATTATATTATACTGCTACAATACAATTGTAAAAATGAAAAAGTTTCACCATATCATAACCTTGCTACAAAATGTCATAACTATAAATCTTTAACTGTAAGCCAAAAATAAGTTGTAAATAAGAAAAATAATAATCATTTTCCAAAAAGATCTTTCAGCCATGAATTCTCAGACTTGACTGTCTTAATCTGCTCCTGGGTCGTGTGGGTCAATCATGCAACCCATGACATACTTGGAATCCACTCCCAAGTGACCCAATAACCTGTGGCTCTGTCATACCTTTAGAGGGAATGAATGCTTTTCTTAAAGGTCCAACTGGTTCCATTTACAAAACAACAGAGCATAACCAACTACCGTAACTTCCAAAAGTTTTCACAGGGTAAAGCAATTATCTTTATACTATTAAATGTATAATTGGAATTAACCAATATACAAAGCGAAATATATACATGACAGCTAGAGGCTGAGTGTGAATGAATGTGGCCTTTGTTGTCTTTTCCTGGTGCTACCTCGTGTGCGTGCGGGAGGGGGGGGGTGTCATTCCATGTGTGGCGGGATGGTGACAGGAATGAATGAAGGCAGTAAGTATGAATTATGCATATGTGTATATATGTATACATCTGTGTATGTATATATATGTGTACATTGAAATGTACAGGTATGTATTTGTGCGTGTGTGGATGTGTATGTGTATACATGTGTATGTATAGTGGCAACGAGGATAAAACCACATGAATTTCATGTGGACAACCTATGGAAGTTATTGAAAAGTGGAAAAAAAGGGTGTCCATGAAGATCACTGGTCTGCAAACAGTAACAATGTCTAATTGGTTACATGAGTGAATTTGATCCAGAAATTGAATTCTGGACTGAGTACAGGGAGTGTCTCCATCTCCAGCATTATGCCATGGCAAATGATATAAACGGTGCAGTCAAAAAAAAAAAATTGTTAATAGCAATGGCAGGACTGAAGACATACAAGCTACAGAGAAATTTGTGGAAGCCTAAACATCCTGGAGAATAGACTTTTGAAGAACTCTGCAAAATGCTATTTAAACATCATGAGCCAAAGCTGTCAGACACAGTAGCAAAGTTAAAATAAATGAATCAGGTGACCAGGGGAGAGCGATGCTCAATATATGACTGACTTGAAAGAACTAACTGAGCACTGCAATTTCAGCTCTTTGACGATAGACCCACACGATCAAATTACGCATGACTACTTGATTGCAGATATCAAAGATTCAAGCCAAACTACTGGCACTGGAGCCCAAGACTGGTGAGATTCTGTTGTGCAAGAAAATCTACTATCTGGTGGTGGCAACTGAGGCAACACTGAAGGACTTGCCAGACATGAAATAGCCATCATCCCTGCATGCAGTGACACAAGGCACACCCTGTTGGAGATGCAGTGAAGTTAGTCATCCAGACAGCTGTTGGGCTACAGACAGGGTGCTAAAGCTGCCAACAAGTAGGCCATTTCTCACTATAACGAAAGGAGAAAGGATGGATGGGTATTCCCTAGTAGCAGTTTCAAGCCTTCTCCAAACAAAATACCCAAGGAAGTGAGGGAGTGCTTTCACCAAGACAAAGGAGAACAGCATCGAGAGATGGAGGAGGATCACCATGATGGAGAAAAGGACTGCCAAGAGGTAAAATGTTTCCAGTGGAAAACCAAGAGAATGATAATGGTGTTGAGAAAGGTCAGAGGACTCTTTTGAATTCAATTCATTACTATATTAAAGTATCGGAAACAAGACTGAGGTACAACTGGAAAGTATTCAACCATTTATGTGTAGAATAAATATTGAAAGGCATTTGGAGATACACTGGTGCAAGTTTTACCATAATTAATGAACATGTCAATGAGATTCTGTGACAAGGTACTTAAAAAACAAGAGAAACAAATGGATGATGATGTGATGTTGAAGTCATACACAGGAGAAAGACTGAAAGTTAAAGTGTTATGAAAGCACATGTCACACACGATGGCCTAGCATATGAGATGCCATTAGTAGTAGTAGGTGATGGACAAAATTTGTTAGGTAGGAAGTTGTTAAAAACACTCCAGACTGACTGGAAAAATTCAGTGTTTAATGTAAAGGAACAGTTGGATAGCAAAGAAAAATTCAGTGTTTAATGTAAAGGAACAGTTGGATAGCAAAGAAAAGTTTGTGAAGGATTTAGAAATGAAATATGATGGTGTACTTGAAGAAAGTTTAGGCATATACACTAGAGGGGAAGGCCAAAATATACATAGATGCTACTGTAAAGCCACAAATTTTGAAAGCTGTTTTAGTGCCGAAAAAGGCCACAGACATAGAATTGGACAGGCTAGTGGCAAGTGGAAAGCTCAGGATGGGCCACCCAATAATAGTTGTATCCAAGCCATCCTCACAAGTTAGAATTTGTGAAGACTACTAAAGAGATGGTAAACCCGATGGCTGAGGACACTTTTCCAGTTCCAAAAAAAAGTAACTTATTGACCAGTTTGGTAAGAGTTAAGTTATTCTAAAAATTGGACTTGAGGAGTTCTTACCAACAGATGTTACTGGATGAAGAGTCAAAGAAGTATTGTATGATAAACACACACAGAGTGTGTGAATTTTATCCCTGGGGATAGGGGAGAAAGAATACTCCCCACACATTCCTCACATGTTGTATAAGGCGACAAAAGGGGACGGGAGGAGGGGGCTAGAAACCCTCCCCTCCTTGTATTTTAACTTTCTAAAAGGGGAAACAGAAGAAGGAGTCACGCAGGGAGTGCTCATCCTCCTTGAAGGCTCAGATTGGGGTGTCTAAATGTGTGTGGATGTAACCAAGATGAGAAAAAAGAGAGATAGGTAGTATGTTTGAGGGAAGGAACCTGGATGTTTTGGCTATGAGTGAAACGAAGCTCAAGTGTAAAGGGGAAGAGTGATTTGGGAATGCTTGGGAGTAAAGTCTGGGGTTAGTGAGAGGACAAGAGCAATGGAAGGAGTAGCACTCCTCATGAAAAAGGAGTGACGAGAGTATGTGATAGAGTGTAAGAACGTAAACTCTAGATTAATATGGGTAAAACTGAAAGTGGATGGAGAGAGATGGGTGATTATTGGTGCATATTCACCTGGGCATGAGAAGAAAGATCATGAGAGGCAAGTGTTTTGGGAGCAGCTGAGTGAGTGTGTTAGTAGTTTTGACGCTCAAGACCAGGTTATAGTGATGGGTGATTTGTATGCAAAGGTGAGTAATGTGGCAGTTGAGGGAATAATTGGTGTACATGGGGTGTTTTCAGAAAAGAAGAGAGAATGTTGGGGTGAAGAGAGTGGTGAGAGTCAGGGAGCTTGGGAAGGAGAATTGTGTGAGGAAGTACCAGGAGAGATTGAGTACAGAATGGAAAAGGGTGAGAACAAAGGACATAAGGGGAGTGGGGGAGGAATTAGATGCATTTAGGGAAGTAGCGATGGCTTGCGCAAAAGATGCTTGTGGCATGAGAAGCGTGGAAGGTGGGTTGATTAGAATGGGTAGTGAGTGGTGGGATGAAGAAGTAAGATTATTAGTGAAAGAGAAGAGAGAGGCATTTGGATGACCTTTGCAGGGAAATAATGCAAATGACTGGGATATGTGTAAAAGAAAGAGGCAGAAGGTCAAGGGAAGGGCGCAAGAGGTGAAAAAGAGGGCAAATGAGAGTTGGGGTGAGAGAGTATCATTAAATTTTAGGGAGAATAAAAAGATGTTTTGGAAGGAGGTAAATAAAGTGCATAAGGTAAGGGAACAAATGGGAACATCAGTGAAGAGAGCTAATGGGGAGGTGATAACAAGTAGTGGTGATGTGAGGAGATGGAGTGAGTATTTTTGAAGGTTTGTTGAATGTGTTTGATGACAGAGTGGCAGATAAAGGGTGTTTGTGTCGAGGTGGTGTACAAAGTGAAAGGGTTAGGGAGAATGATTTGGTAAACAGAAAAGAGGTAGTAAAAGCTTTGCGGAAGATGAAAGCTGGCAAGGCAGTGAGTTTGAATGGTATTGCAGTGGAATTTATTAAAAAAGGGGGGGGTGACTGTATTGTTGACTGGTTGGTAAGGTTATTTAATGTATGTATGACTCATGGTGAGGTGCCTGAGGATTGGCAGAATGACTGCATAGTGCCATTGTACATAGGCAAAGGGGATAAAGGTGAGTGCTCAAATTACTGAGGCATCAGTTTGTTGAGTATTCCTGGGAAATCATATGGGAGGGTGTTGGTTGAGAGGGTGAAGGCATGTACAGAGCATCAGATTGGGGAAGAGCAGTGTGGTTTCAGAAGTGGTAGAGGATGTGTGGATCATGTGTTTGCTTTGAAGAATGTATGTGAGAAATACTTAGAAAAGCAAATGGATTTGTATGAAGTATTTATGGATCTGGAGAAGGCATATGATAGAGGTGATAGAGATGCTCTGTGAAGGTATTAAGAATACATGGTGTGGGAGGCAAGTTGTTGAAAGCAGTGAAACGTTTTTATTGAGGATGTAAGGCAAGTGTACGAGTAGGAAGAGAGGAAAGTGATTGGTTCTCAAGTGAATGTTGGTTTGCGGCAGGGGTGCGTGATGTCTCCATGGTTGTTTAATTTGTTTATGGATGGGGTTGTGAGGGAGGTGAATGCAAGAGTTTTGGAAAGAGGGGCAAGTAAGCAGTCTGTTGTGGATGAGAAAGCTTGGGAAGTGAGTCAGTTGTTGTTCGCTGATGATACAGCACTGGTGGCTGATTCAGGTGAGAAACTGCAGAAGCTGGTGACTAAGTTTGGTAAAGTGTGTGAAAGAAGAAAGCTAAGAGTAAATGTGAATAAGAGCAAGGTTATTAGGTACAGTAGGGTTGAGGGACAAGTTAACTGGGAGGTAAGTTTAAATGGAGAAAAACTAGAGGAAGTGAAGTGTTTTAGATATCTGGCAGTGGATTTGGCAGTGGATGGAACCATGGAAGTGGAATTGAATCATAGGGTGGGGGAGGGGGCAAAAGTTCTGGGAGCGCTGAAAAATGTGTGGAAGTCGAGAACATTATCTCGGAAAGCAAAAATGGGTACGTTTGAAGGAATAGTGGTTCCAACAATGTTATGTGGTTGCGAGGCGTGGGCTATAGATAGAGTTGTGCAGAGGAGGGTGGATGTGCTGGAAATGAGATGTTTGAGGACAATATGTGGTGTGAGGTGGTTTGATCGAGTAAGTAATAATAGGGTAAGAGATGTGTGTGGTAATAAAAAGAGTGTGGTTGAGAGAGCAGAAGAGGGTGTTTTGAAATGGTTTGGTCACATGGAGAGAATGAGTGAGGAAAGATTGACAAAGAGGATATATGTGTCAGAGGTGGAGGGAACAAGGAGAAGTGGGAGACCAAATTGGAGGTGGAAAGATGGAGTGAAAAAGATTCTTAGTGATCAGTGCCTGAACATGCAGGAGGGTGAAAGGCATGCAAGGAATAGAATGAATTGGAAAGATGTGGTATACCGGGATCAAAATGCTGTCAATGGATTGAACCAGGGCATGTAAAGCATCTGGGGTAAACCATTGATAGTTTTGTGGGGCCTGGATGTGGAAAGGGAGCTGTGGTTTCAGTGCATTATACATGACAGCTAGAGACTGAGTGGGAACGAATGTGGCCTTTGTTGTCTTTTCCTAGTGCTACCTCAAGCACAAGGGGGGGGGGGGTCATTTCATGTGTGGCGGGGTGGCGATGAGAATGAATAAGGGCAGACAGTATGAATTATGTACATGTGTATATATGTATATGTCTGTGTGTGTGTAAATATATGTATACACTGAGGTGTATAGGTATGTATATGTGCATGTGTGGACAGGTATGTATATACATGTGTATGTGGGTGGGTTGGGCCATTCTTTCATCTGTTTCCTTGCGCTACCTCGCTAATGCAGCAGAGAGCAACAAATTATAATAAACAGAAAAAATACTAAAGAGATGGTAAACCCGATGGCTGAGGACACTTTTCCAGCTCTAAAAAAAAGTGACTCATTGACCAGTTTGGTAAGAGGTAAGTTATTCTGAAAGTTGGACTTGAGTAGTTCTTACCAAGAGATGTTACTGGATGAAGAGCCAAAGAAGTATTGCGTGATAAACACACACAGTGTTGCTCAGGTATAACTGATTACCCTATGGGATCAGGAGTGCATCTGGGGTTTTCAAAAGAGAAATGTACAATCTACTGAGAGATATTCCACACACTGTTGTATATTCAGAAGATATTTTGATCACTGAAAGCAATGAAGCAGAACACAGTGCAAACTTAACCAAGGTGGTAAAGAGGTTAAGTGAAAAAGTTTGAAGATGTGTTTTGACAAATAAGTTTTTCCAAAACAGTGCAAATTGTTTGGGACACAAAATTGATGCACAGGGCATTCATGTATTAGAAAGTAAAGTAAAAGCAATTGTGCATGCACCCAGGCCAACAGATGCGCAAACATTATAATAATTGTTAGGAGGTACAAATTTCTATGGTAAATTGATCAGGAACCTATCTTCACTGCTTGAGCCATTGTATATGTGGTTACCGAGGGGGTACGAAGGCAGCGGTTGCAAATACAAGAAGCTGCATTTATGAAAGCAAAGTAGATGTTATAGCCAAGTGAGGTTTTGGTACATCATGATCCAGATATGTCTTGTTTTTTCATGTACTGCATCACATGGGGACAGTGCTAGTACACCACAGAATGAAGATGGATCTGTACAACATATAGCATCAGCTTCATGCAAACTGAATGATGCTAAGAAAAATTATGCACAAATTGACGGGGAGAGTTTTGCAATAGTGTTTGTGGTGTGCCATTTTCATAACTATTTGTATGGAAGATCATTCACATTACTTACTGACCACAAGAACATAATTTCACTTTTACATGGTTACAAGGCATTGCCCAGTATGGTTTGTTCAGGAATACAACATTGAGCCATTTCACTTGCTACTTATGATTACCAGCTGAAAAATCTAGAAACAGCTAAGCCAATTCAAATGCTGAACTATTGAGTAGGTTACCACTGGTGGAGAAACCAGCATCAGAACCACTACCTACAGATACCAAAACTGTTGTTTGAGCACACTGAAGATTCACCAGTTGTAGCCGAACACATCAGGAGATGGACAGCATATGGCCCAGTATATGCTAAAATTTTGTTTTTTATCATGAATGGTTGGTCAAAACCTGCTCAGGGTCCAGAGTTTAAGTAATTTTTTGTGTGGAGAGATGAACTTAGTACAGGTGAAGGTAGCATAATGTTAGGGATCATGGTAGTGGTTCCTCAGCTGGACAGCAGAGTGTATTAAAGGAACGGCATCACGCTCATCCAGGAATCTCCACAATGAAGGGGATTGCTAGAACATGTGTTTGGAGGCCTAATCTAGATAGGGATACAGAACAAATGATAGAAACTTATGAAATATATCAAGTGAATAAAAACATACCCTATGCTGTGCCCTTCCATGTGTGGCCATACCTTGATGAGCCATGGGAGAGAGTAAATGTAGATTTCACATTTATTCTCAACTTCTTCCTACTCATACACATGCCTTACATCCTTGGTAAAAACTTTTCACTGCTTCTAGCAACTTACCTTATGCATCATATACCCTTAAGACATTCCACAAAGCATCTCTATCAACCCCAACAAAAGATTTCTTAAAGATCCAAATATGCTACAAACATATCCATCCCCTTTTCAACTATTTCTTACACACATTCTCCAAAGCAAACACCTGATCCACACATACTCTACCACTTCAAAAACCACACTGCTTCTCCCCAATCTGGTGCTCTGTACATGCTTTCACCCTCTCAATCAATACCTTCCCACATAATTTCCCAGGAATACTAAACAAACTTATGCTTCTATAACCTGAACACACCATGGTAAGGTTGGTAAGGTTATTTAATGTATGTATGACTTATGGTGAGGTGCCTGAGGATTGTCAGAATGTGTGCATAGTGCCACGGTACAAAGGCAAAGGGGATAAAGGTGAGTGCTCAAATTACAGAGGTATAGTTTGTTGAGTATTCCTGGGAAGTATATAGAGGGTTGAGAGGGTAAGCCATGTACAGAGCATCAGATTTGGGAAAAGCAGTGTGGTTTCAGAAGTGGTAGAGGATGTGTGATCATGTGTTTGCTTTGAAGAATGTATGTGAGAAATACTTAGAAAAGCAAATGGATTTGTATGAAGTATTTATGGATCTGGAGAAGGCATATGATAGAGGTGATAGAGATGCTCTGTGAAGGTATTAAGAATACATGGTGTGGGAGGCAAGTTGTTGAAAGCAGTGAAACGTTTTTATTGAGGATGTAAGGCAAGTGTACGAGTAGGAAGAGAGGAAAGTGATTGGTTCTCAAGTGAATGTTGGTTTGCGGCAGGGGTGCGTGATGTCTCCATGGTTGTTTAATTTGTTTATGGATGGGGTTGTGAGGGAGGTGAATGCAAGAGTTTTGGAAAGAGGGGCAAGTAAGCAGTCTGTTGTGGATGAGAAAGCTTGGGAAGTGAGTCAGTTGTTGTTCGCTGATGATACAGCACTGGTGGCTGATTCAGGTGAGAAACTGCAGAAGCTGGTGACTAAGTTTGGTAAAGTGTGTGAAAGAAGAAAGCTAAGAGTAAATGTGAATAAGAGCAAGGTTATTAGGTACAGTAGGGTTGAGGGACAAGTTAACTGGGAGGTAAGTTTAAATGGAGAAAAACTAGAGGAAGTGAAGTGTTTTAGATATCTGGCAGTGGATTTGGCAGTGGATGGAACCATGGAAGTGGAATTGAATCATAGGGTGGGGGAGGGGGCAAAAGTTCTGGGAGCGCTGAAAAATGTGTGGAAGTCGAGAACATTATCTCGGAAAGCAAAAATGGGTACGTTTGAAGGAATAGTGGTTCCAACAATGTTATGTGGTTGCGAGGCGTGGGCTATAGATAGAGTTGTGCAGAGGAGGGTGGATGTGCTGGAAATGAGATGTTTGAGGACAATATGTGGTGTGAGGTGGTTTGATCGAGTAAGTAATAATAGGGTAAGAGATGTGTGTGGTAATAAAAAGAGTGTGGTTGAGAGAGCAGAAGAGGGTGTTTTGAAATGGTTTGGTCACATGGAGAGAATGAGTGAGGAAAGATTGACAAAGAGGATATATGTGTCAGAGGTGGAGGGAACAAGGAGAAGTGGGAGACCAAATTGGAGGTGGAAAGATGGAGTGAAAAAGATTCTTAGTGATCAGTGCCTGAACATGCAGGAGGGTGAAAGGCATGCAAGGAATAGAATGAATTGGAAAGATGTGGTATACCGGGATCAAAATGCTGTCAATGGATTGAACCAGGGCATGTAAAGCATCTGGGGTAAACCATTGATAGTTTTGTGGGGCCTGGATGTGGAAAGGGAGCTGTGGTTTCAGTGCATTATACATGACAGCTAGAGACTGAGTGGGAACGAATGTGGCCTTTGTTGTCTTTTCCTAGTGCTACCTCAAGCACAAGGGGGGGGGGGGGTCATTTCATGTGTGGCGGGGTGGCGATGAGAATGAATAAGGGCAGACAGTATGAATTATGTACATGTGTATATATGTATATGTCTGTGTGTGTGTAAATATATGTATACACTGAGGTGTATAGGTATGTATATGTGCATGTGTGGACAGGTATGTATATACATGTGTATGTGGGTGGGTTGGGCCATTCTTTCATCTGTTTCCTTGCGCTACCTCGCTAATGCAGCAGAGAGCAACAAATTATAATAAACAGAAAAAATACTAAAGAGATGGTAAACCCGATGGCTGAGGACACTTTTCCAGCTCTAAAAAAAAGTGACTCATTGACCAGTTTGGTAAGAGGTAAGTTATTCTGAAAGTTGGACTTGAGTAGTTCTTACCAAGAGATGTTACTGGATGAAGAGCCAAAGAAGTATTGCGTGATAAACACACACAGTGTTGCTCAGGTATAACTGATTACCCTATGGGATCAGGAGTGCATCTGGGGTTTTCAAAAGAGAAATGTACAATCTACTGAGAGATATTCCACACACTGTTGTATATTCAGAAGATATTTTGATCACTGAAAGCAATGAAGCAGAACACAGTGCAAACTTAACCAAGGTGGTAAAGAGGTTAAGTGAAAAAGTTTGAAGATGTGTTTTGACAAATAAGTTTTTCCAAAACAGTGCAAATTGTTTGGGACACAAAATTGATGCACAGGGCATTCATGTATTAGAAAGTAAAGTAAAAGCAATTGTGCATGCACCCAGGCCAACAGATGCGCAAACATTATAATAATTGTTAGGAGGTACAAATTTCTATGGTAAATTGATCAGGAACCTATCTTCACTGCTTGAGCCATTGTATATGTGGTTACCGAGGGGGTACGAAGGCAGCGGTTGCAAATACAAGAAGCTGCATTTATGAAAGCAAAGTAGATGTTATAGCCAAGTGAGGTTTTGGTACATCATGATCCAGATATGTCTTGTTTTTTCATGTACTGCATCACATGGGGACAGTGCTAGTACACCACAGAATGAAGATGGATCTGTACAACATATAGCATCAGCTTCATGCAAACTGAATGATGCTAAGAAAAATTATGCACAAATTGACGGGGAGAGTTTTGCAATAGTGTTTGTGGTGTGCCATTTTCATAACTATTTGTATGGAAGATCATTCACATTACTTACTGACCACAAGAACATAATTTCACTTTTACATGGTTACAAGGCATTGCCCAGTATGGTTTGTTCAGGAATACAACATTGAGCCATTTCACTTGCTACTTATGATTACCAGCTGAAAAATCTAGAAACAGCTAAGCCAATTCAAATGCTGAACTATTGAGTAGGTTACCACTGGTGGAGAAACCAGCATCAGAACCACTACCTACAGATACCAAAACTGTTGTTTGAGCACACTGAAGATTCACCAGTTGTAGCCGAACACATCAGGAGATGGACAGCATATGGCCCAGTATATGCTAAAATTTTGTTTTTTATCATGAATGGTTGGTCAAAACCTGCTCAGGGTCCAGAGTTTAAGTAATTTTTTGTGTGGAGAGATGAACTTAGTACAGGTGAAGGTAGCATAATGTTAGGGATCATGGTAGTGGTTCCTCCAGCTGGACAGCAGAGTGTATTAAAGGAACGGCATCACGCTCATCCAGGAATCTCCACAATGAAGGGGATTGCTAGAACATGTGTTTGGAGGCCTAATCTAGATAGGGATACAGAACAAATGATAGAAACTTATGAAATATATCAAGTGAATAAAAACATACCCTATGCTGTGCCCTTCCATGTGTGGCCATACCTTGATGAGCCATGGGAGAGAGTAAATGTAGATTTCACATTTATTCTCAACTTCTTCCTACTCATACACATGCCTTACATCCTTGGTAAAAACTTTTCACTGCTTCTAGCAACTTACCTTATGCATCATATACCCTTAAGACATTCCACAAAGCATCTCTATCAACCCCAACAAAAGATTTCTTAAAGATCCAAATATGCTACAAACATATCCATCCCCTTTTCAACTATTTCTTACACACATTCTCCAAAGCAAACACCTGATCCACACATACTCTACCACTTCAAAAACCACACTGCTTCTCCCCAATCTGGTGCTCTGTACATGCTTTCACCCTCTCAATCAATACCTTCCCACATAATTTCCCAGGAATACTAAACAAACTTATGCTTCTATAACCTGAACACACCATGGTAAGGTTGGTAAGGTTATTTAATGTATGTATGACTTATGGTGAGGTGCCTGAGGATTGTCGGAATGTGTGCATAGTGCCACGGTACAAAGGCAAAGGGGATAAAGGTGAGTGCTCAAATTACAGAGGTATAAGTTTGTTGAGTATTCCTGGGAAGTTATATAAGGGTGAGAGGGTTAAGCCATGTACAGAGCATCAGATTTGGGAAAAGCAGTGTGGTTTCAGAAGTGGTAGAGGATGTGTGATCATGTGTTTGCTTTGAAGAATGTATGTGAGAAATACTTAGAAAAGAAAATGGATCTGTATGTAGCATTTATGGATCTGGAGAGGGCATATGATAGAGTTGATAGAGATGTTCTGTGGAAGGCATTAAGAATATATGGTGGTGTGGGAGGCAAGTTGTTAGATGCAGTGAAAAGTTTTTATCAAGGATGTAAAGCATGCGTCCATGTAGGAAAAGAGGAAAATGACTGGTTCTCAGTGAATGTTGGTTTGCGGCAGGGGTGCATGATGTCTCCATGGTTGTTTAAATTTGTTTATGGATGGGGTTGTTAGGGAGGTGAATGCAAGAGTTTTGGAAAGAGGGGCAAGTATGCAGTCTCTTGTGGATGAGAGTTTGGGAAGTGAGTCAGTTGTTGTTCGCTGATGATACAGCGCTGGTAGCTGACACGTGAGAGAAACTGTAGAAGCTGGTGACCGAGTTTGGTAAAGTGTGTGAAAGAAGAAAGCTTAGAGTAAATGTGAATAAGAGCAAGCTTGTTAGGTACAGTAAGGTTGAGGGACAAGTCAATTGGAAGGTAAGTTTGAATGGAGAAAAACTGGAGGAAGTGAAGTGTTTTAGATATCTGGGAGTGAATTTGGCAGCAGATGGAACCATGGAAGCGGAAGTGAATCATAGGGTGGGGGAGGGGGCGAAAGTTCTGGGAGCATTCAAGAATGTGTGGTCGAAAACACTATCTCTGAAAGCAAAAAAAGGGTATGTTTGAAGGAATAGTGGTTCCAATAATGTTATATGGTTGCGAGACATGGGCTATAGATAGAGTTGTGCGGAGAGGGTGGATGTGCTGAAAATGAGAAGTTTGAGGACAATATGTGGTGTGAGGGGGTTTGATCGAGAAAGTAATAATAGGGTAAGAGAGATGTGTGGTAAGAAAAAGAGTGTGGTTGAGAGAGCAGAAGAGGGTGGTTTGAAATGGTTTGATCACATGGAGAGAATGAGTGAGGAAAGATTGAACAACAGAATATATGTGTCAGAGGTGGAGGGAACGAGAAGTGCGAGACCAAATTGGAGGAGGAAAGATGGAGTGAAAAAGATTTTGAATGATCGGGGCCAGAACATGCAGGAGGGTGAAAGGAGTGCAAGGAATAGAGTGAATTGGAAAGCTGTGGTATACCGGGGTCGACATGCTGCCAATGGATTGAACCAGGGCACGTGAAGCGTCTGGGGTAAAGCAAAGTTCTGTAGGGCCTGGATGTGGAAAGGGCGCTGTGGTTTGGGTGCATTATACATGACAGCTAGAGACTGAGTGTGAATGAATGTGGACTTTGTTGTCTTTTCCTAGCGCTACCTCATGCACATGCAGGGGGTGGGGGTTCTTATGTCATGTGTGGCGGGGTGGCGATGGGAATGAATAAAGGCAAACAGTATGAATTATGTACATGTGTATTTATGTATATGTCTGTGTGTGTATATAAATGTATACATTGAGATGTATAGGTATGTATATTTGCATGTGTGGACATGTAGGTATATACATATGTATGAGGGTGGGTTGGGCAATTCTTTTGTATGTTTCCTTGCGCTACCTCGCTAACGTGGAAGACAGCGACAAAGCAAAATAATAATTTTATTTATTCATTTATTTTGCTTAGTCGCTGTCTCCCGCATTAGTGAAGTAGCGCAAGGAAACAGACGAAAGAATGGCCCAACCCACCCACATACACATGTATATACATACACGTCCACACACACAAATATATATACCTATATATAATAATAATAATAATAGTAATAATAATAATAATATATATATATATATATATATATATATATATATATATATATATATATATATATATATATATATATATATATATATATATATTCATTTTGATTTGTCGCTGTCTACCGCGTTTGCAAGGTAGCGCAAGGAAACAGACGAAAGAAATGGCCCAACCCACCCCCATACACGTGTATATACATACACGTCCACACATGCAAATATACATACCCATACATCTCAATGTACACATATATATACACACATAGACACATACATATATACACATGCACACAATTCACACAGTCTGCCTTTATTCATTTCCATCGCCACCTCGCCACACATGGAATAACATCCCCCTCCCCCCTCATGTGTGCAAGGTAGCGCTAGGAAAAGACAACAAAGGTCCCATGCGTTCACACTATGTCTCAAGCTGTCATGCAATAATGCGTGAAACCACAGCTCCCTTTCCACATCCAGGCCCCACAAAACTTTCCATGGTTTACCCCAGACGTTTCACATGCCCTGATTCAATCCATTGACAGCACGTCAACCCCGATATACCACATCGATCCAATTCACTCTATTCCTTGCCCACCTTTCACCCTCCTGCATGTTCAGGCCCCGATCACTCAAAATCTTTTTCACTCCATCTTTCCACCTCCAATTTGGTCTCCCACCTCTCCTCGTTCCCTCCACCTCCGACACATATATCCTCTTGGTCAATCTTTCCTCACTCATTCTCTCCATGTGCCCAAACCATTTCAAAACACCCTCTTCTGCTCTCTCAACCACGCTCTTTTTATTTACACACATCTTTCTTACCCTTACATTACTTACTCGATCTAACCACCTCACACCACATATTGTCCTGAAACATCTCATTTCCAGCACATCCACCCTCCTCCGCACAACTCTATCCATAGCTAACGCCTCGCAACCATACAACATTGTTGGAACCACTATTCCTTAAAACATACCCATTTTTGCTTTCCGAGATAATGTTCTCGACTTCCAAACATTCTTCAAGGCTCCCAGGATTTTCGCCCCCTCTCCCACCCTATGATTCACTTTCGCTTCCATGGTTCCATCTGCTGCCAGATCCACTTCCAGATATCTAAAACACTTTACTTCCTCCAGTTTTTCTCCATTCAAACTTACCTCCCAAATGACTTGACCCTCAACCCTACTGTACCTAATAACCTTGCTCTTTTTCACATGTACTCCTACCTTTCTTCTTTCACACACTCTACCAAACTCAGTCACCAGCTTCTACAGTTTCTCACATGAATCAGCCACCAGCGCTGTATCATCAGCGAACAACAACTGACTCACTTCCCAACCTCTCTCATCCAAAACAGACTGCATACTTGCCCCTCTTTCCAAAACTCTTGCATTCACCTCTCTAACAAACCCATCCAAAAACAAACTGAACAACCATGGAGATATCACACACCCCTGCCGCAAACCTACATTCACTGAGAATGTAGGTTTCCTCTCTTCCTATATGTACACATGCCTTACATCCTCGATAAAAACTTTTCACTGCTTCTAACAACTTGCCTCCCACACCATATATTCTTAATACCTTCCACAGAGCATCTCTATCATCTCTATCATATGCCTTCTCCAGATCCATAAATGCTACATACAAATCCATTTGCTTTTCTAAGTATTTCTTACATACATTCTTGAAAGCAAACACCTGATCCACAAATCCTCTACCACTTCTGAAACCACACTGCTCTTCCCCAATCTGATGCTCTGTACATGCCTTCACCCTCTCAATCAATACCCTCCCATGTAATTTACCAGGAATACTCAACAAACTTATACCATTCAAATTTGAATTTGAGCACTCACTCTTATCCCCTTTGCCTTTGTACAATGGCACTATGCAAGCATTTCGCCAATCCTCAGGCACCTCACCATGAGTCATACATACATTAAATAACCTTACCAACCAGTCAACAATACAGTCACCCCCCTTTTTTAATAAATTCCACTGCAATACCATCCAAACCTGCTGCCTTGCCGGCTTTCATCTTCCACAAAGCTTTTACTACCTCTAGTCTGTTTACCAAATCATTTTCCCTAACCCTCTCACTTTGCACACCACCTCGACCAAACCACCTTATATCTACCACTCTATCATCAAACACATTCAACAAACCTTCAAAACACTCACTCCATCTCCTTCTCACATCACCACTACTTGTTATCACCTCCCCATTAGCCCCCTTCACTGAAGTTCCCATTTGTTCCCTTGTCTTCCACACTTTATTTACCTCGTTCCAAAACATCTTTTCATTCTCATTAAAATTTAATGATACTCTCTCACCCCAACTCTCATTTGCCCTCTTTTTCACCTCTTGCACCTTTCTCTTGACCTCCTGTCTCTTTCTTTTATACATCTCCCACTCATTTGCATTTTTTCCTTGCAAAAATCGTCCAAATGCCTCTCTCTTCTCTTTCACTAATAATCTTACCTCTTCATCCCACCACTCACTACCTATTCTAATCAACCCACCTCCCACGCTTCTCATGCCACAAGCATCTTTTGCGCAAGCCATCACTGATTCCCTAAATACATCCCATTCCTCCCCCACTCCCCTTACTTCCATTGTTCTCACCTTTTTCCATTATGTACTCAGTCTCTCCTGGTACTTCCTCACACAAGTCTCCTTCCCAAGCTCACTTACTCTCACCACCTTCTTCACCCCAACATTCTCTCTTCTTTTCTGAAAACCCCTACAAATCTTCACCTTCGCCTCCACAAGATAATGATCAGACATCCCTCCAATTGCACCTCTCAGCACATTAACATCCAAAAGTCTCTCTTTCGCGCGCCTATCAATTAACACGTAATCCAATAACGCTCTCTGGCCATCTCTCCTACTTACATACGTATACTTATGTTTTTTTTTTTTTTATACTTTGTCGCTGTCTCCCGCGTTTGCGAGGTAGCGCAAGGAAACAGACGAAAGAAATGGCCCAACCCCCCCCATACACATGTATATACATACGTCCACACACGCAAATATACATACCTACACAGCTTTCCATGGTTTACCCCAGACGCTTCACATGCCTTGATTCAATCCACTGACAGAACGTCAACCCCGGTATACCACATCGCTCCAATTCACTCTATTCCTTGCCCTCCTTTCACCCTCCTGCATGTTCAGGCCCCGATCACACAAAATCTTTTTCACTCCATCTTTCCACCTCCAATTTGGTCTCCCTCTTCTCCTCGTTCCCTCCACCTCCGACACATATATCCTCTTGGTCAATCTTTCCTCACTCATTCTCTCCATGTGCCCAAACCACTTCAAAACACCCTCTTCTGCTCTCTCAACCACGCTCTTTTTATTTCCACACATCTCTCTTACCCTTACGTTACTCACTTGATCAAACCACCTCACACCACACATTGTCCTCAAACATCTCATTTCCAGCACATCCATCCTCCTGCGCACAACTCTATCCATAGCCCACGCCTCGCAACCATACAACATTGTTGGAACCACTATTCCTTCAAACATACCCATTTTTGCTTTCCGAGATAATGTTCTCGACTTCCACACATTCTTCAAGGCCCCCAGAATTTTCGCCCCCTCCCCTACCCTATGATCCACTTCCGCTTCCATGGTTCCATCCGCTGCCAGATCCACTCCCAGATATCTAAAACACTTCACTTCCTCCAGTTTTTCTCCATTCAAACTCACCTCCCAATTGACTTGACCCTCAACCCTACTGTACCTAATAACCTTGCTCTTATTCACATTTACTCTTAACTTTCTTCTTCCACACACTTTACCAAACTCAGTCACCAGCTTCTGCAGTTTTTCACATGAATCAGCCACCAGCGCTGTATCATCAGCGAACAACAACTGACTCACTTCCCAAGCTCTCTCATCCCCAACAGACTTCATACTTGCCCCTCATTCCAAAACTCTTGCATTTACCTCCCTAACAACCCCATCCATAAACAAATTAAACAACCATGGAGACATCACACACCCCTGCCGCAAACCTACATTCACTGAGAACCAATCACTTTCCTCTCTTCCTACACGTACACATGCCTTACATCCTCGATAAAAACTTTTCACTGCTTCTAACAACTTTCCTCCCACACCATATATTCTTAATACCTTCCACAGAGCATCTCTATCAACTCTATCATATGCCTTCTCCAGATCCATAAATGCTACATACAAATCCATTTGCTTTTCTAAGTATTTCTCACATACATTCTTCAAAGCAAACACCTGATCCACACATCCTCTACCACTTCTGAAACCACACTGCTCTTCCCCAATCTTACTTATACTTATACTATACTTATGTATATCTCGCTTTTTAAACCAGGTATTCCCAATCACCAGTCCTTTTTCAGCACATAAATCTACAAGCTCTTCACCATTTCCATTTACAACACTGAATACCCCATGTATACCAATTATTCCCTCAACTGCCACATTACTCACCTTTGCATTTAAATCACCCATCACTATAACCCGGTCTTGTGCATCAAAACCACTAACACACTCATTCAGCTGCTCCCAAAACACTTGCTTCTCATGATCTTTCTTCTCATGCCCAAGTGCATATGCACCAATAATCACCTATCTCTCTCCATCAACTTTCAATTTTACCCATATCAATCTAGAATTTACTTTCTTACACTCTATCACATACTCCCACAACTACTGTTTCAAGAGTAGTGCTACTCCTTCCCTTGCTCTTGTCCTCACACCAACCCCTGATTTTACTCCCATGACATTCCCAAACCACTCTTCCCCTTTACCCTTGAGCTTAGTTTCACTCAAAGCCAAAACATCTATGTTCCTTTCCTCAAACATACTACCTATCTCTCCTTTTTTCTCATCTTCGTTACATCCACACACATTTAGACACCCCAATCTGAGCCTTCGAGGAGGATGAGCACTCCACGCGTGACTCCTTCTTCTGTTTCCCCTTTTAGAAAGTTAAAATACGACACGTCAGAAATGCGTGGGAAGTATTCTTTCTCACCTATTAACAGGGATAGGGGAGAAAGAATACTTTTATATATATATATATATATATATATATATATATATATATATATATATATATATATATATATATACATATATATATATATATATATATTTTCTTTTAAAAACTATTTGCCATTTCCCGCGTCAGCGAGGTAGCGTTAAGAACAGAGGACTGAGCCTGTTTTGGAATATCCTCACCTGGCCCCCTCTGTTCCTTCTTTTGGAAAATTAAAAAAAAAACGAGAGGGGAGGATTTCCAGCCCCCCGCTCCCTCCCCTTTTAGTCGCCTTCTACGACACGCAGGGAATATGTGGGAAGTATTCTTAATCCCCTATCCCCAGGGATAACATATATATATATATATATATATATATATATATATATATATATATATATTTTCTTCTTTCAAACTATTCCCCATTTCCCGCGTTAGCAAGGTAGCGTTAAGAACAAAGGACTGGGCCTCTGAGGGAATATCCTCACCTGACCCCCTTCTCTCTTCCTTCTTTTGGAAAATTAAAAAAAAAAACAGGTGGGGAGGATTTCCAGCCCCCCGCTCCCTCCCCTTTAGTCGCCTTCTACGACACGCAGGGAATACGTGGGAAGTATTCTTTCTCCCCTGTCCCCAGGGATGTTAATGTGCTGAGAGGTGCAACTGGAGGGATGTCTGATCATTATCTTGTGGAGGCTAAGGTGAAGATTTGTATGGGTTTTCAGAAAAGAAGAGAGAATGTTGGGGTGAAGAGGGTGGTGAGAGTAAGTGAGCATGGGAAGGAGACTTGTGTGAGGAAGTACCAGGAGAGACTGAGTACAGAATGGATGACTCATGGTGAGGTGCCTGAGGATTGGCGGAATGCGTGCATAGTGCCATTGTACAAAGGCAAAGGGGATAAGAGTGAGTGCTCAAATTACAGAGGTATAAGTTTGTTGAGTATTCCTGGTAAATTATATGGGAGGGTATTGATTGAGAGGGTGAAGGCATGTACAGAGCATCACATTGGGGAAGAGCAGTGTAGTTTCAGAAGTGGTAGAGGATGTGTGGATCAGGTGTTTGCTTTGAAGAATGTATGTGAGAAATACTTAGAAAAGCAAATGGATTTGTATGTAGCATTTATGGATCTGGAGAAGGCATATGATAGAGTTGATAGAGATGCTCTGTGGAAGGTATTAAGAATATATGGTGTGGGAGGCAAGTTGTTAGAAGCAGTGAAAGGTTTTTATCAAGGACGTAAGGCATGTGTACGTGTAGGAAGAGATGAAAGTGACTGGTTCTCAGTGAATGTAGGTTTGCAGCAGGGGTGTGTGATGTCTCCATGGTTGTTTAATTTGTTTATGGATGGGGTTGTTAGGGAGGTGAATACAAGAGTTTTGGAAAGAGGGGCAAGTATGAAGTCTGTTGTGGATGAGAGAGCTTGGGAAGTGAGTCAGTTGTTGTTTGCTGATGACACAGCGCTGGTGGCTGATTCATGTGAAAAACTGCAGAAGCTGGTGACTGAGTTTGGTAAAGTGTGTGAAAGAAGAAAGTTAAGAGTAAATGTGAATAAGAGCAAGGTTATTAGGTACAGTAGGGTTCAGGGTCAAGTCAATTGGGAGGTAAGTTTGAATGTAGAAAAAACTGGAGGAAGTAAAGTGCTTTAGATATCTGGGAGTGGATCTGGCAGCGGATGGAACCATGGAAGCGGAAGTGAATCATAGGGTGAGGGAGGGGGCGAAAATCCTGGGAGCCTTGAAGAATGTGTGGAAGTCGAGAACATTATCTCAGAAAGCAAAAATGGCTATGTTTGAAGGAATAGTGGTTCCAACAATGTTGTATGGTTGCGAGGCGAGGGCTGTGGATAGAGTTGTGCGCAGGAGGGTGGAGTTGCTGGAAATGAGATGTTTGAGGACAATGTGTGGTGTGAGGTGGTTTGATCGAGTAAACAATGTAAGGGTAAGAGAGATGAGTGGAAATAAAAAGAGCGTGGTTGAGAAAGCAGAAGAGGGTGTTTTGAAATGGTTTGGGCACAAGGAGAAAATGAGTGAGGAAAGACTGACCAAGAGGATATATTATGTGTTGGAGGTGGAGGGAACGAGGAGAAGTGGGAGACCAAATTGGAGGTGGAAAGGTGGAGTGAAAAAGATTTTGTGTGATCGGGGCCTGAACATGCAGGAGGGTGAAAGGCGGGCAAGGAATAGAGTGAATTGGATTGATGTGGTATACCGGGGTTGATGTGCTGTCAGTGGATTGAATCAGGGCATGTGAGGCATCTGGGGTAAACCATGGAAAGTTGTGTGGGGCCTGGATGTGGAAAGGAAGCTGTGGTTTCGGGCATTATTGCATGACAGCTAGAGACTAAGTGTGAACAAATGGGGCCTTTGTTGTCTTTACCTAGTGCTACCTCGCACACATGAGGGGGGAGGAGGATGGTATTCCATGTGTGGCGAGGTGGCGATGGAAATGAATAAAGGCAGACAGTGTGAATTGTGTGCATGGGTATAAATGTATGTGTCTGTGTGTGTATATATATGTGTACATTGAGATGTATAGGTATGTATATTTGCGTGTGTGGACGTGTATGTATATACATTGTGTATGGGGGTGGGTTGGGCCATTTCTTTCATCTGTTTCCTTGTGCTACCTCGCAAATGCAGGAGACAGCAACAAAGCAAAATAAATAAAATAAATAAATAAATATATATATATATATATATATATATATATATATATATATATATATATATATATATTATCCCTGGGGATAGGGGAGAAAGAATACTTCCCACGTATTCCCTGCGTGTCGTAGAAGGCGACTAAAAGGGGAGGGAGCGGGGGGCTGGAAATCCTCCGCTCTCAATTTTTTTAATTTTCCAAAAGAAGGAACAGAGAAGGGGGCCAGGTGAGGATATTCCCTCAGTGTCCCAGTTCTCTGTTCTTAACGCTACCTCGCTAACGCGGGAAATGGCGAATAGTTTGAAAAAAAAAAAAAAAAAATATATATATATATATATATATATATATATATATATATATATATATATATATATATATATTTATAAATAAATATCGAGGATGTAAGGCATGTGTACATGTAGGAAGAGAGGAAAGTGATTGGTTCTCAGTGAATGTAGGTTTGCGGCAGGGGTGTGTGATGTCTCCATGGATGTTTAATTTGATTATGGATGGGGTTGTTAGGGAGGTGAATGCAAGAGTTTTGGAAAGAGGGGCAAGAATGCAGTCTGTTGTGGATGAGAGAGCGTGGAAAGTGAGTCAGTTGTTGTTCGCTGATGATACAGTGCTGGTGGCTGATTCATGTGAGAAACTGCAGAAGCTGGTGACTGAGTTTGGTAAAGTGTGTGAAAGAAGAAAGTTAAGAGTAAATGTGAATAAGAGCAAGGTTATTAGGTACAGTAGGGTTGAGGGACAAGTCAGTTGGGAGGTAAGTTTGAATGGAGAAAAGCTGGAGGAAGTGAAGTGTTTTAGATATCTGGGAGTGGATCTAGCAGAGGATGGAACCATGGAAGCGGAAGTGAATCATAGGGTGGGGGAGGGGGCGAAAATTCTGGGAGCCTTGAAGAATGTTTGGAAGTCGAGAACATTATCTCGGAAAGCAAAAATGGGTATGTTTGAAGGAATAGTGGTTCCAACAGTGTTGTATGGTTGCGAGGCGTGGGCTATGGATAGAGTTGTGCGCAGGAGGGTGGATGTGCTGGAAATGAAATGTTTGAGGACAATATGTGGTGTGAGGTGGTTTGATTGAGTAAGTAATGTAAGGGTGAGAGCGATGTGTGGAAATAAAAAGAGTGTGGTTGAGAGAGCAGAAGAGGGTGTTTTGAAATGGTTTGGTCACATGGAGAGAATGAGTGGGGAAAGATTGTCCAAGAGGATATATGTGTCAGAGGTGGAGGGAACGAGGAGAAGTGGGAGACCAAATTGGAGGTGGAAAGATGGAGTGAAAAAGATTTTGAGTGATCGGGGCCTGAACATGCAGGAGGGTGAAAGGCGTGCAAGGAATAGAGTGAATTGGAACGATGTGGTATACCGGGGTCGACCTGCTGTCTATGCATTGAACCAGGGCATGTGAAGCGTCTAGGGTAAACCATGCAGTGTGTGGGGCCTGGATGTGGAAAGGGAGCTGTGGTTTCAGTACATTATTACATGACAGCTAGAGACTGAGTGTGAACGAATGGGGCCTTTGGTGTTTTTCCTAGTGCTACCTCGCACACATGAGGGGGGAGGGGGTTGTTATTCCATGTGGGGCGAGGTGGCGATGGGAACAAATAAAGGCAGACAGTATGAATTATGTACATGTGTATATATGTATATATCTGTGTGTGTATATATATGTGCACATTGAGATGTATAGGTATGTATATTGTGTATGGGTGGACATGTATGTATATACATGTGTATGTGGGCGGGTTGGGCCATTCTTTCGCCTGTTTCCTTGCGCTACCTCGCTAATGCGGGAGACAGCAACAAAGCAAAATAAAAATAATAAAAATAATAAATATATATATATATATATATATATATATATATATATATATATATATATATATATATATATATATATATATATTTTTTTTTTTTTTTTTGCTTTGTCGCTGTCTCCCGTGTTTGCGAGGTAGCGCAAGGAAACAGACGAAAGAAATGGCCCAACCCACCCCCATTCACATTTATATACATACGTCCACACACGCAAATATACATACCTACACAGCTTTCCATGGTTTACTCCAGACGCTTCACATGCCCTGATTCAATCCACTGACAGCACGTCAACCCCGGTATACCAAATCGATCCAATTCACTCTATTCCTTGCCCGCCTTTCACCCTCCTGCATGTTCAGGCCCCGATCACACAAAATCTTTTTCACTCCATCTTTCCACCTCCAATTTGGTCTCCCACTTCTCCTCGTTCCCTCCACCTCCGACACATATATCCTCTTGGTCAATCTTTCCTCACTCATTCTCTCCATGTGCCGAAACCATTTCAAAACACCCTCTTCTGCTCTCTCAACCACGCTCTTTTTATTTCCACACATCTCTCTTACCCTTACGTTACTTACTCGATCAAACCACCTCACACCACACATTGTCCTCAAACATCTCATTTCCAGCACATCCATCCTCCTGCGGACATCTCTATCCATAGCCCACGCCTCGCAACCATACAACATTGTTGGAACCACTATTCCTTCAAACATACCCATTTTTGCTTTCCAAGATAATGTTCTCGACTTCCACACATTCTTCAAGGCTCCCAGGATTTTCGCCCCCTCCCCCACCCTATGATCCACTTCCGCTCCCATGGTTCCATCCATTGCCAGATCCACTCCCAGATATCTAAAACACTTTACCTCCTCCAGTTTTTCTCCATTCAAACTTACCTCCCAATTGACTTGACCCTCAACCCTACTGTACCTAATAACCTTGCTCTTATTCACATTTACCCTTAACTTTCTTCTTTCACACACTTTACCAAACTCAGTCACCAGCTTCTGCAGTTTCTCACATGAATCAGCCACCAGCGCTGTATCATCAGCAAACAACAACTAACTCACTTCCCAAGCTCTCTCATCCCCAACAGACTTCATAGTTACCCCTCTTTCCAAAACTCTTGCATTTACCTCCCTAACAACCCCATCCATAAACAAATTAAACAACCATGGAGGCATCACACACCCCTGCCGCAAACCTACATTCACTGAGAACCAATCACTTTCCTCTCTTCCTACACGTACACATGCCATACATCCTCAATAAAAACTTTTCACTGCTTCTAACAACTTGCCTCCCACACCATATATTCTTAATACCTTCCACAGAGCATCTCTATCAACTCTATCATATGCCTTCTCCAGATCCATAAATGCTACATACAAATCCATTTGCTTTTCTACGTATTTCTCACATACATTCTTCAAAGCAAACACCTGATCCACACATCTTCTACCACTTCTGAAACCACACTGCTCTTCCCCAATCTGATGCTCTGTACATGCCTTCACCCTCTCAATCAATACCCTCCCATATAATTTACCAGGAATACTCAACAAACTTATACCTCTGTAATTTGAGCACTCACTCTTATCCCCTTTGCCTTTTGTACAATGGCACTATGCACGCATTCCGCCAATCCTCAGGCACCTCACCATGAGTCATACATACATTAAATAACCTTACCAACCAGTCAATAATACAGTCACCCCCTTTTTTAATAAATTCCACTGCAATACCATCCAAACCTGCTGCCTTGATGGCTTTCATCTTCTGCAAAGCTTTTACTACCTCTTCTCTGTTTACCAAATCATTTTCCTTAACCCTCTCACTTTGCACACCACCTCGACCATGACACCCTATATCTGCCACTTTATCATCAAACACATTCAACAAACCTTCAAAATACTCACTCCATCTCCTTCTCACATCCCCACTACTTGTTATCACCTCCCCATTTGCGATCTTCACTGAAGTTCCCATTTGCTCCCTTGTCTTACACACTTTATTTACCTCCTTCTAGAACATCTTTTTATTCTCTCTAAAATTTAATGATACTCTCTCACTCCAACTCTCCTTTGCCCTCTTTTTCACCTCTTGAACCTTTCTCTTGACCTCCTGTCTCTTTCTTTTATACATCTCCCACTCAATTGCATTTTTTTTCCCTGCAAAAATAATCCAAATGCCTCTCTCTTCTCTTTCACTAATACTCTTACTTCTTCATCCCACCACTCACTACCCTTTCTAATCAACCCACCTCCCACTCTTATCATGCCAAAAGCATCTTTTGCGCAATCCATCACTGATTCCCTAAATACCTCCCATTCCTCCCCCACTCCCCTTCCTTCCATTGTTCTCACCTTTTTCCATTCTGTACTCAGTCTCTCCTGGTACTTCCTCACACAAGTCTCCTTCCCAAGCTCACTTACTCTCACCACCCTCTTCACCCCAACATTCACTCTTCTTTTCTGAAAACCCATACAAATCTTCACCTTAGCCTCCACAAGATAATGATCAGACATCCCTCCAGTTGCACCTCTCAGCACATTAACATCCAAAAGTCTCTCTTTCGCGCGCCTGTCAATTAACACGTAATCCAATAACGCTCTCTGGCCATCTCTCCTACTTACATACGTATACTTATGTATATCTCGCTTTTTAAACCAGGTATTCCCAATCACCAGTCCTTTTTCAGCACATAAATCTACAAGCTCTTCACCATTTCCATTTACAACACTGAACACCCCATATATACCAATTATTCCCTCAACTGCCACATTACTCACCTTTGCATTCAAATCACCCATCACTATAACCCGGTCTCGTGCATCAAAACCACTAACACACTCATTCAGCTGCTCCCAAAACACTTGCCTCTCATGATTTTTCTTCTCATGCCCAGGTGCATATGCACCAATAAATACCCATCTCTCTCCATCAACTTTCAGTTTTACCCATATTAATTGAGAATTTACTTTCTTACATATATATATATATATATATATATATATATATATATATATATATATATATATATATATATATATATCCCTGGGGATAGGGGAGAAAGAATACTTCCCACGTATTCCCTGCGTGTCGTAGAAGGCGACTAAAAGGGAAGGGAGCGGGGGGCTGAAAATCCTCCCCTCTCATTTTTTTTTTTTTTTTTTTCTAAAAGAAGTAACAGAGAAGTGAGTCAGGTGAGAATATTCCCTCAAAGGCCCAGTCCTCTGTTATTAACACTACCTCGCTATCGCGGGAAATGGCGAATAGTATGAAAGAAGAAAAGAATATATATATATATATATTTTTCTGAAAACCCATACAAATCTTCACCTTAGCCTCCACAAGATAATGATCAGACATCTCTCCAGTTGCACCTCTCAGCACAATAACATCCAAAAGTCTCTCTTT
Organism: Panulirus ornatus; assembly: GCF_036320965.1. NCBI lineage: Eukaryota > Metazoa > Arthropoda > Malacostraca > Decapoda > Palinuridae > Panulirus > Panulirus ornatus. The sequence continues at coordinate 42,300,946 of NC_092224.1, forward strand.
CGCGCGCCTGTCAATTAACACGTAATCCAATAATGCTCTCTGGCCATCTCTCCTACTTACATAAGTATACTTATGTATATCTCGCTTTTTAAACCAGGTATTCCCAATCATCAGTCCTTTTTCAGCACATAAATCTACAAGCTCTTCACCATTTCCATTTACAACACTGAACACCCCATGTATACCAATTATTCCCTCAACTGCCACATTACTCACCTTTGCATTCAAATCACCCATCACTATAACCCGGTCTCATGCATCAAAACCACTAACACACTCATTCAGCTGCTCCCAAAACACTTGCCTCTCATGATCTTTCTTCTCATGCCCAGGTGCATATGCACCAATAATCACCCATCTCTCTCCATCAACTTTCAGTTTTACCCATATTAATCGAGAATTTACTTTCTTACATTCTATCACATACGCCCACAACTCCTGTTTCAGGAGTATTGCTACTCCTTCCCTTGCTCTTGTCTTCTCACTAACCCCTGACTTTACTCCCAAGACATTCCCAAACCACTCTTCCCCTTTACCCTTGAGCTTCGTTTCACTCAGAGCCAAAACATCCAGGTTCCTTTCCTCAAACATACTACCTATCTCTCCTTTTTTCACATCTTGGTTACATCCACACACATTTAGGCACCCCAATCTGAGCCTTCGAGGAGGATGAGCACTCCCAGCGTGACTCCTTCTTCTGTTTCCCATTTTAGAAAGTTAAAAAATACAAGGAGGGGAGGATTTCTGGCCCCCTGCTCCCGTCCCCTCTAGTCGCTTTCTACGACACGCGAGGAATGCGTGGGAAGTATTCTTTCACCCATATCCCCAGGGATAATATATATATATATATATATATATATATATATATATATATATATATATATATATATATATATATATATATACACACACACACACATACATACGCACATATACACACACACACACATACATATACATACATATGAAAAATGTAAGAAACAATTTAGAAAACTGAAACTTCCAGCTTGAAATGAAATGAAAAAATGGATGTCACATAATGGTTCAACCTCTGGCTATGGAAAAAGGAAATGTATAATTTATTTACACAAACGTCAATAGTAGTTCTCATCAATTTGACCACTGTATCAATAAGCTTCAATGTCTAAGCTACATTTTTTCCAATTTCACTATTTTCTTGTCAAAGCACCATGTATGAAAACTATCACTCCAGTAACACAACTATAAACATTTACTTCCCCTTTAAAAAAGTGCATAGTGCCATTGTACAAAGGCAAAGGGGATAAGATTGAGTGCTTAAATTACAGAGGTATAAGTTTGTTGAGTATTCCTGGTAAATTATATGGGAGGGTATTGATTGAGAGGGTGAAGGCATGTACAGAGCATCAGATTGGGGAAGAGCAGTGTGGTTTCAGAAGTGGTAGAGGATGTGTGGATCAGGTGTTTGCTTTGAAGAATGTATGTGAGAAATACTTAGAAAAGCAAATGGATTTGTATGTAGCATTTATGGATCTGGAGAAGGCATATGATAGAGTTGATAGAGATGCTCTGTGGAAGGTATTAAGAATATATGGTGTGGGAGGCAAGTTGTTAGAAGCAGTGAAAAGCTTTTATTGAGGATGTAAGGCATGTGTACGTGTAGGAAGAGAGGAAAGTGATTGGTTCTCAGTGAATGTAAGTTTGCGGCAGGGGTGTGTGATGTCTCCATGGTTGTTTAATTTGTTTATGGATGGGGTTGTTTGGGAGCTGAATGCAAGAGTTTTGGAAAGAGGGGCAAGTATGAAGTCTGTTGTGGATGAGAGAGCTTGGGAAGTGAGTCAGTTGTTGTTCGCTGATGACACAGCGCTGGTGGATGATTCATGTGAGAAACTGCAGAAGCTGGTGACTGAGTTTGGTAAAGTATGTGAAAGAAGAAAGTTAAGAGTAAATGTGAATAAGAGCAAGGTTATTAGGTACAGTAGGGTTGAGGGTCAAGTCAATTGGGAGGTAAGTTTGAATGGAGAAAAACTGGAGGAAGTAAAATGTTCTAGATATCTGGGAGTGGATTTGGCAGTGGATGGAACCATGGAAGCGGAAGTGAATCATAGGGTGGGGGAGGGGGCGAAAATCCTGGGAGCCTTGAAGAATGTGTGGAAGTCGAGAACATTATCTCGGAAAGCAAAAATGGGTATGTTTGAAGGAATAGTGGTTCCAAGAATGTTGTATGGTTGCTAGGCGTGGTATATGGATAGAGTTGTGCGCAGGAGGGTGGATGTGCTGGAAATGAGATGTTTGAGGACAATGTGTGGTGTGAGGTGGTTTGATCAAGTAAGTAATGTAAGGGTGAGAGAGATGTGTGGAAATAAAAAGAGTGTGGTTGAGAGAGCAGAAGAGGGTGTTTTGAAATGGGTTTTGTCACATGGAGAGAATGAGTGAGGAAAGATTGACCAAGAGGATATATGTGTCGGAGGTGGAGGGAACGAGGAGAAGTGGGAGACCAAATTGGAGGTGGAAAGATGGAGTGAAAAAGATTTTGAGTGATCGGGGCCTGAACATGCAGGAGGGTGAAAGGCGGGCAAGGAATTGAGTGAATTGAATCGATGTGGTATACCGGGGTTGACGTGCTGTCAGTGGATTGAATCAGGGCATATGAAGCGTCTGGGGTAAACCATGGAAAGTTGTGTGGGGCCTGGATGTGGAAAGGGAGCTGTGGTTTCACGCATTATTGCATGACAGCTAGAGACTGAGTGTGAACGAATGGGGCCTTTGTTGTCTTTTCTTAGTGCTACCTCGCACACATGAGGGGGGAGGGGGATGGTATTCCATGTGTGGCGAGGTGGCGATGGGAATGAATAAAGGCAGACAGTGCGAATTGTGTGCATGGTTCTATATGTATGTGTCTGTGTGTGTATATATATGTGTACATTGAGATGTATAGGTATGTATATTTGCGTGAGTGGACGTGTCTGTATATACATTGTGTATGGGGGTGGGTTGGGCCATTTCTTTTGTCTGTTTCCTTGCGTTATCTTGCAAATGCGGGAGACAGTGACAAAGCAAAATAAATAAATAAATATATATATAGCAAAGGAGGTAAGGGGAGTGAGGGAGGAATGGGATGTATTTAGGGAAGCAGTGATGGCTTGCGCAAAAGATGCTTGTGGCATAAAAAGTGTGGGAGGTGGGTTGATTAGAAAGGGTAGTGAGTGGTGGGATGAAGAAGCAAGATTATTAGTGAAAGAGAAGAGAGAGTTATTTGGACGATTTTTGCATGGAAAAAATGCAAATGAGTGGAAGATGTATAAAAGAAAGAGGTAGGAGGTCACGAGAAATGTGCAAGAGGTGAAAAAGAGGGCAAATGAGAGTTGGGGTGAGAGAGTATCTTTAATTTTAGGGAGAATAAAAAGATGTTTTCGAAATAGGTAAATAAAGTGCATAAGATAAGGGAGCAAATGGGAACTTCAGTGAAGGGGGCTAATGGGTAGGTGATAACAAGTAGTGGTGATGTAAGAAGGAGATGGAGTGAGTCTTTTGAAGGTTTGTTGAATGTGTGTGATGACAGAGTGGCAGATATAAGGTGTTTTGGTTGAGGTGGTGTGCAAAGTGATAGGGTTAGGGAAAATGATTTGGTAAACAAAGAGGTAGTAAAAGCTATACAGAAGATGAAAGGCGGCAAGGCAGCAGGTTTGGATAGTATTGCAGGGGAATTTATTAAAAAAGGGGATGACTGTATTGTCGACTAGTTGGTAAGGTTATTTAATGTATGTATGATTCCTGGTGGGGTGCCTGAGGATTGGCAGAATGCTTGCACAGTGTTATTGTACAAAGGCAAAGGGGATAAGAGTGAGTGCTCAAATTACTGGTAAATTACACGGGAGGGAATTGATTGAGATAGTGAAGGCAAGTACAGAGCATCAGATTGGGGAAGAGCAGTGTGGTTTCAGAAGTGGTAGAGGATGTGTGGATCAGGTGTTTGCTTTGAAGAATGTATGTGAGAAATACCTAGAAAAGCAAATGGATTTGTATGTAGCATTTATGGATCTGGAGAAGGCATATGATAGAGTTGATAGAGATGCTCTGTGGAAGGTATTAAGAATATATGGTGTGGGAGGCAAGTTGTTAGAAGCAGTGAAAAGTTTTTATCGAGGATGTAAGGCATGTGTATGTGTAGGAAGAGAGGAAAGTGATTGGTTCTCAGTGAATGTAGGTTTGCGGCAGGGGTGTGTGATGTCTCCATGGTTGTTTAATTTGTTTATGGATGGGGTTGTTAGGGAGGTGAATGCAAGAGTTTTGGAAAGAGGGGCAAGTATGAAGTCTATTGTGGATGAGAGAGCTTGGGAAGTGAGTCAGTTGTTGTTCGCTGATGATACAGCACTGGTGGCTGATTCATGTGAGAAACTACAGAAGCTGGTGACTGAGTTTGGTAAAGTGTGTGAAAGAAGAAAGGTAGGAGTACATGTGAATAAGAGCAAGGTTATTAGGTACAGTAGGGTTGAGGGTCAAGTCAATTGGGAGGTAAGTTTGAATGGAGAAAAACTGGAGGAAGTAGTGTTTTAGATATCTGGGAGTGGATCTGGCAGCAGATGGAACCATGGAAGCGGAAGTCAATCATAGGGTAGGGGAGGGGGCAAAAATTCTGGGAGCCTTGAAGACTGTTTGGAAGTCGAGAGCATCATCTCGGAAAGCAAAAATGGGTATGTTTGAAGGAATAGAGGTTCCAACAATGTTGTATGGTTGCGAGGTGTAGGCTATGGATACAGTTGTGCGCAGGAGGGTGGATGTGCCGGAAATGAGGTGTTTGAGGACAATATGTGGTGTGAGGTGGTTTGATCGAGTAAGCAATGTAAGGGCAAGAGAGATGTGTGGAAATAAAAAGAGTGTGGTTGAGAGAGCACAAGAGGGTGTTTTGAAATGGTTTGGTCACATGGAGAGAATGAGTGAGGAAAGATTGACCAAGAGGATATATGTGTCAGAGGTGGAGGGAACGAGGAGAAGTGGGAGACCAAATTGGAGGTGGAAAGATGGAGTGAAAAAGATTTTGAGTGATCGGGGCCTGAACATGCAGGAGGGTGAAAGGCATGCAAGGAATAGAGTGAATTGGAACGATGTGGTATACCGGGGTTGACATGCTGTCAATGGATTGAACCATGGCATGTGAAGCTTCTGGGGGTAAACCATGGAAGTTCTGTGGGGCCTGGATGTGGAAAGGGAGCTGTGTTTCGGTGCATTATTACATGACAGCTAGAGACTGAGTGTGAACGAATGGGGCCTTTGTTGTCTTTTCCTAGCGCTACCTTGCACACATGAGGGGGGAGGGGGTTGTTATTCTATGTGTGGCGGGGTGGCGATGGGAATAAATAAAGGCAGACAGTATCAATTATGTACATGTGTATATATATATATATATGTCTGTGTGTGTATATATATGTTTGTGCATTGAGATGTATAGGTATGAATATTTGCGTTTGAGGACGTGTATGTATATACATGTCTATGTACAGGGTGGGTTGGGCCATTCTTTCGTCTGTTTCCTTGCAGTACCTCGATAACGCGGGAGACAGCAAAAAAAGAAATAATAATAATAATAATAATAATAATAAAAGAAAGAGGCAGGAGGTTAAGAGAAAGGTGCAAGAGGTGAAAAAGAGGGCAAATGAGAGTTGGGGTGAGAGAGTATCATTAAATTTTAGGGAGAATAAAAAGATCTTTTGGAAGGAGGTAAATAAAATGCATAAGACAAGGGAACAAACGGGAACTTCAGTGAAGGGGGCTAATGGGGAGGTGATAACAAGTTGTGGGGATGTGAGAAGAAGATGAAGTGAGTATTTTGAAGGGTTGTTGAATGTGTTTGATGATAGAGTGGCAGATATAGGGTGTTTTGGTTGAGGTGGTGTGCAAAGTGAGAGGGTTAGGGAAAATGATTTGGTAAACAGAGAAGAGGTAGTAAAAGCTTTGTGGAAGATGAAAGCCGGCAAGGCAGTGGGTTTGGATGGTATTGCAGTAGAATTTATTAAAAAAGGGGGTGACAGTATTGTTGACTGGTTGGTAAGGTTATTTAATGTATGTATGATTCATGGTGAGGTGCCTGAGGATTGGCAGAATGCCTGCATAATTCCACTGTACAAAGGCAAAGGGGACAAAGGTGAGTGCTCAAATTACAAAGGTATAAGTTTGTTGAGTATTCCTGGGAAATTATATGGGAGGGTATTCAATGAGAGGGTGAAGGCATGTATAGAGCATCAGATTGGGGAAGAGCAGTGTGGTTTCAGAAGTGGTAGAGGATGTGTGGATCAGGTGTTTGCTTTAAATAATGTATGTGAGAAATACTTAGAAAAGCAAATGGATTTGTATGTAGCATTTATGGATCTGGCGAAGGCATATGATAGAGTTGATAGAGATGCTCTGTGGAAGGTATTAAGAATAAATGGTGTGGGAGGCAAGTTGTTAGAAGCAGTGAAAAGTTTTTATCGAGGATGTAAGGCATGTGTACGTGTAGGAAGAGAGGAACGTGATTGGTTCTCAGTGAATATAGGTTCGCGGCAGGGGTGTGTGATGTCTCCATGGTTGTTTAATTTGTTTATGGATGGGGTTGTTAGGGAGGTGAATGCAAGAGTTTTGGAAAGAGGGGCAAGTATGCAGTCTGTCCTGGACGAGAGAGGTTGGGAAGTGAGACAGTTGTTGTTTGCTGATGATACAGCGCTGGTGGCTGATTCATGTGAGAAACTGCAGAGGCTGGTGACTGAGTTTGGTAAAGTGTGTGAAAGAAGAAAGTTGAGAGTACATGTGAATAAGAGCAAGGTTATTAGGTACAGTAGGGTTGAGGGTTAAGTCAATTGGGAGGTAAGTTTGAATGGAGAAAAACTGGAGGAGGTGAAGTGTTTTAGATATCTGGGAGTGGATTTGGCAGCGGATGGAACCATGGAAGCGGAAGTGAATCATAGGGTGGGGGAGGGGGCAAAAATTCTTGGAGCATTGAAGAATGTGTGGAAGTTGAGAACATTATCTCAGAAAGCAATAATGGGTATGTTTGAAGGAATAGTGGTTCCAACAATGTTGTATGGTTGCGAGGCGTGGGCTATGGATAGAGTTGTGCGCAGGAGGATGGATGTGCTGGAAATGAGATGTTTGAGGACAATGTGTGGTGTGAGGTGGTTTGATCGAGTAAGTAATGTAAGGGTAAGAGAGATGTGTGGAAATAAAAAGAGTGTGGTTGAGAGACCAGAAGAGGGTGTTTTGAAATGGTTTGGGCACATGGAGAGAATGAGTGAGGAAAGATTGACCAAGAGGATATATGTGTCGGAGGTGGAGGGAACGAGGAGAAGTGGGAGACCAAATTGGAGGTGGAAAGATGGAGTGAAAAAGATTTTGAGTGATCGGGGCCTGAACATGCAGGAGGGTGAAAGGCGGGCAAGGAATAGAGTGAATTGAATCGATGTGGTATACCGGGGTTGACGTGCTGTCAGTGGATTGAATCAGGGCATGTGAAGCATCTGGGGTAAACCATGGAAAGTTGTATGGGGCCTGGATGTGGAAAGGGAGCTGTGGTTTCGGGCATTATTGCATGACAGCTAGAGACTGAGTGTGAACGAATGGGGCCTTTGTTGTCTTTTCCTAGTGCTACCTCGCACACATGAGGGGGGAGGGGGATGGTATTCCATGTGTGGCGAGGTGGCGATGGAAATGAATAAAGGCAGACAGTGTGAATTGTGTGCATGGGTATATATGTATATGTCTGTGTGTGTATATATATGTGTACATTGAGATGTATAGGTATGTATATTTGCGTGTGTGGACGTGTATGTATATACATGTGTATGCGGGTGGGTTGGGCCATTTCTTTCGTCTGTTTCCTTGCGCTACCTCACAAACGCGGGAGACAGCGACAAAGCAAAATAAAAAAAATAGAAAAGAAAAATATATATATATATATATATATATATATATATATATATATATATATATATATATATATATATATATATATATATATATATCCCTGGGGATAGGGGAGAAAGAATACTTCCCACGTATTCCCTGCATGTCGTAGAAGGCGACTAAAAGGGAAGGGAGCGGGGGGCTGGAAATCCTCCCCTCTCGTTTTTTTTTTTTTTTTAATTTTCCAAAAGAAGGAACAGAGAAGAGGGCCAGGTGAGGATATTCCCTCAAAGGCCCAGTCCTCTGTTCTTAACGCTACCTCGCTATCGCGGGAAATGGCGAATAGTATGAAAAAATATATATATATATATATATATATATATATATATATATATATATATATATATATATATATTTTTTTTTTTTTTCTTTGTCGCTGTCTCCCGCGTTTGCGAGGTAGCGCAAGGAAACAGATGAAAGAAATGGCCCAACCCACCCCCATACACATGTATATACATACGTCCACATACGCAAATATACATACCTACACAGCTTTCCATGGTTTACCCCAGACGCTTCACATGCCTTGATTCAATCCACTGACAGCATGTCAACCCCGGTATACCACATCGCTCCAATTCACTCTATTCCTTGCCCTCCTTTCACCCTCCTGCATGTTCAGGCCCCGATCACACAAAATCTTTTTCACTCCATCTTTCCACCTCCAATTTGGTCTCCCTCTTCTCCTCGTTCCCTCCACCTCCGACACATATATCCTCTTGGTCAATCTTTCCTCACTCATTCTCTCCATGTGCCCAAACCATTTCAAAACACCCTCTTCTGCTCTCTCAACAACGCTCTTTTTATTTTCACACATCTCTCTTACCCTTACGTTACTTACTTGATCAAACCACCTCACACCACACATTGTCCTCAAACATCTCATTTCCAGCACATCCATCCTCCTGCGCACAACTCTATCCATAGCCCACGCCTCGCAACCATACAACATTGTTGGAACCACTATTCCTTCAAACATACCCATTTTTGCTTTCCGAGATAATGTTCTCGACTTCCACACATTCTTCAAGGCTCCCAGCATTTTCGCCCCCTCCCCCACCCTATGATCCACTTCCACTTCCATGGTTCCATCCACTGTCAGATCCACTCCCAGATATCTAAAACACTTCACTTCCTCCAGTTTTTCTCCATTCAAACTCACCTCCCAATTGACTTGACCCTCAACCCTACTGTACCTAATAACCTTGCTCTTATTCACATGTACTCTCAACTTTCTTCTTTCACACACTTTACCAAACTCAGTCACCAGCCTCTGCAGTTTCTCACATGAATCAGCCACCAGCGCTGTATCATCAGCAAACAACAACTGACTCACTTCCCAAGCTCTCTCATCCCCAACAGACTTCATACTTGCCCCTCTTTCCAAAACTCTTGCATTCACCTCCCTAACAACCCCATCCATAAACAAATTAAACAACCATGGAGACATCACACACCCCTGCCGCAAACCTACATTCACTGAGAACCAATCACTTTCCTCTCTTCCTACACGTACACATGCCTTACATCCTCGATAAAAACTTTTCACTGCTTCTAACAACTTGCCTCCCACACCATATATTCTTAATACCTTCCACAGAGCATCTCTATCAACTCTATCATATGCCTTCTCCAGATCCATAAATGCTACATACAAATCCATTTGCTTTTCTAAGTATTTCTCACATACATTCTTCAAAGCAAACACCTGATCCACACATCCTCTACCACTTCTGAAACCACACTGCTCTTCCCCAATCTGATGCTCTGTACATGCCTTCACCCTCTCAATCAATATCCTCCCATATAATTTACCAGGAATACTCAACAAACTTATACCTCTGTAATTTGAGCACTCACTCTTATCCCCTTTGCCTTTGTACAATGGCACTATGCATGCATTCCGCCAATCCTCAGGCACCTCACCATGAGTCATACATACATTAAATAACCTTACCAACCAGTCAACAATACAGTCACCCCCTTTTTTAATAAATTCCACTGCAATACCATCCAAACCTGCTGCCTTGCCGGCTTTCATCTTCCGCAAAGCTTTTACTACCTCTTCTCTGTTTACCAAATCATTTTCCCTAACCCTCTCACTTTGCACACCACCTCGACCACGACACCCTATATCTGCCACTCTATCATCAAACACATTCAACAAACCTTCAAAATACTCACTCCATCTCCTTCTCACATCACCACTACCTGTTATCACCTCCCCATTTGCGCCCTTCATTGAAGTTCCCATTTGCTCCCTTGTCTTACGCACTTTATTTACCTCCTTCCAGAACATCTTTTTATTCTCCCTAAAATTTAATGATACTCTCTCACCCCAACTCTCATTTGCCCTTTTTTTCACCTCCTGCACCTTTCTCTTGACCTCCTGTCTCTTTCTTTTATACATCTCCCACTCAATTGCATTTTTTCCCTGCAAAAATCGTCCAAATATCTCTCTCTTCTCTTTCACTAATATTCTTACTTCTTCATCCCACCACTCACTACCCTTTCTAATCAACCCACCTCCCACTCTTCTCATGCCACAAGCATCTTTTGCGCAATCCATCACTGATTCCCTAAATACATCCCATTCCTCCCCCACTCCCCTTACTTCCATTGTTCTCACCTTTTTCCATTCTGTACTCAGTCTCTCCTGGTACTTCCTCACACAAGTCTCCTTCCTAAGCTCACTTACTCTCACCACCCTCTTCACCCCAACATTCACTCTTCTTTTCTGAAAACCCATACAAATCTTCACCTTAGCCTCCACAAGATAATGATCTGACATCCCTCCAGTTGCACCTCTCAGCACATTAACATCCAAAAGTCTCTCTTTCGTGCGCCTGTCAATTAACACATAATCCAATAACGCTCTCTGGCCATCTCTCCTACTTACATAAGTATACTTATGTATATCTCGCTTTTTAAACCAGGTATTCCCAATCATCAGTCCTTTTTCAGCACATAAATCTACAAGCTCTTCACCATTTCCATTTAAACACTGAACACCCCATGTGTACCAATTATTCCTTCAACTGCCACATTACTCACCTTTGCATTCAAATCACCCATCACCCATATATATATACATTGCTCTTACGCTACCTCGCTAACGCGGGAAGTAGCGAATAGTTTAAAAATATATATATATATATACACATGTACATAATTCATATTTGCTCTCTTTATTCATTCCCGGTGCCACCCCCACCACACATGAAATTATAACCCCCTCCCCCGCATGCATGTGAGATAGCACTAGGAAAGACAACAAAGGCCACATTCGTTCACTCTCCATCTCTAGTTATCAGGTATAATACACCGAAACCACAGCTCCCTTTCCACATCCAGGCCCCACAAAACTTTCCATGGTTTACCCAAGACGCTTCACATGCTTTGGTTCAATCCATTAATAGCACGTCGACCCTGGTATACCACATCGTTCCAATTCACTTTACTCCTTCCACGCCTTTCACCCTCCCACATGTTCAAGCCCCGATTACTCAAAATCTTTTTCACTCCATCTTTCCACCTCCAGTTTATTCTCCCACTTCTCCTTGTTCCCTCTTTGTCAATCTTTCCTCACTCATTCTCTTTATGTGACCAAGCGATGCCAAAACACCCTCTTCTGTTCTCTCAACCATACTCTTTTTATTACCACACACCTTTCTTACCCTTTCACTGCTTACTGGATCAAACCACCTCACACCACATATTGTCCTCAAACATCTCATTTCCAGCTCATCCAACCTCTTCTGCACAACTGTATCTATAGCCCATGCCTTGCAACCATATAACATCATTGGAACAACTATTCCTTGAAACATACCTATTTTTGCTTTCCGAAATAATGTTTCGCCTACCACACATTTTCCAACACTATCAGAACTTTCGCCCTCTCCCCACCCTGTGACTTACTTCTGCTTACATGGTTCCATCCGCAACCAAATCCACTCCTAGATATCTAAAACTTTTCACTTCCTCCAGTTTTTCTCCATTCAAACTTACCTCCCAATTGACTTGTCCCTCAACCCTACTGTACATAATAACCTTGCTCTTATTCACATTCACTCTCAGTTTTCTTCTTTCAAACACCTTACCAAACTCAGTCATCACCTTCTGCAGTTTCTCACTCGACTCAGCCACCAGCGCTGTATCATCAGCGAACAACAACTGCCTTACTTCCCAAGCCCTCTGATCCAAAACAGACTGCATACTTGCCCCTCTCTCCAAAACTCTTGCATTCACCTCCCTAACAACCCCATCCATAAACAATTAAACAACCCTGCCGCTAACAACATTCACTTAGAACCAATCACTTTCCTCTCTTCCTACTCGTACAAATGCCTTACATCCTCGATAAAAACTTTTCACTGCTTTTAGCAACTTTCCTCCCACACCATATATTCTTAATACCTTCCACAGAGCATCTCTATCAACCCTATCATATACCTTCTACAGATCCATAAATGCTACATACAAATCCATTTGCTTTTCTAAGTATTTCTCAAATACATTCTGCAAAGCAAACACCTGATCCACACATCCTCTACCACTTCTGAAACCACACTGCTCTTCCCTAATCTGATGCTCTGTACATGCCATCACCCTCTCAATCAATACCCTCCCATATAATTTCCTAAGAATACTCAACAAACTTATACCTCTGTAATTTGAGCACTCATCTATATCCCCTTTGCTTTTGCACAATGTCACTATGCATGCATTCCGCCAATTAAGGCCTTAGGCACCTCACCATGAGTCATACATACATTAAATATCCTTACCAACCAGTCAACAACACAGTCACCCCTTTTTCAATAAATTCCATTGCAATACTATCCAAATCCACTGCCTTCCCAGCTTTCATCTTCCGCAAAGGTTTTACTACCTCTTTTCTGTATACCAAATCATTCTCCCCAACCCTCTCACTTCGCACACCACCTCGACCAAAACACCCTATATCTGCCACTCTATCATCTAACTCATTCAACAAACATTCAAAAATACTCACTCCATCTCCTTTTCACATCACTAATACTTTATATTACCTCCCCATTTGCCACCTTCACCAATGTTCCCATTTGTTCTCTTGTCTTACACAATTTATTTACCTCTTTCCAAAACATCTTTTTATCCTCCCTAAAATTTAATGATACTCTATCACCCCAACTCCCATTTGCCCTCTTCTTCACCTCTAGTACCTGTCTCTTGACCTCCTGCCTCAATCTTTTATGCAACTCCCAGTCATTTGCTGTATTTCCCTGCAAAACTCACCCAAATGCCTGTCTCTTCTCTTTCACTAATAATCTTCATCCCACCACTCACTACCCTTTCTAATCTGTCCACCTCCCATGCTTCTCATGCCACAAGCATCTTTTGCACAAGCCATCACTGCTTCCCTAAATACATCCCTTTCCTCCCCAACTCCCCTTATGTCCTTTACGTCCAATATACCTATATACACATGTACATAATTCACACTTCCTGCCTTTATTCATTCCCATCACCACCCCACCACACATGAAATGACACCCCCCTCAACCCGCATGCGTGCGAAGTTGCGCTAGGACAAGACAACAAAGGCCACATTCGTTCACACTCAGTCTCTAGCTGTCACCTATAATGCACTGAAACTACAGCTCCCTCTCCACATCCAGGCCCCACAAAACTTTCCATGGATTACCCCATACACTTCACATGCCCTGCTTCAATCCATTGACAGCATGTCGACCCCGGTATACCACATCATTCCAATTCACTCTATTCCTTGCACGCCTTTCACCCTCCTGCATGCTCAGGCCCCGATCGCTCAAAATCTTTTTCACTTCATCTTTCCACCTCTAATTTGGTCTCCCACTTCTCCTCGTTCCCTCCACCTCTGACACATATATCCTCTTTGTCAATCTTTCCTCACTCATTCTCTCCATGGGACCAAACCCTTTCAAAACACCCTCTTATGCTCTCTAAACCACTCTCTTTTTATTACCACACATCTCTCTTACCCTTTCATTACTTACTCGATCAAACTACCTCACACCACATATTGTCCTCAAACATCTCATTTCCAACATATCCACCCTCCTCCACAGAACTCTATCTATAGCCAATGCCTCTCAACCTATAACATAGTTGGAACCTCTATTCCTTCAAACATACCCATTTTTGCTCTCCGAGATAACGTTCTGGCTTTCCACACATTCTTCAATGCTCCCAGAACCTTTGCCCCTTCCTCCATCCTCCGACTCACTTCCGCTTTCATGGTCCCATCCACTGCTAAATCCACTTCCAGATATCTAAAACACTTCACTTCCTCCAGTCTCTCTCCATTCAAACTTATCTCCCAATTGACTTGTCCTCAACCCTACTGAACATGCTCTTATTGACATTTACTCTCAGCTTTCTTCTTCCATACACTTTACCATATGCAGTCACCAGCTTCTGCAGTTTCTCACATGAATCAGCCACCAGCATTGTATCATCGGCAAACAACAACTGACTCACTTCCCAAGCCCTCTCATCCACAACAAACTGCATACTTGCCCTTCTCTCCAAAACTCTTGCATTCACCTCCCTAACAACCCAATCTATAACAAAATTAAACAACCATAGAGACATAACGCACTCCTCCCGCAAACCAACATTCACTGGGAACCAGTCACTTTCCTCTCTTTCTACTCATACACATGCCTTACATCTTCAATAAAAACTTTTCACTGCTTCTAGCAACTTACCTCCCACACCATATAGTCTTAATACCTTCCACAGAGCATCTCTATTAACTGTATCATATGCCTTCTCCAGATCCATAAATGCTACATACAAATCCATTTGTTTTTCTAAGTATTTCTCACATACGTTCTTCAAAGGAAACACCTGATCCACATATCCTCTACCACATCTGAAACACACTGCTCTTACCCAGTCTGATGCTCTATACATGCCTTCACCCTCTCAACCAATACACCCCCATACATTTTCCCAGGAATACTCAACAAACTTATACCTCTGTAATTTGAACACTCACCTTTATCTCCTTTGTCTTTGTACAATGGCACTATGCATGCATTCTGCCAATCCTTAGGCACTTCACCATGAACCAAACATACATTGAATATCCTCAGCAACCACTCAACAACACAGTCACCCCCTTTTTTAATAAATTCCACTGCAATACCATCCAAACTCGCCAACTTCCCGGCTTTCAACTTCTGGAGAGCTTCACTACCTCTTTTCTGTTTACCAAATCATTCTCCCTGACCCTCTCACTTTGCAAACCATCTCAACTAAAACACCCTATATCTGCCATTCTATCATCAAACACATTCAACAAGCCTTCAAAATACCCACTCCATCTTCTTACTTCACCACTACTTGTTATTACCTCACCATTAGCCCCCTTCACTGATGTTCCCATTTGTTCTCTTGTCCTAGGCAATTTATTTACCTCCTTCCAAAACATCTTTTTATTCTCCCTAAAATTTAATGACACTCTCTCAACCCAACTCTCATTTGCCCTCTTTTTCACCTCTTATACCTTTCTCTTGACCTGCCTCTTTCTTTTATACATCTACCAATCATTTGCACTATTTCCCTGCAAAATTCGTCCAAATGCTTCTCTCTTCTCTTTCACTAATAATCTTACTTATTCATCCCACCGCTCACTACCTTTTATAATCTGCCCATCTCCAACCTTTTTCATGCCACAGGCATCTTTTGCACAAGCCATCCTTGTTTCCCGAAATACATCCCATTTCTCCCCCACTCCCCTTACATCCTTTGCTCTCAACTTTTTCCATTCTGCCCTCAATCTCACCTGATACTTCCTCACACAAGTCTCTTTTCCAAGCTCACTTACTCTCACCACTCTCTTCACCCCAACATTCTCTTCTTTTCTGAAAACCTCTACAAATCTTCACCTTCACCTCCACAAAATAATGATCAGACATCCCTCCAGTTGTCCCTCTCAGCACATTTACATCCAAATGTGTCTCTTTCACGTGCCTATCAATTAACATGTAATACAATAACACTCTCTGGCCATCTCTCTTACTTACATATGTATACTTATGTACATATCTCTTTTTAAACCAGGTACTCCTAATCACCACTCCTTTTTCAGCACACAAAACTTCAAGCCCTTCACCATTTCCATTTACAACACTGACTACCCCATGTACACCAATAATTCCCTCAACTGCCACATTACTCACCTTTGCATTCAAATCACCCATCACTATAACCCAGTGTTGTGCATGAAAGCTGCTAACACACTCACTCAGCTGTTCCCAAAACACTTCTCTCTCATGAACTTTCTTCTCATGACCAGGTGCATAGGCACCAATAATCACCCATCTCTCTGCATCCAAATTTATTCATTTATTTATCTATATCTATTATACTTTGTCACTGTCTCCTGCATTAGCAGGGTAGCACAAAGAAGCAGAAGAAAGAATGGCCCAACCAACCCACATATACGTGTACATATATACACGCCCGCACATGCACATACATACATATCCGTTCACAGACATATACATATATACACAAGAACATATTCATACATGCTGCCTTCACCCATTCCCGCCGCCACCCCAGAACATGTGAAATGGCACCCCCTACCTCCGCACATGCAAGGTAGCACTACGAAAACACAACAAAGGCCACATTCATTCACACTAAGTCTCTAGCTGTCATGTGGAATGCATCAAAACCACAGCTCCCTTTCCACATCCAGTCCCCACAAAACTTTCCATGCTTTACCTCAGATGCTTCACATGCCCTGACTCATCCAATGACAAAACATCGACCCCGGTGTACCACATCATTCCAATTCACTCTATTCCTTGCACGCTTTTCACCCTCCTGTATCTTCAGGCCCCGATCGCTCAAAATCTTTTTCACTCCATCCTTCCACATCCAATTTGGTCTCCCACTTCACCTCGTTCCCTCCTCCTCTAACACATATATCCTCTTGGTCAATCTTTCCTCACTCATTCTCTCCATGTGAACAAACCATTTCAATACACCCTTTTCTGCTCCCTCAACCACACTCTTTTTATTACCACACATCTCTCTTACCCTTTCATTACTTACTTGATCAAACCACCTCACACCTCATATTGTCCTTAAACATTTCATTTCCAACACATCCACCCTCCTCTGAACAACCTTATCTTTAGGGCAGGCCTCCCAACCATAGAACTTTGTTGGAACCACTATTCCTTCACACATACCCATTTTTCTTCTCTGAGATAACGTTCTTGCCTTCCACACATTCTTCAATGCTCCCAGAATCTTCGCCATCTCCCCCACACCTGTGATTCACTTCTGCTTCCATGGTTCCATCCGCTGCCAAATCCCCTCCCAGATATCTAAAACACTTCACTTCTTCCAGTTTTTCTCCATTCAAACTTACTTCCCAATTTACTTCTCACCCAAATCAGCTAACAGCGCTATATCATCAGCAAAATACAACTGACTCACTTCCAAAGCCCTCTCATCCACAACAGACTGCATACTTGCCCCTCCCTCCATAACTCTTGCATTCACCTCCCTAACAACCCCATCCATAAACAAGTTAAACAACCATAGAGACATATATATAGATTCCTATTTATTTATTACAATTAATCGCCATCTCCCCATCAGCAAGGTAGCACAGGGAAACAGATGAGGAATGGCCCAACCCATCCACATACATATGTATATAAATATATATATACACGTATATACATAAATGCTCATACACGCACATATACATACATATACTTTACAGTGTACACACAGACATATACATATGTACTTATTTTTTTTCTTAATCACCATCTCCCGTGTCAGAGGTAGTGCAAGGAAACAGATGAAAGAATGGCCCAATCCACCCGAATATACATGTATATAGATAAACGCCCACACATGCACATATACATGTATATAGATAAATGTCGACATGCACACATACATACCTACATATTTCAATGTATACATACATATACATACACAGATATATACATATATACACATGTACATACACATACTTGCTGTCTTTATCCATTCCCATCACCACCCTGCCACACATGATACAGAACTCCTCCCATGAGGTAGCACTAGGAAAAGACAGAAAAGACAACAAAAGCCACATTCATTCACACTCAGTCCCTAGCTGTCATGTATAATGCACCAAAACCACTGCTCCCTTTCCACATCCAGGCCCCACAAAACTTTCCATGGTTTTCCCCAGACACTTCACATGCCCTAGTTCAATCCATGGATAGCAAGTCAACCCTGGAATACCACATCATTCCAATTCACTCTATTCCTTGAATGCCTTTCACCCTCCTGCATGTTCAGGCCCCGATCTCTCAAAATCTTTTTCACTCCATCCTTCCACACCCAGTTTGGTCACTTCTTTCTCCTCATTTGCTCTACTTCTGACTCATATATCCTCTTTCTCAATTTTTCCTTACTCATTCTCTTCATGCAACCAAACTATTTCAACACACCCTCTTCTGCTCTCTAAAGCACACACTTTTCATTATCTTACCCTTTCATTAATCACTTAATCAAACCGCCTCAAACCACATATTGTACTCAACCATTTCATTTCCAACACATCCACCCTCCTGAACACAACCCTATCAATGGCCCATGCCTCCCAAAAATAAAACAATGTTGGAACCACTATTCCTTCAAAAATAACCATTTTTGCTCTCCGAGATAATGTTCTTACCTTCCACATATTCTTCAACTCTCACCAACCTTCGCCCCCTTCCCCACCCTATGACTCACTTTTGCTTCCATGGTTCCATCCGCTGCTAAATTTACTCCCAAATATCTAAAACGCTTCACTTCCTCCAGTTTTTCCCCATTCAAACTTACCTCCCAATTAACTTGTCCCTCAAACCTCCTGAACCTAATAACGTTGGTCTTATTCACATTTCCTTTCAGCTTTCTTCTCTCAGACACTTTACCAAACTCAGTCAACAAATTATGCAGTTTCTCACTCAAATCAGACATCAGCGCTTTATCATTAGAGAACAACAAATGACTCACTTCCGAAGCCCCCTAATCCACTACAGATTGCACATTTGCCCCTCTCTCCAAAACCCCTGCATTCACCTCCCTAACAACCCATCCATAAAAAATCAAGCAACCAAGGAGATATATATATCTATATTTATATTTATTTATTTATTTTGCTTTGTCGCTGACTCCCGCATTAGTGAGGTGGCGCAAAGAAATGAACGAAAGAATGGCCCATCCCACCCACATACACATGTATATACATACACGTTTAATTTTTCCCATCACCACCCTGCCACACATGGAATAACAACACCCTCCCTACTCATGTGTACGGGGTAGCACTAGGAAAAGACAATAAAGGCCCCATTCATTCACACTTAGTCTCTAGCTGTCATGTAACAATGCACCGAAACCACAGCTCCCTTTCCACATCCAGTCCCCACAGAACTTTCCATGGTTTACCCCAGATGCTTCACATACCCTGGTTCAATCCATTGACAGCACGTCAACCCTGGTATACCACATCGTTCCAATTCACTCTATTCCTTGCACGCCTTTCACCCTCCTGCAAGTTCAGGCCCTGATCACTCAAAAACTTTTTCACTCCATCTTTCCACCTCCAATTTGGTCTCCCACTTCTCCTCCCACTTCTCCCTTCACCTCTGACACATATATCCTCTTGGTCAATCTTTCCTCATTCATTCCCTCCATGTGACCAAACCATTTCAAAACACCCTCTTCTGCTCTCTCAACCACACTCTTTTTATTACCACACATCTCTCTTACCGTTACATTACTTACTCGATCAAAACCACCTCACACCACATATTGTCCTCAAACATCTCATTTCCAACACATCCACCCTCCTGCGCACAACTCTATCCATAGCCCACGCCTTGCAACCATACAACATTGTTGGAACCACTATTCCTTCAAACACACCCATTTCTGCTTTCCAAGATAATGTTCTCGACTTCCACACATTCTTCAAGGCTCACAGAATTTTTGCCCCCTCCCCCACCCTATGATTCACTTCCGCTTCCATGGTTCCATCCACTGCCAAATCCACTCCCAGATATCTAAAACACTTCACATCCTACAATTTTTCTCCATTCAAACTTACCTCCCAATTGATTTGACCCTCACCCCTACTGTACCTAATAACCTTGCTCTTATTCACATTTACTCTCAACTTTCTTCTTTCACACACTTTACCAAACTCAGTCACCAGCTTCTGCAGTTTCTCACATGAATCAGCCACCAGCGCTGTATCATCAGCGAACAACAACTGCCTCACTTCCCAACCTCTCTCACCAACAACAGACTTCATACTTGCCCCTCTTTCCAAAACTCTTGCATTCACCTCCCTAACCACCCCATCCATAAACAAATTAAACAACCATGGAGACATCACACACCCCTGCCGCAAACCTACATTCACTGAGAACCAATCACTTTCCTCTCTTCCTACACGTACACATGCCTTACATCCTCGATAAAAACTTTTCACTGCTACTAACAACTTGCCTCCCACACCATATATTTTTAATACCTTCCACAGAGCATCTCTATCAACTCTATCATATGCCTTCTCAAGATCCATAAATGCTACATACAAATCCATTTGCTTTTCTAAGTATTTCTCACATACATTCTTCAAAGCAAACACCTGATCCACACATCCTCTACCACTTCTGAAACCACACTGCTCTTCCCCAATCTGATGCTCTGTACATGCCTTCACCCTCTCAATCAATACCCTCCCATATAATTTACCAGGAATACTCAACAAACTTATACCTCTGTAATTTGAGCAATAACTCTTATCCCCTTTGCCTTTGTACAATGGCACCATGCAAGCATTCCGCCAATCCTCAGGCACCTCACCGTGAATCATACATACATTAAATAACCTTACCAACCAGTCAACAATACAGTCACCCCCTTTTTTAATAAATTCCACTGCAATACCATCCAAACCCGCTGCCTTGCCGGCTTTCATCTTCCACAAAGCTTTTACTACCTCTTCTCTTCTTACCAAATCATTTTCCCTAAACCTCTCACTTTGCACACAACCTCGACTAAAACACCCCATATCTGCCACTCTATCATCAAACACATTCAACAAACACCCATCTCTCTCCATCAACATTCAGTTTTACCCATATCAATCTAGAGTTTACTTTCTTACACTCTATCACATACTACCACCACTCCTGTTTCAGGAGTAGTGCTACTCCTTCCCTTGTTCTTCTCGTCTCACTAACCCCTGACTTTACTCCCAAGACATTCCCAAACCATTCTTCCCCTTTACCCTTGAGCTTCGTTTCAGTCAGATCCAAAACATCCAGGCTCCTTTCCTCAAACATACTTCCTATCTCTCCTTTTTTCTCATCTTGGTTACATCCACACACATTTAGACACCCCAATCTGAGCCTTCGAAGATAATGAGCACTCCCCGCGTGTTTATTCTATTTATCTATTTTGCTTTGTCGCTGTCTCCCGTGTTAGACAAGGTAGTGCAAGGAAACAGACAAAAGAATGGCCCAACCCACCCACATACACATGTATATACATACATGTCAACACAGCACATATACATACCTATACATCTCAATGTATACATATATATACACACAGACATATACATATATACACATGTACATAATTCATACTGTCTGCCTTTATACATTCCCATCGCCACCTTGCCACACGAAATAACAACCCCCTCCCCCTCATGTGCACAAGGTAGCGCTAGGAAAAGACAACAAAGGCCACTTTTGTTCACACAGTCTCTTGTTGTCATGTAATAATGCACCGAAACCACAGTTCCCTTTCCACATCCAGGCCCAACAGAACTTTCCATGGTTTACCCCAGGCGCTTCGCATGCCCTGGTTCAATCCACTGACAGCACTTCAGCCCCAGTATACCACATCATTCCAATTCACTCTATTCCTTGCACGCCTTTCACCCTCCTGTATGTTCAGGCCCTGGTCACTCAAAATCTTTTTCTCTCAATTTTTCCACCTTCAATTTGGTCTCCCACTTCTCCTCGTTCCCTCCCCTCTGACACATATATCCTTTTGGTCAAGCTTTCCTCAATTATTCTCTCAATGTGACCAAACCAAACCATTTCAAAACACCCTCTTCTGCTCTCTCAACCACACTCTTTTTATTACCACACACATCTCTTACCCTATTATTACTTACTCGATCAAACCACCTCACACCACATATTGTCCTGAAACATCTCATTTCCAGCACATCCACCCTCCTCTGCACAACTCTATCCATAGCCCACGCCTCACAACCATACAACATTGTTGGAACCACTATTCCTTCAAACATACCAATTTTTGCTTTCCGAGATAATTTTCTCGAGTTCCACACATTCCTCAACGCTCCCAGAACTTTTGCCCCCTCCCCCACCCTATGATTCACTTCCGCTTCCATGGTTCCATCCACTGCCAGATCCACTCCCAGATATCTAAAACACTTCACTTCCTACAGTTTTTCTCCTTTCAAACTTCCCTCCCAATTTACTTGTCCCTCAACCCTACCATACCTAATAACCTTGCTCTTATTCACATCTACTCTCAGCTTTCTTCTTTCACACACTTTATCAAACTCAATCACTAGCTTCTGCAGTTTCTCACATAAATCAGACACCAGCACTGTATCATCAGCAAAAAACAACTGACTCAATTCCCAAGCTCTCTCATCCACAACAAACTGCATACTTGCCCCTCTTTCCAAAACTCTTGCATTCACCTCCCTAACAACCCCATCCATAAACAAATTAAACAACAATGGAGACATCACACACCCCTGCCGCAAACCTACATTCACTGAGAACCAATCACTTTCTTCTCTTCCTACACGTACATATGCCTTACATCCTAAATAAAAACTTTTCACTGCTTCTAACAACTTGCCTCCCACACCATATATTCTTAATACCTTCCACAGAGCAACTCTATCAACTCTATCATATGACTTCTCCAGATCCAAAAAATGCTACATACAAATTCATTTGCGTTTCTAAGTATTTATCACAAACATTCTTCAAACACCTGATCCACACATCCTCTACCACTTCTGAAACCACACTGCTCTTCCCTCTAATCTGATACTCTGTGTATGCCTTCACCCTCTCAATCAATACCCTCCCA